>NW_024081040.1:1225281-1691151 GCF_003009895.1 Hyaena hyaena
TCAAGAAACTGATCCCATTCACAATTGCACAAAAAACCATAAAATACCTCGGAATAAACCTAACCAAGGATACAAGAGATCTGTATGATGAAAACTATAGAAAACTTATGAAGGAAATTGAAGAAGACACAAAGAAATGGAAAAACATTCCATGCTCATGGATCGGAAGAATAAATATAGTTAAAATGTCAATACTACCCAAGGCAATCTACACATACAATGCAATCCCAATCAAAACTGCACCAGCATTCTTCTCTAAATTAGAACAAACTATCCTAAAATTTATATGGAGCCACAAAATAGTCTGAATAGCCAAAGTAATATTGAAGAAGAAAACAAATGGGAGGCATCACCATCCCAAACTTTAGCCTCTACTACAAAGCTGTCCATGTGTAGCATCATCAAGATAATATGGTATTGGAACAAAAACAGACACATAGACCAATGGAATAGAATAGAGAACTCAGAATTGGACCCACAAATGTACAGCCAACTAATCTTTGACAAAGCAGGAAAGAGTATCCAATGGAAAAAAGACAGCCTCTTTAACCAATGGTGCTGGAAGAACTGGACAGCAACATGCAGAAGAATGAAACTAGATCATTTTCTCACACCATACACGAAAATAAACTCAAAATGGGTAAAGGACCTGAATGTAAGACAAGAAGCCATCAAAACCCTAAAGGAGAAAGCCGGAAACAACCTCCTTGACCTCAACCACAGCAATTTCCTCCTTGACATTCCCCATAGGCAAGGGAATCAAGAGCAAAAATGAACTGTTGGGACCTCATCAAGATAAAAAGCTTCTGCTAGGCAAAGGAAACAACCCATAAAACTAGTAGGCAACTGCCGGAGTTGGAAAAGACAGTTGCAAATGACATATCAGATAAAGGGCTAGTACCAAATCTATAAGGAACTCACCAAACTCCACACCCGAAAAACAAACAACCCAGTGAAGAAGAAGACAGGAACAGACACGTCTCCAAAGAGGACATCCAGATGGCCAACAGACACATGAAATGATGCTCAGCATCCCTCCTCATCAGGGAAATACAAATCAAAACCACACTGAGATACCACCTCACGCCGGTCAGAGTGGTGAAAATGAACAAATCAGGAGACTCTAGATGCTGGCGAGGATGTGGAGAAACAGACACCCTCCTACACTGTTGGTGGGAGTGTAAACTGGTACAGCCCCTCTGGAAAACAGTGTGGGAGTTCCTCAAAAAATTAACAATAGAACTCCTCTATGACCCAGCAAAGCACTGCTAGGAATTTACCCAAGGGATACAGGAGTGCTGATACACAGGGGCACATGTTCCCCAATGTTCATAGCAGCACTCTCAACAATAACCAAAACATGGAAAGAGCCTAAGTGTCCATCAACGGATGAATGGATCAAGAAGATGTGGTTTATCTATACAATGGAATACTACGTGGCAATGAGAAAGAATGAAATCTGGCCATGTGTAGCAACATGGATGGAACTTGAGGGTGTTATGCTGAGTGAAATAAGTCAGACAGAGAAGGACAGATACCGTTAGTTTGCATGTATAAGTGGATTAGGAGGAACTTAAGGGAGGACCATTAGAAAGAAGAAGGGGAAAATAGTTGGGGAGAGGGAGGAAGGTAAACCATGAGAGGCTCTTGAATGCTGAGAACAAACTGAGGACTGATGGGGATGGAGGGGAGGGGAGGGGGGTGATGGGCATGGAGAAGGGCACTTTTTGGGGTGAGCACTAGGTGTTATATGGAAACCAAGTTGACAATAAACTATTTAAGAAAAAAACAAAGTAGGAAAAGAAAAAATAAAGATAATTATTATTAACATGATCCAAACAAGATTTTGACAGTAATGGAGAAACATTAAAATGGGTTTGTGAAAATGAAAAATCTTACAATTTTGGAAAAGAGGACAAAATTGGAGGACTTGCACTACTTTATTTCAACACTTATTATAGGGGCGCATGGGTGTCTCAGTCGGTTATGCATCCGACGTCGGCTCTGGTCATGATCTCACAGTTTGTGGGTTCGAGCCCTGCATCTAATTCTGTGCTGACAGCTCAGAGTCTGGAGCCTACTTCAGATTCTGTATCTCCTTCTCTCTCTGCTCATCCCCCATTCGTGCTCTGTCTCTCTCTGTCTTTCAAAAATACATAAATGTAAAAAAAAAATTTTTTTTAAAGACTTATTATAACGCTACAACAATTAAGACAGTGAGGTGTCACTGTACTGTCTGACACATAGAAGAAGGGAACCGAATTGACAGCCTAGAAATAGGATGGCACATGGAAGGTGAAATGATTCTAAACAAAGGATTCAATGAGATACAACAAAGAAAGGAAAGTTTTCAACAAATGGAGAAGGAACAACTGGGTATCTGCACTATGGTGATTTAGAAGAAACATATACCTGGTCAATCATATGATGAAAATATATTTCTCATATATTTGGTCTTATCCATGGTTCCTGGCTCACAGTTCCCAAAACATTTGGGACTTCCTGAATAGTAGAAGCAATGGAAACATATTTTGTTATAGAACTTGATCTCAACCTCAGTTCCTAAAATCACTTTGGAGCCACAAAGGTGAACTGAGTGTCTTGTTATTCATTAACAAGTCCCTTTCCATCATAACTGGGTTTATGTTAATGAGATGACTTTTGGAAGTCTCCTAAGTATGGAGCTGGTGGCCAGGGGAACTGACCATGAATAGAAGGTTAGAATGTTCAATACCCCTCTTTCTGAGGAGAAGAAAAGGGCTAGAGGTTGAACCAATCACAAATGACCAATTACTTAATTATTCATACCCACGAAATAATGAAGCTTCCATGAAAACACAAAAGGAGCCGTTTCGGAAAACTTCAGGGTTGATGAACATGTGTTAAATGTGGCACAGTGTTGCAGTCCAAGACAGCATGGAGGCTCCATGCCCTTGCCCTATACCTTGCCCCATGCATCTCTGCCATCTGTTCCTGACTTTAAATCCTTTTAGTTTAGTTTATATTCTTCTAAGCTGCCTATTCTGTTCCAGTTATCTACATGTCAATCATTGCATCACTTCCTCACTGTCTTGATTGTTGTAGCTTTATAACAAGTCTTGAAATCAAATAGTGTTTATATCCTTTCATAATAAGCCAGTGATATAGTAAGTAAAACGCTCCTCTGAGTTCTGTGAGCCCCTGGAGCAAATTAAGTGAACCTGAAGAGGGGGTCGCTGGAACTTCCAGTCTATATAGCTAGTCAGTGAGACAGGTGACAACCTACACTTGCAGTTGGTATCTAAGGCGAAGGGCAGACCTGTGGGACTGAACCCTTAACTTGTAGAATCTGATGCTATCTCTGAGTAGATAGGGTCAGCACTGAGGTGAATGGAAGGATACCCAGCTGGTGTCAGAAAATTGCTTGTTGCCTGGTGCTGAAAACTTCTCCCCCACCAATACATATATCGTAATTGAGTTTAGAACCTTTTAATATTCACAGAAAAATACTTTGATCCTTACTTTGCACATTCCAAAAATTAATTTGAATTAATCATAAACTAAAATGTAAAAGCTAAAATTATAAAGCTTCCAGAAGGAAAAGTAGGAGAATATTTTCCTATCATGGGGTAGCCAATTTGTTGTTTTTGTTAAAGACACTAAGTATAAAATAAAAAAATGATAAACTGAACTCTGCCAAAATACAAACTTCTTAACAAAGACATCATTAAGAAAGTGAATAGGCGAGCCATAAATTGTGGGAAAGGACAAAAGTCTTGTTAGAGAACACTTACATATCGATCATTAAAAGACAACAATCTGATAAAAAGAGATAAAGACTTACATAGATACTTGACAAAAAAGATATAAGAATGGCCAATAAATATGGAAATTGAAACCTTACTAAAATACCATTATACTCAATACAATGGCTACCATTTTTATTCTTTTTTTAAGGTTTTTTCTGCCACCATTAGTGTTTTTTTTTTAATTTTTAAGTTCAATAATTTATTTTGAGAGAGACAGAGACAGCTTGAGTAGAAGTCGGAGAATCCCAGGCAGGCTCTGTGCTGTCAGCACAGCGCCTGAGACGGGGCTTGAACCCATGAAACTGTAAAATCATGACCTGAGCCGAAACCAAGAGTTGGATGCTTAACTGACTGAGCTACCTAGGCGCCCCTGGCTAAAAATTTTTAAAAGACTATTAATACCAAGTCTCTGCAAGGATATGGAACAATTAGAGCTCTCATTCAATTCTATGGTAAGATTGTAAAATGCCACACCATCTTGGAAAAATAGTCAATTTCTTATTAAGTTAAATACACAGTTAACATGTGAAACAGAAGTTACATTCGTAAATATTTAACAAGAGAAATAAAATACATGTACACACATACACCCCAAAAATGTTCATAGCCACTTTGTTCGTAGTAGCCCCATACTGGAGCTGGAGCAATCCTATCGTTCATTGACAAGTGAATGTGTAAACAAACTGAAGTATATCTATACGTGGAAAACTACACAGTGATAAAAATAAATGAAGTATGTACATAAACAACATGGATGAGTCTCCAAAATGTGTTGAATGAAAGTAGTCTGTCCTAAGGGTAATGTAATAGATAATTCCAATTATGTGAAGGTCGCAAATAGACAAAACTAATTTCTGATGTTACAAATCAGAACAGATGAGATGGTCATGAGGAGGTTTCAGAGGCGATGGAAATGTGCTATATCCTGATTTGGGGCATGGTTCCAGAAGTGTTTATACTTTTCAAAGCTTATCAAACTATACACCTAAAATCTGTACATAGTTCATGTACGAACTATACCTCAATTAAACAGAAGCTCTGCTTTCCTCTTCCCACTTCCCAAAAGTAATAAAAGAATTTTCCCAAAGATTCAGGAATCCTGGTTAGTAGAGTGGGGAAAATTCTGGGATAGGAAACTGATGCCTTTGTGTTGCCTTTATCACACCTTTGTGTATTCAAAAGGTCTGGACTACTTCAGATGGTGGTTGTAAAGATTAATAACACAAATGCTACCAATAAATAATAACACTCTGTGTGTGAAAGGCACATTTCTCTATAGATGAAAGAAGTGTTCTTCATTTTTTTTTTCCTAAGCAGCATAGAGTCTGACTTATACCCACAGATAGGAGTGAGATGCTTTGGTTGATGCCAGAGTAAGAAAATGAGTGGGGAAGGGGCTTGCCTCTTTCCCTCTCTCTCCCAGACATTGAACCTGGAGACACCTCTGCTCAGCAGGAACTAGTTTGAAAACCATGAAAGGGATTCTTTTGTGTCCCACTCATCATATGGACTTCCACCAGAAAATCTTAGTAACTGCTGTTATAGAATCTCTCAGCCTTGCTAAAAACACATCATTTCTCAGCTTGTGAATAGCTTGAGTAATAATAGAGCCAGGGTTCTCTGGCTGGTAGCTGGCCTCACCTACTACTCCTTGAGTACAGCCCCTGTTTACTACGGGGAATCCAAACCATTACATTTGGACATTCACATCCTCCATCAGAACGGGCTCCTGGCCCTTGCATACCAGAGTGCAGTACACATAGGGATGAATAAACACTACTGAGACTTGCCCAGATTGCTTTTTCATCATTAGCTTGTTTTCCCTTTCTTCTAGCTCTTTTTCTTCTTTCTTCATTCTTTTCTTCATGATCTCTGCCTGTTTCCCTGATGTTTTTACCCCTGCTCTCAGAAAAGGAAGGGATATCTTCTTAACTATAAGTCCCCCTTTCTGGGAATGGACTGCTTTGAGATTCTCCACCAAATACCTAGTAATGGGCAGGTAGTTAAGGGGGAAAGGCCACAGGTAAGCAGACAGGAATGAATAAATGCACAGCAAATACCAAATTGATCTGAATGAAGTGCTGGCTGAGGGTGCTGCCTTAGGCACATACTCCACAAATCACATTAAGATTACTCAGAGAACACCTTGGTTGTGCCATCTCGGAAAGGGTTTTAAGCATTAATTAATGAGAGATTAATTCAGCCTTATGAGTTATCACTCTAATAAAATGGGCGTTGAAGCACGAATCACAACCAGTTTGAGTGTGTTATTGCTATTCTAACAGACCTCTTTAATTCAACAATTAGGAAGCATGAAATGTAGTTTAATAGACATAATTTGATGATATAAAATTGTTCAGCTGGTGTGAGCCATTCATCTTCGTTAATACATTTCAGGTTACATGGAAAATGATTCTTTTGACTAGGACCTACAGAGAGAGACTGTTTATTTTTCTTCCCTGTCCTCTCCATGATCGGTTCGGGGAAAACCAGTAGTGAGGTTTTTCTGATGCAATCTCTGTTATTAACTCTGTGATCTTGGGCAAGTCACACCATCTTGTCAGGTGAGATAATGTGGCTGATATGTCTTTCTTTCTTTCTTTCTTTCTTTCTTTCTTTCTTTCTTTCTTTCTTTCTTTCTTTCTTTCTTTTCTTTTCTTTTGAGAGAGAGAGAAGAGGGGGTGAAAGCGAGCGAGACAGAGAGACAGAATCCAAGAAGGGGCAGAGAGAGAGAGAGAGAAGAGGGGCTCACCTGAAGCAGAACTCGTGCTCACCCGACGTGGGACTGGAAATCATGAACTGTGAGATCATGACCTGAACCAAAGTCACATGCTTAATGACTGAGCCACCCAGGCGCCCTGACATGTATGTCTTGACTGCACAATAAAATCAAGTTCTGGGGGTAGATACCCGGTCTTATATTTCTCATGTGTATCCCTGTAATGACTACAAGTTATGATTAGCAAGTATTTTGAATTGAATTCAAATTGACTTTCAATCATTTGATTGAATTAAAGATAAAACAAGTTGACCTTCACATGGAGTTCAGTGGGTTCACATAAAGTGTAGGCAATTTATAAAATTGTTTGTTTCTCTACAGTGGTTTCTATTTCATTTATTCTTTTTAAAAATTTTAAAGTGTTTATTTATTTTTGAGAGAGAGACAGAGCACAAGTGGGGAGGGGCAGAGAGAGGGAGACACAGAATCTGAAGCAGGCTCCAGGCTCTGAACTGTCAGCACAGAGCCTAACCAGGGGCTTGAACCCATGAACTGTGAGATCATGATCTGAGCTGAAGTTGGACGCTTAGCCAACTGAGCCACCCAGGCACCCTCTATTTCATTTATTCTAAGAGTTAATACTGTTACACTTCTTTCATAGACCCTCCATTTGCTTCCCAACACCACCACTATCCAGCCCTACACCTCTCTTGCTTCACTTAGCCACATTTGAGCTCCTGCCATCATCTGTGTCATACATCAAGTCCCTGGTCAAGCTTTTCTTTATGTGGGACTCTCCTTCGATCTCTAGTTTTATCATTCATGACCCTTTTTGAAGTTGCTTCTCAGAGAAACTTGATAATTTAATAGAAGGACTCATATTTTCTTATTTGAGCATACATTAATTTAGTGTTGTCTTGTCTGTTCTTCAAAGGTTTAATATTCTTCATTCTTTTTGGCTGCTAATTGGCCAATTCAGCAACAATTTATGTTATTCTGAATTTGAACATTAAAAGGAACAGAATGGCAACAGCTGACATTAAAATTGACTAGGAAGGAAGTGTCCTGGGTTCCTCTTCTTGCTCTGCTAATAACTTAGCTCTTTATGTAACTATGGACGAGTTTCTAAGCCTCTCAACTCCTACCTCACTTTATTTATCTATAAATTAAAGATAATTATACCTCCCAGAGCTGTTGTTAAAATCAGTTGGAGATAATTGATGTGAAAATGCTTTCACAAAGAAAACTTCTATACAAAGACAAAATTAGCAGCGCCATCATGCATGACAAAGCCTAACATGTTGGCCTTTCTTCTACGGGGCTGGCTTGTATAAAACTTACCTACATCTTTAATTAGGTAAATGTCCTTTAGTACCTCAGTCCCCAGTGTCTAAAACCAGACTCAGTATCTTCCTCCACAAGCTGTGATTCTACTATTTCTCCAGAACATGGCTAATCATGTCACCATCTTGATACCCAGACTTACAACATAGAAGCCATCTTTGACTTGGGTGGCCATGTCCCAGTTTGGATAGCATCATTCTGGTTTAGTTTTTGGATACTGCAAACCAGGTGGTTTAAAACAATAGACATTTATTTTCTTATGGTTCTGGAGGTTAGAACTACAGAATTTTGTTTCCATAAGATTGGTTCCTTGCAGAAGTTCTAATGGAAAATACATCCCACGCCTCTCTCCTAGCTTCCAGTGGTTGTCACTGATCCCTGGCACTTATTGATATATCATTCCAAAGTCTGCCTCCACACTCAGATGGTATTTTCCCCTTGTGTCTCTCTGTCTCCTCCCTATTCTTATAAGGACACTACTCATTGAGAACCCACCCTAATCCAGTCTGACTTCATCTTAACTTGATTATAACCCTTTTTCCAAATAAGGTTGTATTTACAGGCACTGGGGATTAAGACTTCAATATATATTTGGGGAGGACTTCATTCTGAAATACTATCAGAAGATCCCTTTTACTCTTCAGTGTGCCCAATTTGAATGATAAATTTATAGCCACTAAACGCTTTGACTCCTCACTCTCTCGCCATCATCTTATTTACTTGCAGAACCAGGAAGGAATGGTTTCTTGGATTTTATCTTCATAAATCTGGACTCATAGCATGCACTTCTGGCCTCTCTCGCTGTTTTATCTCTCAACATTTGACCCTGTGAGACCCCTACTGCTCCACTTGCTATTGCCATAGGTCCCCAAGTTCAGCTTTCAGGCCACGCATGCACAGCTCCTCATTCCCAGATTGAACTACCAGCCATCTGGTGCCAGATCGCCCTCTTAAATGCTATATTTATCTAGGGTGAAAGCATCCATGCTTTGAGTAATATATAATTTGGAATTCATGTATTCTAATCTCTTTCTCCTTCTATGGGGATAATGGCCGGGACTACAAAATATTTTGGTGTTTTTTCTGTCAAGACTAAATTAAGTGTCTATCATGTTTGTTAATACTCATTCTCATGCCCTTAGGGCTTCTTTCTTTCTTTCTTTCTTTCTTTCTTTCTTTCTTTCTTTCTTTCTTTCTTTTTTTGATTGTTGAGTAAAGAGTAGGATGAGGAAAAGAACTGGAAAAAGAGGTACAAATTAGGTGAACACTAGACATTTGCAGTTTGTTTTGTAAATACAGCATGTTGTGCTTCTTTGGGTAACTATCAGTATTTTGAGTAAAGGGCACTTGCAATGCTCCTGATTCTCCTCTTAGTATTGTAATAACTTGGTGTAGCTGGCTTTGCATTTGTACAAATATGTGAGATCACATGGGAAATTATTTCAGAACCTGAGTGGGTTTTGAGCCAGAGACTGTGGGAGGTGCACATGACATCTGTCTGCTTTTTTCTCCTCGTGACTAAAACTGTAGTATTTCTGACAGACTTAAACTCCCAGAGATGGAAGAAAATTTGAGTAGCTTCTCAACAGCCGAGTCTGCTCTGAAATCTGCTATACAAATGCATAACATTACCATCAGGCAGGGACTGTCAAGGTTGACTGGTTTCAATATCTCCAAGAGAGGTGATGCATTCCTCTTGTTTAGTGCCCAAAATAAATGCTTGTGGGGGACAGGGAACCTGCATGATACCTCTTCTTTTAAGTGTATTAAAAATGGAAGAGGGGTGCCTGGGTACTCAGTCAGCTGAGCCAACTCTTGATTTCAGCTCAGGTCATGATCTCACAGTCATGCTCTGATGCACTGAGCATGGAGCCTGCTTGAGATTCTCTCTCTTTCCTCCTCTCCCCTTCCCCCCATTTGTGATCTCCCTCCCTCCCACCTCTCTCTCTCAAAGTAAATAAATAAACTTATAAAAATGGTAGGAAAAAAGAGAAACATCTTGTAAGAATAGGTTTAGGGTGGACTGAAGGATTCTGACCTGGTTAATGGTTAATCTTGGGCATTTGGAGCTAAGTAATTTAAAGGGTTTAAACTTCAAAGGATAGGAAACTCTAACTGCAGTGTATTCTGGGGTGATTTCTTTTGGCCGAATCACTTGGAGCAAAGTGATTTTCTTAAAAAAAAAAAAAAAAAGGGGAAGGGGTAAAAAAGAACTCTGGCATAGTCCGAAGAAATGCTCACAGGGTGTGTTGAGGAAATGCCATTTCTTGAATGAAGAAAATTAACAGATGAAAGGAAGTCAGAACTACGTCTGCAGTCATACAGCAACTAAATCATCTTCTGTGTCTTCATTTTTCTGGTACACTGCAACGATAGTAGAAAAAGACTTGTCACAGTGAGCCCTCGTGTGACTGGAAATAGGCGAGGATTGGTACAAGAAAGATAACCCACTGTAGCATTTGTCGTGACTATATCTTAATCTTATATTTGTGTATTTATACATGGCAATTAGACATAGTGAAAATATGATGCTGATTATGTTAATTAATAATTACACTTAAAGGAAATACACAGTTTGCAGGATGACAGGCTCTCTTCCTTCGAGCTTTCTATCTTGTGTGCCTAAGAAATACAGCTGACCCTTGAACAGCAAGGTTTGAACCATGTGGACCCACTTGGGTGGACATGGGTCCAAATGGGTAAGTATCATAAAATACTGTAAAGTATTTTCTTTTCCTTATGATTTTCTTTCCTCTAGCTTACTTTATTGTAGGAATGCAGTACACAATGCATGTTAACATAAAAAAAAATGTGTTAATCGACTGCTTATGTTATCAGTGAGGCTTCCAGTCAACGATAGGGTTGAAAAATTGGGGGAGTCAAAAGGTATACGCAGACTTTCGACTGCACAGGAGTGGGTGCCTCGAACCCCCATGTTGCTCAGGGGAGAGATGGTACTGTCATTTTGGGGTTGGGCCGTGCAGGAGGGACAGGCCCTCCCTTAGGGATGTGGGAGGAATACCCACAGTCTATGAGGAAGCAAGGCTAGTGAGGCTGGTATTGTGAATCCGGATCTCAATGTGTTTGATAGCAAATTACAGACTGCTAGATTACAACACTTGGATTCCTAAGATCAATGCAGAGAAGAAAGATACCTTTTTTTCCTTTAGAAAAATAACTTTCTACTTTTCAGATATTTATAAACAAGGGTTTTTCCAGAAGAGGCACAAAAAATGGTCCAGGAAAAGCAGCCTCGGTGGCAAAAACTTTTGTGGAAAATAGCTTCCCCCCCCCCCCAGTTTTTGTTTTTCATTATTTTTGTCTTTTGTCACTGGAGGGAGGATTTGAAAAAATGTCCCTGCCTTCTGGAGAGCTGTGAGGCAAACAGAAGCTCTGATTAAAAAGTGCAGCCTCCCATATGGAGGATAATGTTTGTTCAACTCAGCCGAAGATCCTCTCAATTGGCTGGTGATGACATTCCAGGGAAATTGACAGCAGAGGAACCCAGATAGCTGTAGCAGAAATAACTGCTTCCTCCTTCTCTTTCTATAGTCTTCGTCCCCTTACCAGCATCTGCTGCCCTTATGACGGGAGGACATTCAGATTCCTGGACTATACAAGACTCAGATAAGGGACAGAGGAGACCAAAAGGCAGTGATTATGTTAATCTTTGTACTGATAGGAAAATTCCAGATCCACCTGTGGATGTCGATAAAGCAGTAATCATGTAGCTTATTGACAAGACACTGACAAAGATTCTTTGCTTGACTGAACTTGAGTCAGCCTCCCCTGAACCCTCTCACCAACAAAGCCCATCCACCTTTAGCAAGAATAAGTTATTTATGGAGAATTCCCCACCTTAGATGTCTGATCAAACTCCTCATCCTCACCCTCCTCCCAGGTGATATCTGATCACCATGGACTGCTGTCAGCAAGAATATTAAGTCAGTCCCCCCAGAATCCCTCCCAGACCTGATGTCTCCTCTTAGTAATATCCTGCCATCTACCATCTCCCTCAGTCCAACTAGCTCCTCAGCTGTAAATCCCCACTTGCTCTCGTATTTGGGATTAAGCCCATTTCTATTCTGGAATTCCTTTTCCTCCTTTGCAGGAGTTTATTGGATAAAATCTAGCTTCACCACTTTAACTTCTGTCCAACAATGGTTCTTCTCTGACAACACTGAGTCTCCCCAGGTAGAATATTCATCTGGTTAGACACTGGTGGCCATTCTGAGCACACCCGTGTTTGCTTTGTGACTGTTGAGGGAAAGAGCATCCTTCTCAAAGTTCCACTGGTGAGTTGGTAGGAGGAGATGCGTTACCAGCTCAGTGGTCATTCCTGCAGTCCCCTTCCTACAGCCCTGAAAAGCTAGACCCCTAGTCTGCTCCAACTGTAAAGACAACATACTGTGTTTAGCTCACGATGTAATAACCTTAGAGTGGAACTTTGCATTGCATTTGTTCTACGTCTGAAAATTTAAGTGTATATTCTCTTTCTTCTTTTCATTTTCAAAATAATTGTGTAACGCTGACCACCATTCCCTTTAATCTGAAATCACTACTGCCTGCGTCTTTCTGAGTATTAAAATGTTTCCTTTCTTTTATGAAATGATGTTTATACTAGATGACTTCTTTGGTCTTACATGTAAATTGGATATATTGAAAAAAATGATTGGCATATTAAATTTATAAAATACAAACCATCTGGACCATGAAATTCAAGCATTTTCAAATTTCTAGAGAGGAAGCTCATTTCATTCATTTATTCATCAAATATTTATTGAGAACATACTTACATGTGAATATTCTAAGGCAGCCATCCAGGAGTACATAATATGAGCCATCATGTCATTTTAAATTTGCTAGTAGCCAAATTTTTAAAAAGTAAAAAGAAATAGGTTCTTAATTTTAATAAGATATTTTATTTAACACATTGCATTCAAAATATTATTTTGACATATAATCAACATAAAAAGTTATTAATGGGATTTAAAATTTTTTTTCATACTGAATTACTGAAATCTAGTTAATATTTCATACTTGCAGCACATCTGAATTTGGATGAATCACATTTAAAGTGCACAAATAGCCCCAGGGGCTCATAACTATTGTACTGGACTATGTTATTTAAGCAGTCACAAGGTTAAAAAAATAAAAGGTCTTTAGCCTCACAGAAGATAAATAATCAGGAGACGGAGGTATACATTATTATCATTCAAGGCAGTAAGAAAGAATAAGTATACAAGAGTGGGGACTGAGCCCTGCCCTGTTAAAGAATTTGTATCCATGGGGCTTCTGGAAGGGTCTGTGGGGGTGGGGAGCCCTGGGACAGACTTTGGAAAATGAGTAGTGGCAATGGGAAAGATGGAGGGGGATTCCATGCAGGAAGACCAATGGGGGTGCCTTACGTATGGGGTGTGTTGGTACTTTAGCAGCCTGAGGGTCCCAGCCTCTGTCCGGACCACCACCTTGAATCACCGTGTCGCTCAGGGAAGCTTCCTCAGGGTTGATATCTCTGAAAGATGTAGGTTTCACCTTCCATCTCTGTGGTGCCCTTGCCTGAATCATTGCCTCAGGGATGGGTTGGGGGGCTCCTCTCCTCATCCTGAGTTCCTTCATTGGTCACTCAACCTGGAGATAGCAGATGATGTTCGCACCTGCGTTTATGGACCACATAAATTTCTCTTTTACCCCTCCTGGCAGTAAACAACCTTCTACTAGTTCATAATTCTTTAGATTAAAATTTCCTTGTTTCAATAACCAAGATGGCTTTTGTCTCCTGTTTGGACATGGACCAGTATATTCTCATTCTCTCACTCTCTCTCTCTTTTTGTAGAAATTATTTTTATTTATATTTTAAAATAAATGTTTATCCATTTAAGAATGCTTATTTATTCTTGAGAGAGAGAAAGATAGTATGCAAGCTGGGGAGGGACAGGTAGAGAGGGAGACAGAGGATTCAAACTGAGCTCTGTGCTGACAGCAATGAGCCTCATGTGTGGCTGGAACTCATGAACCATGAGATCATGACCTGAGCTGAAGTTGGTTGCTCAACCAACTGAGCCACTCAGGTGCTCCAATCTCTATTGCTTTTTAAAAAATGTTTTATTCATTTTTGAGAGAGTGAGGAGGTGGAGGAGCAGAGAATGAGAGGGGAAAGAGAATCAGAAGCAGGCTCGTACTGACAGCAGCGAGCCTTATGCGGGGCTTGAACTTACAAACCATGAGATCATAACTTGAGCCGAAGTTGGATGCTCAGCTGATTGAGCCACCCAGGCGCCCCCTCTCTCTTTTTTTTTAAATCACTTTTGTCCTTGTTGTTTTTATTTGATTTTAGAAACAGGGCTTGAACATTCCCATTTTCCACACTGACACAGATTTGTCTGACATCAGTAAGTGTGTGCAACAAATGGGTCTCAGTATTCCTGCATACTTATCTACTTCTCCTTGCTAACATCTAAATCTCATCAGTGGGGGCTTGCTCTGAAGCTACAGAACATTGCTCTGCCCAAGCACATGTTATTTAGAACTGCCAAGAAATTTATATACCCAAGAACAGGAGTCAGCCAGCAATGGACAAGATACAGAGTACAAACACCACAGCTCCCTCACCCCCAGGCAGGGTGAGTCAGCTGCGCATCCTACATGGTTCTTCAGTTCTCTATGGGGTGAAGCATCAGTTACCCACATGGTAGTGGCTTACTAGTGCACCCATGATGGGCAGTGTCTTTTCCTATCTCATTTCCAGTGTTTCCTGGGATCACCTCCTGAATAAAATACTTTCTCTGAAATCCTTATTTCTGAAATGGCTGCAGGAAGAACACATTTTTTTAAAGTTTATTTTTGAGAGGGGGTGGAATGGCAGAGAGTGAGGGAGACAGAGGACCCGAAGCCGGCTTTGTGCTGACAGCAGTGAGCATGACGTGGGTCTCGAACTCATAGACTATGAGTTGAAGATGAATGCTTAAACAACCCAACCACCCCAAGAACCCAATTTAAAATAGTATGATTTCCCCCCAAGTTCATTGGGGTTGGATATTTTAGGCAACAGAATGATTCACCACATATAAAACTTACAGGTCATTAGTCATAATATACCAGCTCATCTACCTCAGTTTGAAACAAATGCATTTGTCTTTTCAAAATCTTTAACACGTTTGGAAGCTGTGAAGAAATGTTGCTGAAACATCTGTTTGGTTTATTTACTTCAGTCCAATCATCAGTCAGTTCAGCCAGAAACATATTTGCTTGTATAAACTGCAGACCCAGGGTACCGCTGAAACTTCCCGCATATCAGTTACTTAGTTTGGTGTCGCTGGGACATATCTGCCATCCCAACCACTTGCATAATAAACTGAAATAAGTCTAACACCACCCTCCCCAGGCTGCTGCTGTGAGGATAATTTCTAAATCTTGTTGTGAGGCATAGGGCACCTAGTGAAGTGTTATGCAAATGTTAACTAACAAGGAATCTGCTATTCAAAGGTACTTGGAGAAAACAGATGGAGGTATATTAGTACTTAGAATGGGCATTATTTTTTCTCCTGTGCACCACTGCTTTAAAAGATCTTTTATTCAATAGGTTTTCTGGCCACTCAGCTTTTATTCTAAATATGAATAGTTTCTGCTCTTGGTCATACCATGTTTTGTTTCTGAAGTCTGATAACTCTGAACTGACAGACCAACCTAAGTGGAGAATGACTCGTATGGTGACCCAATTCTTCCCTCCTTCACCATGAGACTATGCAGTGTAGTATTTTCTCACAGTGGGAGACATGACCCACTCCACGACTCTGGGATCAGCCAGACTACTTACTTTGCCCAACAGGATGCTAGCAGACATGATGCAAGCAAAGCTGAAGTGGGCTTTGCATGTTTTAGCTTGTGGTCTCCTGCATCTCTGTCATTGCCAGGAATGCCTAGGTTGGTTTGCTGGAAGATGATAGGCAGGAGGGGAAGAACTGAGCGACCCCAGGTGAATCCATAATCAGTTCACAGCAAGCCATCCCTCACACTTGTGAGGGAGACCCACCGAGAGCAGAAGAGCCATCCAGCTGAGCTCAACACAAATTATAAACCCACGAACTCATGAGCCAAATTTAAGCTTGTTGTGTTAAGTGACTGAGCTTTGGGGAGGTGTGTTAGGGATTGTTAAGGTGGTACGTAACTATACTTCCAACAGGGTCAAGTCCACCAGCCATTCCTGCTGAGATGTTGGCTGATCCACTGTCCTACCTCATCTCTGCAATGCTGGCGATACTCTCAGACTTTCTGCCCTTACTCACCTTCAAGATGTTCCCTCTTCCTGACTCAAGAATCCCAAGGCTTTTCAGCATTTTTCTTCCCTTGCCACCGTCCCTCTTCCTATCCTGCTAGTAGCCAAATATGGAGGCGAGTGGTTCAATCTTGTAACTCCTCAGAAAATTTCCTGCCTCCTCTCACCTTTTCTAACTGGCGTTCGTTATGACACAGCCAGCAGCAACAAAAATATTTCATTACTCTGACAGACAGCTTAAAATAAATGTTCGTTGACATTCTCCAAGCCATTGTGGAAGGTAGAGAAACACACACAGTGGGTGGGAAGAAGCTGACAGGAAGAGATACGTTTAATGTATTTTTACACAAAGGGATGCATTTACAGATTTCAAAGCACTTGACACTTGGGTCAAAACTGCAATAGCTGATTTTTCTCAAACCATTTTAATAATATATTCAGAAGAAGACTCCCTTCTTTCCATGAATACACTTACTCATGAAGCACATGCATAGTCGTGTTCCTTTGGTGGGACCTATTCATACTTCCAGCTCATTCTAGGACCTCTGTTCTTTTCCTTTTTTTGGAAATCTTCCATCAAAACTCTAACATGACCCCCAAAGAACTGGGCATCAGTGAAGATTTTACTAGCAAAGCAAAAAATGAAGTCATATTGCCCACCATATTGCAAGAGCTCCAGGATGATGTCTTTCATCTTTTGTCCCAGAGAGAAAAAGCTTTATAAGGAAACACTCATATAAATACTAAGGCCTCACTGTTTAATATTATCTGGGTAACAGCATGTAGTCTAAGATTCACAGACATGTTATCTCCCTACTTCTGCTCGAAACATAATATAGCTGCAAAATTTCAAAAGCTCCAAAATGGTTGGCAGTACATCACAGTCTTCTGAGTTCAGTTATGGGGAAGATTGCTGAACAATAGCCAAGAAGTAGCAGTATCCCACTGGAGTGTCCCTGAAGAGATAGCTCCATTACCAGTTCTAGAGGTGAGAGAGATGCCTTTCTGGAGCTTCACCAATATTGGAATCCTAAGTGGATGCCATTGAGGAAGGTTGTAGCAGAAGAAGAAAATGAAGGCAACCACTTATCTGTGAGCAAGTGTAGGACACCACTATGTGTCCCCAGAAATATGTATTGGGTTTATTGGGCAGGGCATTGGGGAATGGTCTATAGAAGATGGGGTAAGAGCCAGCAAAATAAATGTTATTCTTGGCTTTAAGGGAAAACAAGTAATATATGAATAAAGATTCTGTGTACTAGAAATTCAACCTTTTCTAGGCTTCTTCAATTTTGAATAGTATTACCTTTTGAGATTTCTCATTTGCCTTTATTAAATTGCAAATACTTGGTATTATGCATAAGGAAACCAGGAGACAGTGTGGGCCATAAAATATTCACTTCAACTTCTAATTTAGATCCTGGAGCCAAAGAATAACATGGAAACAAGGGGAGAATATTCCAAAATGAGTCATAAGATCCATAAAGGTCTGAAAAAATATTTTTTAACTCACAGATCATATTAGAATATACATAAACTAATGAATCATATATCAGTGCTACTTTCAAGAGTGCTAACAGATGGCATTCCTCTGAAGGAAAATGAAATTTACTCATCTCTGTAGAAATCCACTTGGATCAAAAGCCACTCGCTGGACCCACCTTTAAGGACTAGAATGGCCAGTTGGCCTTTGGTGTTGGGAAAATTACTTAACTTTGGTGACCTCAGTTCCCATCTTTATAAAGATAATGAGAAAGGAAGGAGGGAAAGAAAGAGGGAAGGAGGGAAGAAAGGAAGGGAAGGAGGGAAGGAGGGAGGGTGGAAACCATTTAATGTGTACACATGGCTTTTTTGCATTTTGCCAGGATGATGCCGTTGCTTTACACTTGTATCCAAAGTACAATGAAGTCTCATTAAAGAGGAGGATAGTAATCTTGTGCAACTTGAGTAATTTAGGGGTTAAGATAATTCTGCTGGAAGAATGGTTAAGGAATTAACAGTGGATGGAAAGCTGCAGTGGACCTCTCTTGTTTGGGCCAGCTCACTTGGAACTTATGTATTAGAAGAGAGCTTAATTGATGCTTTATCTATCAACCATGAAATGACCAAGCTGAAGAGAGATGCGTGAAGTTTTATGTGAGGAATCTTGAGGACTGGGACTCTGGTCGTGGGCAGAGTGGTGGCAGGGGAGGGAGGGGACGTTATCTGGTGAAGCTTTCAACATGTGCCTGGCAGTTTTGAAATTTCTATTTCCCCAAAACAAAAATTACCAAATGGGAGATTCTGACTTTTCATTCTATAGGAACTTATTTCTCAATTTTCAGTGAAAGTCAGTAGGGGGCAAGAAGAATTCTTTACCAGAACTGAAAAAGCATCTATTCCAAGAACGTGAAAATTGCTTATGATTCTCAGCGCTGTATCCCCAGAAGGTTTGTCCTCCAATGACGGACTAATACAGCAACTTGGCTCTTATGTCCCAGAAAGTAACAACATTAGAATAGCTTTTTGCAAACATTCCCCCTCCCTTTTTTTTTTTAGTGATACCACTAATCTTTCATTCTTCCACATTAGAAATCTTGGAGTCCTCCTTGAACCCCGCCTTCCTTCATCACCATACTCAGCCCACGATTAAAGCTTATTATTTCTTTTCACAATGTGCTTCTTTTCTTTACCTCAAGTGGCATGATGCTCATCCAAGGGTGGGTCCCCATCAACTTTCATCTGGATCTATCACTTCAATGACCTGCTAGCTGGCTCCAGATTAGTGAGTGCTGGTTTTAAACCCAGATTACTTTGGGGGACTCCCGGTGATGTTTCTAGATAAAACAGCAGGTAAAACAGAATTTTCTTAATGTCATTTAATCAGAAGAAGACCCTTAGCTTTGCTCAAGGAAAACTCTGGAGGTTTTCTTCATTTATTTATTCTAACAGGGTGCCCAGTGAAGATGAATTCAATGTAGAAATTATGTCAGCTGATTTTTCATGTAGGCAGAAACCTAGCATCACTGCAGAAAATATTTTTTATTGTTGTTCTGCAATAATCTTATTCCTGGAAATGTCAGCTCTTTATACTGGGGAAAGCTTGTATGGTTCATCGCATTATTTATTTACAGTTCTTATGTGTCTCCCTGGCCTTAACATGGCTTCCCTGTGGCAGGAGCTTACTTCCAGCCCTTTGGATATGGGATTTGACCACGTGACTGACTGTGACTTGGGAATGTAGGTGGGAGGGAGAGAGGGACAGCAGTGAACAGAGACTTCAAGGCACGTGATGTTTCCCAGCTTGCCTTCTTGGATTTCTAAGTCCTCCAATGAAAAGAAGATCCCCAAGGTAGCCATGGCTCATTCAACAGGATCTCAGAGTGAGAGCATGTGGAGCAAACCCAAAACTGACAGCAAGCCTAGAGCTCAGCCCAGCACTGCCAGTTGCCCTATATAGCTGATCCATGCACCATAAATAAGAAATAAATAGTCATTTCAGGCCACTGAGTTTGGGGCATGTTTGTTATGTACCATGCTGTAGCATGACTTAATACAGGTTGTAGTGGGACCTCATGTTGCCTTGTGTATGGGGCTCAGCCAAAGCTGCTTTATTCTCAAGAAGAAGGACATTTTCAGCTGCCTATTTTGGTTTTCATTCCACGGCTCTGACTTCTGCTATTTGCTCTGTGTCCTGTTACCATTGGGCATGGCAAGCCATATTCAAAATGACCAGAAATATACCAAAGAGGTGGACTGGCAATAAAATAGGTCATTCCTGAGCAGAAGAGAAAATCTGTAATGTGCTCGAATGTCTATGACATTTGTAAACTGGATTCACTAAGAAAGAAATTCAAACCATCTCACTGACAATGCATATTACTGGAAGAAATGATCAACCCCAAATAAAATTGACACTGGGGGCAACTTCACAAGATAAAATCTGTTGTAGAAGAAAACCTTAAAAAAACCCATGTTGGAAGTATTGAAAACTGCAGTAATTGAGAAAAATTAGACTTGATAGAGTCATTGCAGATAATAAAATGAACAATGAATCATTGAGTAAAAATTGACCAAAGAATTCAACTCTTCTCAAGAAAATATTGATGTGAAAAAGATAGCCCTGGCAAAATCAGCCTTGGTATAAATAAGGGTCACAGAAAATACTCCCAATAGCAGAAGCTGTAGTTTGAGTGATCTAGATTAATGTAGTGCATTAAAATTTTTTTTACACTTATTCATTTTTGAGAGACAGAGAGAGACAGAGCATGAATGGCAGAGGGGCAGAGAGCGAAGGAGACATAGAATCTGAAGCAGGCTCCAGGCTCTGAGCCGACACCACAGAGCCCGACACAGGGCTCAAACTCACAAACTGTGAGATCATGACCTGAGCCGAAGTCGGACGCTTAATTGACTGAGCCACCCAGGTGCCCCTAATGTAATGTACTTTTAAAATAGTGTTTTCCTGTAAGTTCCTATGAGTCTTGTATTTTTCAGGACAGGGTGTATGTGCCATGGGCCTGGCCCCAGTACCTGCAAGCCTGGCTGTGTTCTGGGAATGGAGAAAGTTCCCTGGGAAAGGATGAGAACCAGTGAGGAAGGTGGGGAACACTCTCATCTCCTCAGGGAGCAGCACAGACCAGTTGGGACCCTTCCTGGTGTATATGTGGATCTCGTGTCTGGAAGTCAGTCAGTGGGACTGGTTCAAAGGATCACCCTCCTTCTAGGCAATTCTTATGTTATGCGTGCTGAAGGCCAGCCTCCAGGGGACTTTTTTCAGTTCACCTCCATCTGCCTTATGGTCAGTGGGGATTTTCTCAGATTCTGGTATTTTATAGACACCAAGTTATCTTTTTAGAGGTAACCTCCTAAAAGTGTATCATCGTTTTAAACCAGAGCTTCTGGAAACATTTGAATTACTTTGTAAGGCACAAGTGTACTGACTAGTGTGTGTGTCTGTGTGAGCGACTAAGTATCTTTCTTCACTGACCACTGTATTCCAATTTTTGTTAGAGGTTACATCTTTCTATTCCAATAATACATTACTTTAAATATCGCTGTTTTCTAAACTTTTAAAATATCTGTAACATCCTTTTAATCAGGTCATCATTTTGTCTGTTTTACTACTTAACAGATAATGGATAGTCCTAAAACTGAGCTTGGGGTTTATTTGAAACTCACAAATTCCACACTTCTAAGCATATTGAAAAGCTGCAGAAGTGAAAGCTGCAGAAGTGTAGTGGGATACCAATTAAGCCCTAATACACGAAGCATCAACACACAAAGGGTGCATTTGCCTTCTCACTTGGTAGATTGTTATCCAGGCTGCTTAGAGTGTGTTCCATGGATCAGCAATGCCATTATCACCTTGGAACCTGACTGAAATGCAGAATCTCAAGCCCCACATACACTTACTGAATCAAAAAGTGCATTTGAACAAGATTACCAGATGGTACATATGAATATTAAAATTTGACGCTCTCTACTGTAAGGTCCTCGGTGTTACCAAATCTGAACATATACTAGAAACATCTTGAGGTATTTCCAAAATGTAGAACAAATGGGTTTGTTTGGACTGCTGTAGCCACCTGCAGGGGATCCCACTGTGACCAGACTCAAGCCCAGGTACAGGGCAGGTCTGTGCATGTCCAAATGCCAAGTACAACCTAGTCCCGGGTAACAATTCTTAAAAGTAAGCCCATGGGCAATGAGGATACCAACTAGAGTTGAGGAACAAACCAGGAGGAGACATATGACCTGAGAGGAGAGATCACAGGAGAGGGGAATTGCCTCTGCACATCCAACCACCATCTGGCCATCAGACACCTGTAACAACTGTTAAGAGACCCTCTCTCCTTGGGTTCTGCACAGGGAGGCAGCTGGCCCAAGGTGTGGTAGAGGTCGATTCTTACCCTCCAGAACCCTGAGTTTTCCTTTCTGGCTTGTATCCTGCACTTACTTGCAGATCCCTGCTGAGTCAGAAGGTAGGTTCCCAGTGAAGCAAATTGGGTCAGTATAGTTATTCTTCTATAGGTGGAAAAACAAAGACACCAAGAATTTTATTAGGTTAGATACAATCAAGTTGATCTCATTTCTGGATTTACTGATCTAGTTTCCAGTCATTTTTGACGAGTCTACTCTACTCATCTGTGCTGCATTTGAGCTTCAGAATTTATAGCCAGTCAGTATTCCTATGGCCTATTATTACCAAATCACACTTTATTTTATTTTTTAAGTTTATTTATTTATTCTTGAGAGACAGAGAATAAGGATGGAGGAGAGGGGCAGAGAGAGAGGGAGACAGAGAAGCCTGTGTTCAGTGCAGAGCCTAATGTGGGCCTCGAACTCACAAACCTGTAAGGTCATGACTTGAGCTGAAACCAAGAGTTGGACAATTAACCTACTGAGCCACCTGGGTGCCTCCAAATCACATTGTAAAGCATTGCTTGAAAAATCATGTTGCTAGGTCGTGTTCAGGACATTGCATGGGGTGTGATTTTGGTGGCATAATATTGCATTATGTAAGTATCACAACTGATTAAAATGATAAGCTGTGAATGTGAATTGTGCTTACTATATATCACAGCCTTTTGTAATGATAAGCTGTAACTAGCTATGCATTGATATATTATCAATTTAAAATGATTATGCTTGCATATCTGGAGCAAAATGGCAGAATGGTGATATATCAAAACCCTTTCCTTTTTAAATTTGAAAGTGGTACTAAAATGAAATATCAGCAAGAAAGGTGACCACCAGAAGTTAAATGAGGAAACAGAAATTAAATGAGAACACTTCATGTTCTAATGTTTGAAAGAGGGCAATGACAGAAGAGAGAGATGGAAGATCTGGTTGTGACCCAATGCCGATCCCCTACCCCAAAGCAGTGTAAGAGGAAAGATGGAACAGAGAATAAAATCTTTCAATAAAATATGATGTGTGTCCTTACCATGAAATATGTTTCTGCACTAGAAGGAAATGAAGAACTGACTAATACCATAACATAACAACATAACAACATAACATAACATAACATAACATAACATAACATAACATAACATAACATAACATAACATAACATAGATGAACCTTGAAAATAGTAAAGTGAAAAAAGTCAAGCACAAAAGGCTACATATTGTATGATTCCATTTATATGAAATGTTCAGAATAGGCAAATCCTTAGAGACAGAAAGTAGATTAATAGTTGCTGGGAGCTAGGGGAGGGGACATGGTGAGTGGTCAATGAGGAGTGATTGCTAATTGGTATGGGGTGTCTTTCTGGGTTCATGAAAATATTAGGGATTTAGATAGTAGTGGTGGATATAGAAATTTATAAATATACTAAAACTCCCTAAATTATATGCTTTAAAAGTGACATTTATTTATAGTAGGTAAATTATATAAACAAAGGAATTAATGCAGCAAAGCTGCAAAGAGCAACAAAATCCAAAAGCTTTTGTGCATTTTTGGAACAGTTGAGGAAATTTGAATGTAAATGGGATATTAGGTGATATTAAAGAAATTACATAATAATGATATTGTTGTTAGTTAGAAAATGTCTTTCTTAGAAGATACGTATTGATATATTTAGGAATAAAGTATCATGATGTCTATAATTTACAAATAGCTCCACAAAAACATAAATAAAATAAAAATCGATAGATAGAAATAAAATATGGCAAAAATCAACAATATCTGGATGTAAGTGGTGAGTAAGTGGATTATTATTTTACTATTGTTTCAGCTTTTCTGTATCTTTAGACTTTTTCACAAAAACTTGAGAGATCACTCAAGGTTAATAGCAGGACACATAGTAGGAACCAATAACAAGAAACCACCAAATCTGCTGACTTTATCTCTACTTTCAATGTCATCCCAATGAGAATATTATCAGCACTATTTTTGGAACTTGATAAAAACAAGGGGTCAGCTGGAGAAATACATATGTGAGAATAGCCAGGGAAATCCTGAAAATGAAGAATAAGAAATGGAGAACAACCTTGTGATCTACTAAACCATCGTATAAACCCAAACTACCTAAAAAAGCAGTTTAACATAAGAGAAAATAGTCAGTGTAACAAAATAAAATAGGGAGTTCAGAAATTGACCCAGATACCTATAGGAATTACGTATATTTAAAGATAGTGTTAAATATACGTAGGGAGAGCAATAATTATGTAATAGATTGTTCTAGATCAAATAGCTAGCTGTTTGCCAAAATGCAGATTTAGATCTCTCCTTCATTCCTTATTCCAAATACACACTAGATGATGCAAACCTTTAAAATAATGAGACTGTAATACCTTAGCCTACAGATTATCAAGTCCTCTCTTGTGTTCCTATAACTGAACAGCAAATCAAGACTTAAAAATAACTGTGTAGTTGGTATTTCCTCAGTGGGAATTGGTGCCACTCATAGCCATTGGGAAAGGAGCCATGATTTGCACATTTTGGTGGTGCTGGGGATTTTCATTGCATTGCATTTCCTTGAGGCAGTCTTTGTTGTTCTGTACATCGTGCAATGAGGGGAGTTACCATTGTCCCTTGCTTGGAAAGAGGGAGAGGATCTCACTCTGGGCTGGTGGTAGGGAAAGGTAACTTGGAGCCTGAGGTGGTTGGTGATCATAATTCAGGGTTAGATGGGCTGGTGAGCAAGTGTGTGGTGTTCTCAAAGACAAGAACAAGTAGCTGACACCCAGCATCTTATGGCATTCAAGGACATCCCAGTGAGTGCATGTGAGTAAATTATAATTCTGGTGCCACTCTTTCACCTCAAAGTTATGCTGCGAATATGAAATGGACCTTAAGAATGACAATGAGGTTCACATGGAAACCTAAAGACTCCATAGATTGTCATCTTCCTAGAAGCGCCAGGAGACACACAGTCTCCCTTTGACACACAAGTTTCATGGCCCCTATAACTATACAGCCTTCCCCAAATGCCAGCTGAGGTAAAGAGCCTTAATTCAGTAAAACCTTTGTTTGCGAGCATAATTTGTTCTGGAAACATGGTTGTAGTTCGAAGCGCTTGTATACAAAGCGAGTTTCAAGAACCATTGGTTCAGTTGTGATCATGTGACATTTGGCATCACGTACTACTCACAACACAAAACATCACTCGTTTATCAAATTAAATTAATTAGAAACGTTGGCTTGTCTTGCAGAACACGTGCAGAGCAAGTTACTCACAGTCCAAGGTTTCACTGTATTTTGTTATGTAGATGAAATTGATTTGGTTACTCATCTCTGGGTACTGGGATCCCATGCCCTCCCCCAAGATTTCTCTGAATTCTGGAAGACCTTATATTTTCTTGTTATTTCTGTGTAGTTAGGGCAGGCTTTACTGAAATAAAAGTTTGGAGAGAAGAGAGATTTAAAATGCTTAATGAGGGGGTGCCTGGATGGCTCAGTCGGTTAAGCGTCCCACTTCAGCTCAGGTCATGATCTCACAGTTTGTGGGTTCGAGCCCCCATGATGGGCTCTGTGCTGACAGCTAGCTCAGAGCCTGGAGCTTGTCTTTGGATTCTGTGTCTCCCTCTCTCTCTGACCCTCCCCTGATCATGCTGTCTTTATCTCTCTCTCAAAAATGAATAAAAAACATTTAAAAATTTAAAAATAAAAAATAAATAAAATAAATAAATAAAATGCTCATGAATTAATTTTTTCTCAGGGAGTGATATTCAAATGTATCAGTGAAATTCCTAAATGCCTTTTCTTGTGCACTTCACCCTGATTCCCAGTAGAAGTACTCACCCACAGGTGCTTAATCTCTCTCTCTCCCTGTCTCTGTCTCTCTCTCTCTCTCAGCACCCACCGGCTTGATTGAGCCCATTCTTTTGGCATTCCCCCTCCGCAGACCCCATCTGGTGGGGGATGACTCAGTCTCTCTAAGTCCTGTGAGTCTTATAAACTTTGTTTCCTTGCTCCCCTTTCCTGTGGCCACAGCAGACCCAACATTTGAACAAATACAAAGCAATCCCGAAGAAACGTTTGGTATCATCTCACAAAACTAAAGATTAGCATACCCTAGGACTCAGCAGTTTTATTCTTAGGCACATACAATTTTACTGGTTTATAAAATGTCTAAAAATAAAATGGTAATATTGTATATTCCTCTGCAATTTGATTTTTTCCTCACCATTATGCTTGTAAGATGTAGCCATATTTTTATGGGTAGCTTTGGTTTAATATACCTTGCATTGCTAGATTGTATTCCATTGTATAAATATGCTGCAGGTGATTTACCCTTTACTGCCAAATGTTTGCTATTACAACATCTCTCATGATTGTTTTGCGTTTCTTCTTGACCACGTGTGCAGGAGTTTCTCTGTATGTTTACATATGGAATTGGGAAGTCATCAGACATATGCATCTTCAGCTTAACTGAATGCTGTTAAAATTTTTTCCCCAGATGATTGTATCCATTTACCTTCCCAGCATCAGTAAGAGTTCCTTTGCTCTGTTTATTTTCCAATACTTTGTAGAAATGCTATCACTTTGTTGTGATTTTCATTTCCCTGATTAATAGTGAGACTGAGGGTCTTTTGGTATATTTATTGTTCTTTGTTCTGTCTTCTGTAACTTTTCCTTTCATATATCTTGTCCATTTTCTGTTGAGTGGTTTGCCTTATTATGTGTAGAAATTATTTATATATTCTGGATAGCAGCTATTTGTTACATGAGCTGCAGATATATTATTCCGGGCTGTGCTTGCCCTTTCATTTAAAAAAAATGTTTATTTATTATTTTTGAGAGAGAGAGAGGGCAAGTGGTGGGGGATGCTGCAGAGAAAGAGGGAGACACAGAATCTGAAGCAGGCTCTGCGCTCTGAGCTGTCAGCACAGAGCCCCACACGGGGCTCAAACCCAAAGATGGCGAGATCATGATCTGAGCCAGAGCCGGACACTTTAAATGACTGAGCCACCCAGGCGCCACTGCCTTTTCACTTTTTAATGGGGTTATTGATGAACAGAAATTATAGATTTTGGTGTACCCATGCTTTCTTTCAATGTCTGTGCTTTTGTCCTAAGAAATCATGTCCTGTTTTGAAGTTGAAAGACTTTTCTTCTCTCCTGAATATCTTAAAGATGTATTAATTTAAAAAATTATTTTAATTCTAGTTAAACTACAATGTCAAATCAGTTTCAGGTATACAGTATAGTGATTCGCTTCCATACATCATCACTCATCACAACAAGTGCACTCCTTAAAGATTTAAACACCGCCTTTTACATATCTCATCCATAATGAAAAGGAAAGTTTTAATTTTTATTCAGTTCTAAGATTTTAAAGATTTGATTATGATTTCTTCTTTTGCTTTTGAGTAATTTGAGATTTTTTAAAAAGTTTATTTATGTATATATTTTAAGAGGAGGGGGGCAGAGAGAGAGAGAAGGAGAGGGAAAGCATCCCAAGCAGGTTCTGCACTGCAGATCCAGGGCTCCACATGGGGCTTAAACCCATGAACAATGAGATCATGACCTGAGCCAAAACTGAGTCAGATGCTTGCTTTTGAGTAATTTGGAATTTTTTTTTTAAACTTACAGATACTTTGGGGCTCTATGTGGTTTAATTTAAAAAACTTTGGAGGGTGCCTGGGTGGTTCAGTCAGTTAAGTGTCTGACTCTCGATTTCAGCTCAAGTCGTGATCCCAACATCGTGGGATGAAGCCCCACATCAGGCTCTGTGCAGAGCATGGACCCTGATTAAGATTCTCTTTCTCTTTCGCTGCCCCTCCCTTACTTGCACAGGTGGGTTCTCTCTCTCTCTCTCAAAAATAAATAAATAAACTTATTTTTTAATTGTGGTAAAATACACACAACATTGTATTGTGATAACCATTTTTATGTGTATACTTCAGTGGCACTAAGTACATTCACGTTGTTGTGCAATCATCACCACGATCCATCTCAGGAACTTGACTTGTAAAACTGAAACTATGTACCCATTAAACAATAACACCCCCCTTCCTTTGTCCCGGATTGTTCCAAAATGAAGGCACCTCACTCTATTTTCTATCTCTATGATTTTGACTACTCTAAGTACCTCATACAAGTAGAATCATACAATATTTGTCCTCTTGTGAATGACTTATTTTGTATAATATCCTCAGTCTTCATCCATACTGAGGCATGTGTCTGGATTTCCTTCCTTTTTAAGGAATTTAAGGAATAATATTCAACTATATATATATGTGTATACACACACACACACACATATATGTATATCACATTTTGTTTACCTTCATCCATCAATTCACCCTTTAATTGTTTCCAACTTTTGGCTGTTGTGAATAATTCTGCTATGAATATGAGTGTACAAATATCTGTTTACATCCCTGCCTTCAATTCTTTTAAGCAAATACCCAGAAATGGAATTGGTCAAATTTATGGTAATACTATTTTCCACTTTTCTGGAATACTCATACTGTTTTCCATAGTGGTGTACCATTTTACATTCCAGCTACCAGTGCACAGCGTTCCAATCTCTTCACATCTTGGACAATTCTTGCTATTTTCTGGTTTTGTTTTGGTTTTGGTAGTAGCATCCTGATTGATGTGAAGTGATATCTCCTGGTGATTTTGATTTACATTTCCCTGACGATGATTGATGTTGAGCATCTTTGCATGTGCTGAGTGGTTATTTCTAGATCTTTGGAGAAACATCTATTTAAATACTTTGCCCATTTTTAAATAGGGTTCTTTTGTTGTTGTTGAGTGGTATAATTTGTAAACATTTTCTCCAAAATCTGTGGATTGCCTTTATACTCTGTTGATTAGATCCTTTGATGTACAGAAGTTTTTAACTTTAATGAAGTCCAATTTATCTATTTTTTTCCTTCATTGCCTGTGCTTTTGTTGTCCCAGCCAAAAAATTATTGCCAAATCCAGTGCTATGAAGCTTTTCTTTCTTTAAGCAGGAGATGGTAACAATGCCTGCCTGTATTCGTTTCTTAGGGCTGACTTATACCACAGACCAGGCAGCTTAAACAAGAGAAATGTATTCTCTCACAGTTTTGGAGGCTGGAAGTCCATGATCAAGAGCTCAGAAGGTCTCGTTTCTCCTGAGGACTCTCTGCTTGGTTTGTAGATGGCCAGCTTCTCACTGTGTCCTCATTTGGCCTTTTCCTCCATATGCAAGCACTTCTGTTGTCTCTTCTTCTTCAATAGGACACCAGTCCTCCTAAATTAGGGCCCCACCCTTAGGGCTTCATTTAACCTTAATTACCTCCTGAAAGATCCTACCTCCAAAATACAATCACATTTTGGTGTTAGAGCTTCAACCTCTGACTTTTGGGAGACTCAACTCAACCTGTAACACTGCTGCAGAATTCTACAATATAATAAATGCAAGGGGCGCCTGAGTGGCTCAGTTGGTTAAATATAATAAGTGCAACTTTCAGTGCAGTGTTGGTACACAGTATACAGTCAATTAATGCTGGCTACTGCTATTACACCATCACCATTATTATGCAAAAGTGTAATTGAAGGTGTGTGTAAATGAGGCAAGAAGTTGAGTATGACTCCAAAAGTTTTGTCCCTTTTAAAAGTTTTTTTCTAAATGTTTTATTTATTTTTGAGAGAGAAATAGAGACTGCATGAGCAGGGGAGGGTCAGAAAGAGAGGGAGACACAGAATGTGAAACAGGCTCCAGGCTCTGAGCTAGCTATTAGCACAGAGCCTGACACGGGGCTCGAACCCATGAGCCATGAGATCGTGACCTGAGCCAAAGTCGGATGCTTAACCGACTGAGCCACCCACGTGCCCCTTTGGTCCCTTTTAAACGCTTGAAAGTCAACTCTGCTCTACTCTACCTGTGTAAGCTTGTGCAACTCTCCTAGTCTCACTGAACCTTAGTGTCTTTAGGTAAAATATAATAGCTGTGGCCTCATTTCAAGCTTCTCTAGGGATTGGGCATGTGGAGTACAGCAAACAATGCATTTGAAGCACTCAGCACACTGCCTGGCTCATAGGAACCCCTGAATAAATAGTAACTACTCTAGCACCCAAGATAGAAAACATTACGATACATAAGAACTGCGAAGCAACTTGTAATAAAAAATCAAAAGGCTAAGTTAAAGGACAAATTTATAGCCATACTGTTTATCCGCTTTTCAGAGATAAGCCACTTAGATGATTTAGACCTTCTAGCAACCATCACAATGAGAGAAACATGTTCAGTTAAAAGTTACAGTCCCAGAAGGTAAAAACAAACAAACAAAAAGCCCACACACACAACTGTTCAGAAGAGGCACAATTAATTATGATTTTAAAAGGGAACATCATTTTATCCTGTGGATTTTCAAATAGACCATGTAGCATCAGGTTAACCATTTCCTTCTGCTGCCTGGATGCTTACAGCTTCCAGGATTCTCGTCTTTCCTCCTGACTTATATTCTATGAACTTCTTTCCATCAAATTCCCTTGTTTTTCCAATTTAGGCAAAGTAGACTTCTCTTTCTTGGGATTAAAGATCCTCATTTGATCCAAATGTCCTTAAGGGGCACACATGTTGCCCTGACTCTGTACCAAGCACTGAACTTGACATGTGTTAACAGTTTTAATCCTCACAGGGATCACATGAAGTAGATATAAGCAAAATGCCCATTTTACAGATGAGGGACAGAGAGGTTAAAAATTGCCAAAGTTCACTCAGCTATAAGTGATAAACACAACAGGACAGTTTGCCCATGAATTTAACCACTGCTTTTTTTTTTTTTTAATGTTTTATTTATTTCTAGGAGAGAGACAGCGTGAGCAGGGGAGGGTCAGAGAGAGAGGGAGTCACAGACTGAAACAGGCTCCAGGCTCTGAGCTGGCAGTCAGCACAGAGCCCGACGCAGGGCTCGAACCCACGAACCGCGAGATCATGACCTAAGCGAAAGTCGGACGCTCAACCAACTAAGCCACCCAAGCACCCCAACCACTGCTTTTCCATAGTAAAAGTCAAAAAGCAGTGCCATTGGGCTCCTTCTGACAACATCCCTCAGCCTCGGGTCAAGCTATCATAACACAGAATGTTCAGAATATGCAGTCTTTGGGGCAGCACCTTGATGTGGCCCAGGTGTGTGTACAAGTCCAACTTCATCCAGGGATATCTCAAGGGGTCCAGAGAAATGAAAGGATTTCCCACCTTTTGTGCATTTCTAATTAAATCCTGTTTCCTGTTGCCAAGAATTTGAAGATATCAAGCCACCAAGTGTTTTGAATTATATGTCCCAATAAATACAAAGGAGTCAATAGCAGAGTGAATATAAACACAGGTCAGCCTGGTTAAAAATCCTAACACTGCTGTTTCTTAACTGTGGGATCTGAGCAAAGTTACTTACTTTGCTTAAGTTTCCTGACCTATAAAATGGGTGAAGTGATATTTCCTTATAGGGTTGATGTGATAAGTAAATGAGAATTTTTTTTAAATAAGCCTAATTGTTGACACACAGCATGTGATCAATGCACTGCTGTCCACATGTTGTTATCCAAGTTGCCATGATCCCATGGTGTCAGTTAAATACAGAACCATTGCTTAAATGACTTAAGAGCTTGGTGGTGGGACTCACATTGTTTAAAGGCTGAGCGAAAACACAGGTTCCTGAATAGATGTCTTCTACATCTCTCCTTAAAGGTGATTGAAGGAAGCATTTGTTACGTCCGTCCATAATCGTCCCCAGAAGATTATCTTTGGTTGGTTTAACCACATGGACAGTTGGGCAAACCTTGCATGGTGGCAGGAAAATTCTAAGGCTAGTGTAACCAACAATCACTTTGGACTTATAAAAAATAAAGCTTAGCAAATGTGTGAATAGAAGGTACGATTTTGGAAGGTGAGCTTTCCCCAAAAGTAGCTAACTGTAGAGTGTATATTTGAATGAGGTGACTTGTTTCATAGGGATGTTAAATATATGGATCTTAAAGGAAAGTAGGTGCAGATGGAGTTGTTTATCAAACCAAAGATTTTGGTTGTAAAGATTGCTCCCCTGCTCTTCTTCCTGACAAAAACTGGCACGGTGGTGATAATAAAACCTTACCGGGTGCCTGGGCGGCTCAGTCGGTTAAGCATCCTACTCCAGATTTCGGCTCAGGGCATGATCTCAGGATTGTGAGATTGAGCCCCACGTCAGGCTCTGTGCTGATAGCGCGGAGCCTGTTTGGGGTTCTCTCTCTCACACTCTCCCTCTCTCTACCTCTACCCTGCTCATGCTCTCTCTGTCTCAAAATAAATAAATAAACAATAAAACAAAACCTTACCATCTGTAAGATGTAACAGAATGCCCATTTTTTTTTACATTTATTTTATCACCAAAGGGTACGCATCCAGCCTAGCACTAGGGTAGCACTTTAATGTCACTAAATTGAACAGGCACCTAGGAGAAAGCTACCCAGTACACGTAACTGTATCACAAGAATGAAGTAGACACGTGGAGCAGGTGGAACCCACACACACTATTGGTAAGAATGTAAAATGGCACAACCATTGGAAGAGTTGTTAGTTCTTCAAAAGGTTTAACATAAAGTTACCATATGACCAGCAGTTCTACTTCTAGGCATAGTCCCAAGAAAAACAAAAACATACATCCATAACCCCCCAAAAATTACACATGAATGTTCACTGCATCATTATTCATAATAGCCCCAAAATAAAAATGGCCCAAATGTCCATGAACTGACACCCAGATAAACATAAATGGTATGTCCACACAAGAGAATATCATTCAACAATAAAAAGGAATTAGTTACATGCTATAACACAGATAAACCTTGAAAGCATTATGAAGACAAACAGAAAAGACTGCATATTGTATGATTCTATGTATGTGAAAAATCCAAAATAAGCAAATCCATAGAAATGAAAAGGAGATTAGTGGATGCCTAGGGCTGGGGGGAGGGGGAGTGGGGAGTGCCTACTGATGGGTAATGAGTTTCTTTTTGAGGTGATGAAAATGTTCTAAACTTAGATTGTGATGATGGCTGCCCAAGTCTGAAAGTATACTAAATCACTGAATTGTACACTTTGAGTGGGTGAAATTTGTGGTATGTGAATTGTATTTCAATAAAGATGCTAAAAATGAAAGAATTAAGCAGACAATTTGGCTGAAGCTACACAGGGAAAGATTATTCTAAAAGTAGCCACAGGAAGAGTCACAGATGGGATATTCCAGCCCAATAAACTCCAGAGCAGTGGTTCCCAACCAAGGGCGACTTTGCCCCCCAGGACACATTTGGCAAATGTCTGCAGACAGCTGTAGTTGCAACAACAGAGAGAAATGCTACTGGGAACCCATGAGTGGAGGCCAAGCATGCAGCTAAGTATCCTGCAACAAAGAATCATCCAGCCCCAAATGTCAAGTGCTGAAGCTGAGAAACTCTGGTTGGAGAGCTAGGCGAATAGTCATTCTACTTCACTAGGTTGTTTCTTGCACCCCCAACCCCACGCCACCCCGCTCCCCAACCCCAACCAGAAGAGTCTGGGTTAAGTAGAGGTAAGAAGCTGTCATGCGCCAGCATCATTTATACTGAGAATTTCAGTCTTAGTGTATATAGTCTGATTCTTAGAGTTGCTTACCCCCCCGGGATGTGGCTGGGTGGAAATTCACTAACATTTGATCAATTTCCAAGAGCTGATAGTTTGGAAATAAATAAAACCTGGCCTATCATTAATTTGTTTCTACAGGCATATACCGTGTTTAGTGTATCTTTCAAAAACTCTCAGGGATCAAAAAAAAAAAAGTTACTTGTCATTTATTTCTAAAGACTGGAAAGTAAATTTATCTTAATTTATAAACAATCAGAATTCATTATTTGTGTGTTATTTCTGAATCTAATTTCAAAGGATCATAAAATATTCACAAACTGGAGGAAAGGATTTTTATTCATTATCTAGCTTAGAAATGAAGTTTGTAGATTTATTTATTTGATGGGAAACCTATCCAGAAGCCAATATAAACACATGGCAGCTAGCAGGCTTCTTCCAGGATTTCCAGAGATTCTTTATGATCAGCCACATTTAGAGAAAAGACGAGTAGGGAATCAATCAAGCAAATTAGAGGCAGGGAATTGGGAAAAAGGATATGTTGGTGCAAGACTGGGCACAGAGCAGGCACATGCAGAATTCTCCTGGAACCTAGGCACATTTACTTGGGCTCAGTTTGCCTGTCATACGTAAATAAGTTGCCAGAGAGGTCAGGAGATTTTGTTCATTCTCTCAGGCTTTCGGATCTCATTTTCTTTATGTATAAAATAAAACAGTTGGAGTAAATTAGTGATTCCCTGAATTTGTGGAGCTTATTAAATAAGTCTGGATTCCCAGGTTGAATTTCTAAGAAGTATGAGTCCCTCAGTCTGGAATCAAGCCCAGGCACCCAGGCTTCAAGTCAGGGATGATTCTCCTGTGCATCCTGGTTTGGAAATAACTGGGTGTAGTTATCATGTTGATTCCTGGGTGCTTTGCCTACACAGAGATCCAGGGCTTAGTAGGATGTGGCATTAATTGCCCCTCTGCACTCTTTGTCCATGTTAATCATAAAGTAAAAAGAAAGAAAGAAAGAAATCTGCCAGGGAAGATGAGAGCCTGGCAAGAAGGGTGCTAAGGGAAGGGAGGATTTGAGAGTGCTGGACGGTGTTGCTATGGCAACCCCATCCTTTCCCAGCGTGTGTTCTGAAAGCCTGCCTGCACTGTGCTGTTGGAATGCACATCGGTCCCATCGTCAATTTGGAGATGAGGACTCATAGAGAGGACAAGATAATTAAATAAAAGTCACATCTGAATATTAACAAGCAGCAGCATTTCTCAGTCATCTTAAGTGTCTGGGTGTTTGGTTCAGGTGAATTGCAGGTAAACCAAATGGAGCTCTGGCTCTCCATTTCTGTTTTGTTTTGTTGTTTTCAGAGACCTTCCTGAGTTTGTGACTCTTGTGCTTCTTCCCGCTCCAAGACCCCACCCTGTGAAGTTCATTGCATCTTTATTTGGAAGAACAACAAAAATGTCACAAGTTTCGATTGATTCGAGGGAAGTAGGTTACTTAATCTCCTAGTCAGCCCCAGGAGGATGAACTTGGCTCTCATCCTAAGTCAGTTCTTCTGCATAGTTTCCTTTCACTTCATGCTGCTTGTCAGATGGTGTGAGCGATAAGGAGGGAGGAGGTCAGCTGTGCAATACCAAGTATGGGCAGTGAATGTCCATGAGAGAGCCTGACTGATTCAGAGTTTGCTTTCTCGTTGATGGCTAAACAGTCCAAGTTGACAGGCTGGAGGATTGTCTGAAATGTGAACTGTAGTCACAGCTTTCCTTCTAACCCATTAAGTCTCGTATTTATTGGAGCCTGCTTCCCTGTATGCCGCTCTCACCATTTCCATGAATTACTTGTTTGATCCTCAGGGCAACCCTATAATGGAGTTTTTGTTATTCCATTTTACAGAGGGGAAAACTGACATTTGGAGGGTTTCTATCACTTGGCCAAGATCTCACTGCTAGTGTAGTGGTAGAACAGATCCAGACATCTGCCTGTCAAAGCCTGTGCTCTTGACCAATGCTGTCTCCTACTTAGCTACATGACATTTCTTATGTCTAAATGGAAAGATTCTGTTGGGACATTTTTAAATAGGTGTCACTTGAAATAAGTTTGGGGAATGTCAAGTGATGTACATTAAACAAGAAAAAATGTTTGCAGGACTCCTTAAAGCCTATTTATTATGCTACCATGTGATGACAGAACATTAACCCATTTCCCACATTCATTTGACCTGGAGCATACATTCTTCTCACTTCGCAAGACTATTATTGAATAAAACCCACTTTAGGTAATACAGCATTTGATGATTTTTAATAGTCCTAGTTAGTATTAAAGCAAAGGTTCTTTCTCTCCCTCACCTACTGATTCGTACTATGTTTTTAATCTGCAAAATTTCTCTGTCCTGCCCCCTCACCTTTTTATCTTTTGACAACTCTATTTAAGTATAATTTATCTATAATAAGCTGCACACGTTAAATGTGTACTTTGGATGAATCTTATCATATCCATATACAGCCGTGAAAGTACCACTACAATCAAGATACCAAACACTGCCATGGGTTCCTGGTATCCCTTGGCAATCTATCTCCCCTGAGACCCCATATCCAGGCAACCACTATTCTTCCCGTTGTAAAGTGAGGGGCACCTGGATGGCTCAGGCAGTTAGGTGTCCAACTTCAGCTCAGGTCATGATCTTGAGGTTTGTGAGTTTGAGCCCTGCATCAGGCTCTGTGCTGACAGCTCGAAGCCTGAAGCCTGATTCGAATTCTGTGTCTCTCTCTCTGCCTCTCCCCTGCTCATGCTCTCTCTCTCTCTCTCTCAAAAATAAACACTTTAAAAATGTTTTAAAAAATTTAAAGTGAATATTCCAAATTCTGACCAAATTGAAGATTTTCCCTGGGCACAGTGAAATGTCACATGGCTTCTCAGTCATTTCAGCAGCTGGATAAGGTGCTTTCTTTATAGAATTAATTTCCAAGCCTTTTTCCATTCAGTTTCACTAATACAAACTGGTGTGCCACCCAGACATGGCATTATGCATGTTCATGAAGTTGGCATGGGTGCCCTTATTCTGCCATATACATGAAAGAAAAGACTTTCATGTGTATTTGAGGGAAGTGGGGAATGATCCTAGTCACTAGAAACAGTGAGGCAGGAGTGCCTGGCTGGTTCAGTTGGTTAAGCTCCAGGCTCTTCGCTTCAGCTCAGGTCATGATCTCACAGTTCATGGGTTCGATCTCAACATCGGGCTCTGTGCTGACAGTGCAGAGCCTGCTTGGGATTCTCTCTCTCTCCTTCTCTCTCTCTGCCCTTCCTTGTTCACTCTCTCTCAAAATAAATAAATAAACTTAAAAAATCGGGAGGCAATAGGAGGTAATTCCTTGAGTTCTTCAAAAGGATGCTTAGCATTTCACAAACATTTACATGGAAAGAATTCATTGCGTGCTTTTCTTCTTCATAGAGAAACAAGAAGCTGAGATCTGTGCTATTTTGATGAGCTGTGTGGCCTGGAAAATATTCCTTAATTAATTCAAGAATTACCTATAAAGCTTCTATTGTGGGATCAGCACTTTGGTAGATCCTAGGGAGACAGAGATTAATAAAACCTAGCATGAGCTATCAAGGAGTTAAGAATCAAATGTCTTCATATCATTAATTTTCATTTCAGCATTTAATTCCTAACTTTGTAGTGAAGAAAGAATAAGAGGCTTCACATATTAAGTTGTCTTTTGTGACAACGTTAAATGTTTAGAGATTGTTTATAGCAATATCGTTTAAATTTCTCCTCTAGGAAGTTTGGGGGGAAAAAACACAGATCCCATAGAAAATGGCAGGGTTAAAATCATGTCTTATTTTGAGGTTATGCAGTAATTTCAACTATGTCCACAGCCTTCAGCATGGATTAGCTTAATTCATCCCTCAGATAACCTGGTCAAGTGGGTAAATGCCAATGTCACAATTCCCATTTGGTAGACATTTTAGAAAGGTCCCTGAAAGGATGGAGGGAATGATACTTTTGTCCGTGGGTTGAAGGATCCACTTTATGGCACTCTAGTACTCGGAGATGGCAGTGATTGCCACAAACAGTGAGAAATGACACAGTTTGCCTGGGATCATATAACAGGTTATTGCTGGAAGAAGGCAGGCATTTGCTGTTGGAAATGAAGCAAAACACTGATAGGTTGCCCTGGGGTGGGATGGACTGGGAGCATCTAAAGGACAGTGTGTGAGGCTTCGGGGGGAGGGTGGCTTGAACCAATGTGAAAGGGGGGACTTCCACATCCACAGTGCAGCGCATCCCATGTGGAGCGACCCAGCATGGCTGATCGTGCCCCTCCCACCTGCTCCGCAGAGCCTTCTGAAAGTTCCTGGAGAGAGAGCTGGACATCCTTGCTTCCCCATTGGGCTCTCAAGCTGGACAGAAGTCATGCTCAGCCACCCTGTAGCATTCGACTTGTAGACGGCGGTGCCAACCAGAGACCTTGATCAGAACCAAGAGAAATTCAGAGGTGCTGAATGTGCCGTGAGTTATCAAAGGCACTGAGGAAAGTTCCTCCCCAGAGTTCTAATCCCACACAGCTCTACTTAGCTGTCTTCATTAAATGATTCCTAGTGGATTTGTGCATTCACTGATTGACTCTTTTGTTCATTCTTTCCTTGAATGTCATCATTTTTAAATTCCCAGATAGACATTATATAACTGCAACCCTGGTAGAATGTAACAAGTTGCCTAATATTGCTTCAAATTAGCAACCAATGAGAAAAAAATTTTTGCAATAAGCTTTGGTTTCCAAACAGTGTTTTTGAAAAGATAAGGATACCTATACATATTCCAAATGCAAACTCTGTGGAAATTTAAAAATACACATCTTATCTGGGTTTTTCTCAGATGTAAGCTATACATTCCTCTTTACTGTCTCTTTCACCTTCAACATTAGAGTTCTGTCATTTTTATTCTTTGTTCTATCTCCACACTTAAAAAAAATCTTAAGCTATTAGCTGTTGTGTGGTTAGTGCTCCTAATCCATTATAGTTAACAGGAAGAATGTTGGTTTAAATTCAGAAACCTTGGCAGTAAATCACTTCAAAGGAAGCCAACCAGTGAGCTGTTAGAGTATCTTCTCCCATTAGAAGCATATTGCATGTTCCTAATCAAATTACCTTACATTTATCAAGTTGTTCCTTTCACAGAACTGTTCCTCATATTTTCCCACAAATGATGCTGAGATGACTAGTATTGAATTTGTTACTCCAGTTTATATTCTGGCTTTAAATAATGCTATTTAAAAATTCCCAGACCTTGAGTATTTAATCTGCTGTGGGATACTTTTCGTTATTTGGAATTAGGGTCCCAAAGACTGTGTTTTATTAACCATCCTTGGCAACCTTGTCCAGCAGAGTGCTTGAGACAGAGCTGGCTTGCAATGAGTGCTTACGTTCCTTGTTGCCTCCTTGATTGATTGTTACAGAGGTCAGTTTGCTACGTGTCTGTTAGATTGGCCCTTGGCTCTCAAAATGTCTCCTAGATTTCCCTCCACTCCTATAATTCAAATAGTCATGTCTCAGTTCCCCTGTAGTAGAAAGAAAGGGACTTGTATGAAGGGAGGGTAGAGACCACAATGGTCTTCATATGCAGTATCTCGTTTTAACCTTCTGATGGGACTTTGAGACAAGTCCCTTCATTCCATTTTTACAGATGAGGAAATCACAGACAGTTGAGGGAGCTGGTCTTTTCTGACCCAAATAAGAAGTGGTAGAATCAGAATTACTATCCCCAATTTTCTTCTTCCTCCTCCATCTCCTCTTCCCCTTCCTCCCCCTCCTCCTCCTTCCTCTTCCCCTTCTTCTTTTTCTTCCTCTCATTCTGCTTCCCAATTTTTTTATCTAGATCTACCAGACTTCTCTCCTGAGCTCTACACCTTGTAGATTGTTTACTGCATATCCGACCTCTACCCCAGCGTCTTTAGGCCATTTCCTCTTCCTCTCTACCTTCCACTTCTGTCCAACAGCCCCCTTGTTTTTTCTGCCAGTTACGGGATCCCCTATCCACTTAGTGATGGGGAATGCAATCTTGGCCTTAAGGAAATTCCAAGCTAAATAAGAAAAGAAGTCTGCTACACACAAGAAATTAAAATATGATTCAAGATTTAAATTGTCATTGAAGGCAATAATTTGAGACTGACCACAAAACCATGTGTAATAATTGTCTGTGGAATGGACCATTCATGCTGTGTGGGGTGGTCAGGGAAAGAGATCTGGTGGAGCAAAACTGAGCCAGGCCATGGAGGATGGCAAGACCCAGATTGACAAAGAAGGGTGTCAGGCACATGCCAGTCAGGGGAAATGGCAGGAGGAAACATGTGAGGCCCACGTGAACATGGTGGGTTCAAAGGTAGGGACTTGTTTCTAAAAAGTTTCTGGGTCTCACCCTGATGGTAAGTTCTTTGGAAGAATACACTTAAAGGCCATGGAGGTTGTGAGGACAACATTCTGTTTCATTCTTTTCATTACTCCATTCCAGGATGTGTAGAACATTGCTTTTGCATCACAGAGGATGGATAAATTTAGAACCTATGATTTAAGTGCTGACCAGAAGCTCTGGTTCTAGAGGTATGTATCTATTATCTCCACAAGAATGATTTTTGTTCCTCCAATTATCTATATTTTCAGCTTTGCCTCTTCTCTTTTTTTTTTTTAGCAATTACTGAGTCGTATATACCAAAATCAAGTTCTTCTGTCCTTTTATAATGAATTCAGCTGCAGCCTGAATATTCTGCCTGAATATTTTGACTGTAACTCTGACCTGACTTCATTTTCAGGACTGTCAAAAGTAATTAGGGACAGAGAGATTTTCCCGCCCAGCATCTGGAAGTGCAAAGATACCAAGAAGAAGCCTCAAGTGTCATTAACATCACCTTTCCACCTGCTTTTTATATCACCCTGGAAAATAGTCGATTTTACAGCCAGCAAGGTTTATTATGGGAACTGTCCTCTCCCGAGAGTTTCAGATTTTCCACTCCCTGAAGAAACAGGAAATGGGTTCCCACCTTTGGAAGATAGGGTGGATTTTTTTTTTGTCACATTGACCTATTATTGATGGTTGTGTAACAGTGGGTAACTTGTGTAACCTTCCCTGCCTCCGTTTCCTCATTAGAGATTCCTCTAGCGATTTTGTGAAGATTCCATGGGATAACATGGAAGGTAACTTGCAAAGTAATCAGCATATTGAAGTATTCATTAGCATCAGATGTTAGAATCTGTAGATGTATTGGTGGAAAACTTTGTTTTTTTTTAACTTGGAAATTTGTTTAATTTTATTCTATTTTTTATTTATTTTTATTTTTATTTTTTTCTTACAAATAGTTTATTGTCAGGTTGGTTTCCATATAACACCCAGTGCTCATCCCCACAAGTGCCCTCCTCCATGTCCATCTCCCCCCTCCCCTCCACATCCATCAGTCCTCGGTTTGTTTCTCAGCATTCAAGAGTCTCTCATGGTTTGCCTCTCTCCCTTTCCCCCACCATTTCCCCCCTTCTTCTCCCCCATGGTCCTCAGTTAAGTTCCTCCTAATCCTCCTATACGTGCAAACATATGATGTTTGTCCTTCTCTGCCTGACTTATTTCGCTAAGCATAACACCCTCAAGATTCATCCATGTTGCTACACATGGCCAGATTTCATTCTTTCTCATTGCCATGTAGTATTCCATGGTATAGATAAACCACATCTTCTTGATCCATTCGTCCGTTGATGGACACTCAGGCTCTTTCCATGTTTTAGCTATTGTTGAGAGTGCTGCTATGAACATTGGGGTACATGTGCTCCTATGCATCAGCATTTCTGTATCCCTTGGGTAAATTCCTAGCAGTGCTATTGCTGGGTCATAGGGGAGTTTTATTGTTAGTTTCCTGAGGAACCTCCACACTGTTTTCCAGAGGGGCTGTACCAGTTTGCATTCCTATCAGTGGAAAACTTTGAACTCATATGTTTTCAAATACAATAGATTTCTCTTTTAATGGAATGTATAGAAATCTTATTCTAGAAAGACTTTTCTTCTCCCAGAAAAAAAAATCATGACCAAGAAGAGCAGAGGTGAGACACAGACTGTCAGAAAAGTGAAGAGGAGTATATGTTACTTTCAGGATCTTTTGTTCAGTAATAACTAAAGTCAAGTTTATGTAAATTCTTTGAAAATTTTATAATGATTTAAATCTTACAGAGAAGTTGCAAGAATGCACCCATATATCCAACAGATAAGGGGATAAGATGAAGGGGGAGGCTGAGAACAAAGACCATCTTTCATGAATTCACAGCTTCACCAAGGACTTCCTTCTCACCATCCTCTTCCATTAATGGAGAAAGAACACTATATTTGCAGAACACTTGACACTCATGAGACCCAGCAATGCATGCTTAGTAAAGCATTGCCTCTCAGATGCAAGATAATCCAGCTTCTCATGATTTAAGGGGGACTTTGCATTAAGCATGACTTTGTTGTTGTTGTTGTTAGGAACGACTTAATAACAAAACTCTTTGTCACTGTAAAGCCTAACTAGCTGGGCTAAGTCTAAGGCTGCCTCAATCAACTGTGATATTTTTTGTCATTCCATTTTTAGAAGAAAGAACCCAACGACAAGAAGAAAGCTGAAATTCTTCTAAATGGCATTGGGTTTGGGGGACCTGATCTGAGAGATGTGATGTCTGGTGGACCTATGTAATTAAACACAAAGGATACATCTGGTTATTAGTGTAAGCCTATATAAAATAACCTGTTAAAATGGAACCATGCTATGTAGAAAGGAGGTTTTCAGTTTTAGGAGGAAGCAGCATTGGGAGAGACACAGAACAGTGGAGATGATGGTTGTGATGGGGACATTGGCCAAGACTGGCAGGTGCCAGTCATCAGAATGTGCTGATGGTCACTAGGGTTACAAAAAAGCTCAGGATGAAGAAATCCCAGCATCTTAGTAAGGTTCCGGGACAATTGTGCTGATGCAGGTACACATGCATATGGACTAACTGATTCAAGGGCCTTGTATTTTTCCTGCCCCATAATTTTACTTTGTTCCTGCACCAAGGGATCCTTGAAAGCTAAAGGTACAGCCCCAGTTTGGGAGCCTTCACCGTGACAGTTCTGGGGTGATTTTTTTCTTGCCTAGAAGACTTTGAAAACATTGTCCCACAGAGGAGTCCTGTCTTCCTTTTGGGATGATCTGAAGCCAGTTAGGAGTTCTTCATTTCTTTACTGGATTAAACACCACCCCCCACAAATGGGGTGGGATAATCACGTATACATTATCACTTTTTGTGACCCCCAAATCTTCCTCAGTCTGCTGAGGGAACTTGAAGGAGCCTAGGCTCTGAAGACAGAAACAAAAATAAGCCCACATTTATGAGAGATATGGTAGGATCAATCAGTCACACACACACACACACACACACACACACACACACACACAATTTAATCTTTTAATTTTGAATTCTCTAAATTTGCATTTAGATACCAAAATTTTCACCACAGACCTACTAAATCAGAAACTCCACAGTGGGACCCAGCAATCTGTGCTTTAAGGAGGATTCTAGGGCTTTCTAATGCACACTAATGTTGAGTATTCACTATGTTAAACAAAGTTTGAATGATAGGAGCCAGTCCCCAAACAGATTTTCTTTTAGTAACCCAGAAAATTAAAGTAATGTTGGGAGGGCACCTGGGTGGCTCAGTTGGTTAAGTGTCCAACTCAATTTGAGCTTAGGTCATGTTCTCATGGTTCATGAGTTTGAGCCCGACATCAGGCTCCCCACTGATAGCACAGAACCTGCTTAGGATGCTCTCTCTCTCTGCCTCTCCCTGACTCTCTTGCACACTCCTCTCAAAATAAATAAACTTTTAAAAAAGTCATGTTGGAATTATAGGTATGTGCCTATAGGTATGTGCCTATGTGCCTCGGAGATAGAATGCTCAAAATGTTTATTTTCATGTAGAAATAAGGATCATTTTCATTTAAGTGACTTTCAAGAAAAAAAAGTTATAACCTGACAAGTCTACATTAATTCTTTTTTAAAGTCCTCCATGGAATTTTTAAGTCTTCCTAATTTAAACTGAGATTGCAAGTCTTGCACAGAGTAGAACTATGGGTTCCTGTGCACTTGCGAGCATTTCTGTGAATCTAAGGATAGCCTGTCCCTGACGTGTAGCATATTTGGTTTGTTCTATTAGCATAGCAGAGCAAAGAAGCTATATAATGCTGCAGGCTTTAAGGGGCTCAAAGAAAGAAGGAATTGTGCTCATATTCAGAGGCAAAATGTCCATTCTTTTAATAGCTACTAGTACTGGAGTGTTTCTTACTTGGGAAGTTGCCCTAAGCAGCTTTGCTTTGAGTAGCTGAGATACTGGGGGGCAAAAGAGGATCTCAATGAGGCAGGACTACAAAATATCACCAAAAAGGTTGTGAGGCCAGAGGAGAAATTCATGGTATGCCTGAGAGGGAGAACAGAAGACATAGAAAGAAATAAAGGATGGTCAGAGAGAGAGGAGACACCAACATGGGGTGATGTTAGGGCTTGCCACGAGGAAGGGGCTAGTGGGAAGTGTTTTGTGGTTAGGTGGCCAGATGAAATTTCAAGACGCCTGATATTACATTGACAACCTCCGTGTTACTGCACTAGAAATGCTCCTTCTCTGCCCCTACCCAACCTATAAAACAATTTTTATGTGGACATTTTGTATTTTGTGTGTGGAAAACAAAGCCAAAGGGCTGGCTGGATGTCTAGGTTTAAGCAGTAAGGAAACAGGAGTCAGGAGACAGAGGTCACCATGAGAACAAAGGTGCCATGAATATGTCCAGAACTTTTGGGAAAGACTTAAAACTACCATGGAGTGTTGAAGGGAGTTTGGGCTCTCGAACAAAAAGACCTCAGTGGGTAGCAGGTTTGCATTTTGTGGTGATGCTGGTTCATATCCATCATTCCAGGAAACAATTCCACATTGCCAAATGCAGGGATAATTTGTGAATATTGTCTTCCTCAAGTTGCCGGAATATGGTGCAAAAGCTAATGAAAAGGATAATCTTCTCTCCAGACCAGCGAGGTCCAATAGAACTTTCTGCAATGATGGAAATGTTCTTTATTTGCACTGTCCAATTTAATAATCACATGAGGCTACTGCACACTTGAAATGTGGCCAGTGAGGGGTGCTGGAGTGGCTGAGTCGGTTGAGCATCTGGCTCTTGATTTCAGCTCAGGTCATGATCTCGCCAGTTGGTGGGTTTGAACCCTGAGTTGCACTCTGCACTGATAGTGTAGGAGCCTGCTGGGATTCTCTCTCTCCGTCTCTCTGTGCCCCTCCCCCACTCAAAATAAATAAATAAACTTAAAAAAAAAAAAAGAAATGTGGCCGGTGAGACTAAGGGAGGAAATTTTTAATTTAACTTAAAGACAACTTAAATGTAAAGATTCCCATGTGGCCACCATGTTGGACAACACAGGTGGAGAAGAATCAGTACTTTGGTCTGAAACCTGCCTTATCAATGGGGTGAGTGAAGGGAGTCAGGAGTGAACATTAGGGAGTGGTATGGTCTCTGGTGAACCAGAGAGCTCATGCACCATCTAAGAGGCAGTAATTCCCAGCTCCAGCAATTTTTTGCTATGGAGAAATGTGGACCCAGGTTGACAGATACTCCAATTATTTAAGAGAAACTAGAATTATGAATTTTATGTAATATCTCCCAATCTTTAAATGCTGACAACTTGTTCTAAATTAATACATGTCAGTGCCTGAGCCAAATAAGACACAATGAGAAAGTGTAGCATAGCACTTGGGATCCCAGGCATCAGAGACCTTCTGGGTTCGATTCTTGTGTCCTCCACTTCCTTGTTGAGTGATTGTGGCCAAGTGGCTTACCCGCTCTGTGCTTCAGTTCTCTAAGTTTTAAAATGGGGAGACAATAATCTGTACCCCTCAAGGTTGTGGTAAAGATGGAATTTATTAATATTTATTAATTTTTGTTAATATTATATATTATGTATTAATATGTATAAACCACTTGGAGGCATATGGCAGGTATAATATAGGTATTGGCTACTGTTACTGAGCTTATGGGCTGGTTTTGATCCATGGGGCACTTTGTAACCTCTGATATAGGGGTTTTGGATTTTGTTTAATTAATTATTTTTTTTTTTTTAAGAGAGAGTATGGAGGCACCTGAGTGGCTCAGTCAGAAGCTGTTCAACTTCAGCTCAGGTCATGATCTAGCAGTTTGTTGAGCTTGAGCCCCACATCCGGCTCTGTGCTGACAGCTCAGAGACTGGAGCCTGTTTCAGATTCTGTGTCTCCCTCTCTCTCTGCCCCTCCCCTGCTCATGCTCTGTCTCTCTCTGTTTCTCAATAACAAATACATGTTTAAATTTAAAAAAAAAAAGAGAGAGAGAAAGAGTGTGCATGCAAGAGAGGGGCAGAGAGAAAGGAGAGAGAATCCCAAGAAGGTTCCATCCTGTCAGTGCAGAGCCAGATGCAGGGCTTGATCTCATGAACTTTGAGATCATACCCTGAGCCAAAATCAAGACTTAGACATTTAACTGACTGAGCCATCCAGGTGTCCCTGGATTTTTTTTTAAGTTTATTTATTTATTTTGAAAGAGAGAGAGAGAGCATGATCAGGGGAGGGGCAGAGAGAAAGGGAAAGAGAGAAGCCCAAGCAGGCTACACCCTCAGCACAGAGCCTGGCTCAGGGCTCAAACCCATGAACTGTGCAATCATGACCAGAGCCAACATCAAGAGTCTGATGCATAACTGACTGAGCCACTCAGGTGCCTCTAGGAGCTTTGGATTTTTATTCCATAATGCCCTTGGCAGCCCTGGAAATATATTCCACCTGCCTAGTGTCCTGGCCAGGAGTGAAGAGGTTGGAAATCTGGTTAGGAATCACTCTATAGCTGGATTCTGATCCCATTCATTGCTCAAACCTCCCAGATCCTGACCCTGCTGACCATTTGCTCAGTATCATATATATATATATAATAAAATATACATATAAGTATTATATATGTATGTATATACCATAAATACCAAAAATATTCAGGAAGAAAAGCTAAACAAGAAAAGCAGAGAGAGATCTATAGCTTTAGTATCTAAAGAATTAATAAATAAATTCATATATACAGTACCAAGGCAGTAAACTGTAAGAATAGAACTTTGTGAGTGTATTATTCCATCAATTATTGGATGCCCTAGATTATGAGCAGCATTGGTGAAGATAAAAGCTAAAAGAATGAGACCATGCATCATCACATTTATATTTCACTTTGCAGGCTATAAAGCAATGAGTGCACCCCTCATCAAATCATAGTCCTCTATTTTCACACGGGTCTGTTCAGTCTGTTCAGTGCTCTTGGAACACAAGAATCTTGTCTCACCAAGTTCAGTTTCCATGCCAAGCATGTAGTATAAAACCTCTGCTCACTTGTTTCTTCTCCCTTCACAGTCATCGCATGAGGTAGGCAAATTGGTGTTATAAAGAGTATTGATTGTGTTAGCACCAAGGCACCCTGAGGCATGGAACCTGTGTGGAAGTAAGCATGGTTTCTGATCCCATAGAAAATGAGCTAGGATTGAGCAGAGTTAAAACTCAGATGCCAGGTGTATTCATCTGGAAGAGGCTTTAGCTTGGTTATTTGTCCATCTGTTTTGGTTGGTTTAGAATATGTTGGGCAACACGAAGAATAGGATGCTAGAATAAGGTAAATAAAATCAATGCATCTGGCTGGCATAGAAAATATACCTGCCTAGTATCCTGGTCAAGGCCCCCTCTCTCCTTCCTCTTGAGAAATGGAGAGGGACACCTGGGTGGCTCAGTTGGTTAAGCATCGGACCTTTGGCTCAGGTCATGATCTCGCTGTTCATGAGTTTGAGCCCTGTATCTGGCTCTCTGCTGTCAGTGTGGAGCCCTCTTTGGATCCTCTGTCCCTCTCTCTCTGCCCTTTCCCTGCTCTCATTATCTCTCTTTCCCCTCAAAAATAAATAAACATTAAAATTTTTTTTAAATAAAGCAAAGAAATCGAGAGATAAGACATCTTTATAAATCAGTTTGTAGCACCAAAATAAGTCACACCAAATAAGTCAACAGTAAACTCAACAGAGATTAGCAGTCCACCTACAACTTCTCTCTTGAATTTCTTCAGACTCCTATTGTTTTTCCATGAATCTTTCTGTTGCTGGGAAATCCATCCTGGTTATTAATAAGCAGAGACATAAGGGGGCGCCTGGGTGGCTGAGTCGGTTAAGCGTTCAACTTTGGTTCAGGTCATGATCTTATGGTTCGTGGGTTCGAGCCCCGCGTCGGGCTCTGTACTGACAGCTAGCTCAGAGCCTGGAGCCTGCTTTGGATTCTGTATCTCCCTCGCTCTCTGACCCTCCCCTGCTCACGCTGTCTCTGTCTCTCAGAAATAAATAAAACATTAAAAAAAAAAAAAAGAAAAGAAGCGGAGACATAAGAAGGCATTGGGACTTAGGGCTTTCCTAAGCAAATGTATCTCGAGTCTGACATGATAGAAAACTGAAAAAATTTCAAAGTGCAGTTATTGTGGTGTTTTCTTATTTTGTCATCAGATTTAAATTAGTACCTCTTCCATCTCATGGGTAATTTAAATTTGGCCATAGAAAGGGGAAAGTACACTAGAACGTTTTCTGATATCTGGCCTGGTAAATGAGGTCACACATTAAAAAAGCAGAGGGTAGGATTATTTTTTGAGGATACAATGAATGAATCATAACTGAATATATATTGTCTGATTGCTTCATTACTTGGGCCTTCTGTTTGCTTTTTATAATTTATAACTTAGAGTTTTAATATCTAACCATGAAACTTAAGTGGTCCCAAAATAAAGTAGCAGATTTTTGAACCAAATAAATCCACTGCCATGAGTACATAGCAAGTTGTATGCTGCTAATTGCTAATTATTCATGTGGCTAACATAACCCAAGCAGAAAGAAGGGGGTGGGTGGGAAAGGACAGCTAGAGAGGATTGGAAACATAAGTCTTAAGTAAGGCAAAGTTACTTCGTCTAATTCCGTGGAAATAAATTAACAGAAATGCCTTGCCCACTCCTAATTTCTCTCCAGATGCCAAAGTAGTCCCACAACCTGAGGACAAATAAATGACTGGAGAGGAGGGACAAAAGTTCTTCTCTCTGACTTTCCTGGGCTCCAATGTAAATGTGCACTGATTTCTGCACCCCCTGTGAGCATGGGGGTGGACTCTTGACCAGATCGTCATTAGGGAGTATCTTTTCTCATCTTGGTGTTTTCATGCCCCTCTTTGGTAAATAAAATGACCCCATATGTTTCACTAATTGTTTTTAAATTTTTTAACATGTTTATTTATTTTTAAGAGAGAGATAAAGAGAGAGAACATGAGCGAGGGAGGTGCAGAGAGAGAGGGAGACACAGATTCCGAAGCAGGCTCCAGGCTCTGAGCTGTCAGCACAGAGCCCAATGCAGGGCTCAAACCCACCAACCGTGAGATCATGACCTGAGCAGAAGTCAGAGGCTTAACTAACTGTACCACCCAGTCACCTTCACTAATTGTTTTTAGAAGAAATTCCTGTCAAGGAAGAGGCCAGCCCAAAGTGGCAAAAAGTGGGTTCCCTCCCGTCTTGCTATTTAGATGCTCCCAAGGACATTGGTCCCTGCAGAGAGTGTCCCTGACCTCCCAGTGAATGGGACAGACTTTCAGAGCTGTGCAGGACACAAGAGAGCATCTACTACAACTCCCCCAAACAACAAGGAACCAGAGATGGGTGGTGATTTACCCACGGCCACACAGCTGGAAGGGCAGATCAGGGGGTTCCAACTGCATTTGCTGATTCTGGGACTGGGACTGTTTCAAGAAACCCCTCTGCTTTCCCCTTCTCCCACCTGAAACATGTTTCTGTTCCATTCTGTGAGGTTTCAGACATATTTCCGGTGTTTTAATGGGTGGTAATTAGTTTATATGAAAAAACAATCTATGCTGACATGTGAGTGAGGACACCTGTGTTTTTTCTTTTGAATAATATTATTTGTTATTCTTTATTATTCATCAGTATCATTTGTTTGTCTAAATACTGAAAAGCACAAATATTATGGGCCCAGAGATACACCCACCTCTTAAATAATAATAAATAAAACATTAATCAACTGCTTATTATGTGCCAGTCACTATTGTGAATGCTTCACATTTATTTAATTCTCAAAACAACCTTATAAAGTAAAAATTATTATTCTTGTTTTATAGACAAGAAAAATGAGGCACCAAGAGGTCATACAGCTATTAATGATGGAGCAGAGATTTGATTCTGGCTTTAAGACAAACCATTGATCGATTGAATGTACAGAAAGCCTTACAGGGAAGATCAAAGCCTTCTGCCATGCTCTGTCTTATACAAATTTTCCCCAAAGATTAGCGGGTTATTTTAGTCTCTCACCAGAAAAAAAAAGTATGCCTATACCAACATATTATATAAATACATTTCTACATGCAATATAGATAGATAGGTTATAAATAGATACAGATATATCTCTGTCTCTATCTTTATCATCCTTATCCTTATCTCTATCCCTATCTTTATCCCTATCCCCATCCCTTTCCCTAACTCTGTCCTTATCCCCACCCCCACCCTATATCTCCTATCGCTATCTACTATCCCCTATCACTATACCTATCCCCATACCCTAGCCCCTAGCCCCTAGCCCCATCTCGATCTCCATATACCTGGACCTGGAGTTTAAGCTTTTCCACCCCACAGTCCTTTAGGGTTTCAAGTGGAGTGAGTGCGTGGGCCGTATTCATAGCTTAGCGAAATCAGCCAGGGGCCCAGCAGGAATGAGCACGCACAGTCCAGGTGTCTGCCTGAGGAACAGTGAACGAAGTGGGCAGGGCTGACGGAACCAGTACTGGAGGGGGAAGTCCTCCTGGACCAGTAGCAGTAGAAGCCATCACCACCCCTAGGCCTAAAGCGACAAGGGGAGGGAACATGTTCTGGACCCTCTTGAGAGCTGTTTTCATGGAAGGGTCTCCAGACAGGAGCTGTCTCCATGAAGGGCTACCGCCAAACTGTGAAGAAACCACAACTAGATAGGGAAACAAAAACCCCGACTTCCTTCTCTGCTCCCACCCTCCAGTTTCCTGTTGGCTCAATCCATTTGGAGTCCGGAGGGCAAAGGAGCCCAGGACTAGAGGAGCAAGGAGAGAAGCACAGAATGGGGGGGGGGGGGGGGGGGGGGGGGGCAGGGTGGAGATTGACAAATGGAGAAATCCGAGATGACAAGGAGGGCCAGGAAATGCAAATGCTCTCTATAAAGACATTCCACCAATTTCTGCCTGTGTGCAATCCCGTTGTCACCCCACTCTGCCGCACCAGGTTCCTCCGCATTGAGTTGAAGATGCTCTGAGAGCCAAGAGGAGCCAAGGTCCTGCTGTGTAGATTGCACATCCCATGTTCCTTTAAAGCCTTACCCCTCTCCATCTGCTTCCTTTCTGCCAAAAATCAGTTGCCATTTCTCACCCAACCATCATTTCTCATTCTCTTTCAATCCCTGGGTTTAAAGTGTTTTATTCTTTAAGTTATAAGAATTCAAATTATAAGAATTCTTTATATTCTTTATTTTTATATTCTTTAAATTATGAAAATTCTTCTCTGGAAGGAGAGGAATCAAGTGCGTGAGGTTCAACCACTTCATTTAACTGAAAATTTTAATAGGGCCTTAAGTTTTGGATATAGATCCTACATTATTTCTACATATTTTACTATTTAGGTTGATAATTTGAATTAGATATTTTCTTCCATTTATTTTAAGTTGGTTATATTTTGTAAGATAAAGAAAACCTTAATTGTTGTAATTAACTTAGTTACCAGTCCTCTTATTGAATTCTCTTATTGTTTATAATTGTATTTTGGTTGGAGAACTCCAGTATATTTTCTGTATCAGGGTAAATAATATTAATGTTACCTAGTTCTTTCCAATGCATATAATATGCTTTTCTTGCTTAACTTCCTTGGCTCATACTTCTAGGATAATAGTAAATAAATTTGATAGTATCCTCATCTTATTTTAAAATAGACATGTCTGTATGTCTTACCTTAAGCAGGGTAATTTCTATTCTATATGGTTATTATTCCAGTAATAACTCATATACCCCTATTATTATACTAAGTTTTTCCTTTTAAATGAGAAAGAAAAATAGGGTTTTTGCAAGTGTCATTTTGTTTGTTTAATGCAATAACCTTTTATTAATGTTATTTATTTATTTTTATGTTATTTTATTTACATTATATTATGTTAACATGTTGTGTATTTTATTATATTTATTAATCTTGAGTTCCTTTTGCATTTCTGAGATAAATATACTCTAATTACAGTACCTTATCATTTAAAATGTGCTACCGAGTTATATTTGCTAATATTTTGTTGATTTTCATATAGATATTTATAAACACAATTAGAGTGTATTATGTTATTTCTGATGGATTTGGACATCATATTCGACATGAAAATAATTTGAGCACTAAATCTCTTACTCTTCCTTGGGAGAGTTAAAATAGAATTAGAAAAATCTATTTTTTGATAGTTTGAAACTGTCTAAACTTGGTGCTTTTTAGAGATTTCATTCTTTGAAAATTTTATTAATTTCTTTTGGAGTTCTTGAAAGTTTCTATCTATTCAGCAACTGATCTAGGCTTTCAATTTTACTTCAGAAGTTTTAAGGAATTTGTGGTTTTATAATTTTTTCTGTATCAATTTACTTTTTTTGTATTTCCACTTTCTTCTTTTTCTTAATGTAGTCATTTTTATGCTTTACTGTTGTCAGATAATGTGTCATTATAATTAATAACATATTAAGCTTGCTGTCTGGTGTATAATCTCTTATTTTGTTTCTGTTTTCTAATTCCATATTCTGTTTTCTCTTCATTATTCCCTCCCTTCTGTTTGCCTTTAGCTCATTTCATTCCTATCTTTTTGACTTAGATGTTTAATTTATTTAATGTTGTGTTTCCTAATTAAGTGGCATTTAAGACTTAAGGTTTATTATGAATGAAGTTTTTGCTATAATAAGTTGTGTGGATTCTTAGACATTTCTTTCATTCACTGGGTGTTTCTTTTTCAAAAACTCTGCTGTATGTTTGGCCTTCTGTTCAATTCATGATGGTAAACTTTTTATTATTTACTACCTTATTCTTGGTGGTATCCTTATTATCTTATGTGTCTTTTTTTCTAAAGACAGTAATCTGTTCCCAAACTGTCCCGGTAATCCGCAAGTCCTGGATACATACCATTTCTCTCTCTCTCTCTCTCTCTTTGTTCTGTCTGTCCGTCTGTCTATCTATCTAAGCTATAACTGGTATACAACATTATATTAGTTTCAGATGCACAACATAATGATTTGATATTATAGATGTTGCTTTTGCAATTGCGATTGCCACAATAAGTCTAATTACCATCCATCACCACATGGTTACAACATTTTTTCTTCTGTTGAGAATTTTTTAAGATCTACTCATTTAGGAAGTTTCAAATAAGCAATACAGTGTTATTAACTATAGTCACCATGCTTTGCATTACATCCCCAGGACTTACTTATTTTACAAATAGAAGTTTGGTATATAACTTTTTGACATGACTAGTTTTGATATACAACCATGTCAAAATGTTTTTTTTTTTTTCATTTTTAAGTTGAGAATGCTATGATAGTCCAAAAGAACAAACACTCAGCTTCAAAACAAAAATAAAAAACAAAAAAACAGTGAAATGTGTATAGAAATTTAGACTCAAATGCAGGTGTGCATATATATATGTAATGTTCTTTGATTTCATAACTGAAAAAAACAGATCACTCTGCACCCCATCTCCCCAGTATAAGTTGATCTAACCCAGTCCTGCTATTGCCCCTGTGAAATCCAGTGATTTTTCAGGTTAGTTGAAACTCATTTGCATTGTGCCCTTTTACAGACCAGAGCTCAGGAGCTCTAGCCACACAGATGGCTCCAATATTCCAATGAAATGATTAGGGGCTGCATTGTGTCCACATTGTGATCTTCTGGAGGTCAGTGGTGCCTGTGTCTTTCGCAAGCAGAGCCCCATTCTCACTCCAGCTCCTGGCTGCACTCAGTATTGAAGCCATAACTAGATTTCCTCTGGGCTCCTAACATGCACATTCAGCATCACCTTTTGATGCAGTGATACGTGGTTGCTTCACCACATGACCCCAGGAGCAGGCATACCAGCTGGCTGGCCCTAAATCCCCCCCCTACCCCCCTCTCTCTCTGCTAACCTCATGCCAGGCTTGAATTCATAATAAACTGCAGGATTCTCTTGCACACCTCTTGGATTCAAGGGAAATAGGATATCTTGAATCCTAAGGGGCACCATGATGCCAGCTCTCTAATGTCTTCTATGATGTGGATGAAATGAGCAGGTAATGCAGTGTTTGCATCCACGAGAGGCCCAGGCAAGAAGTGGAAGAATGGTTTTCTTCAACTCTCAGACCCCCTCACCATCAGGATGTGGAGTTTGCTTTGTTCACTGTGTTCTTCCAAAGCCTTTTTTTCTCCTTTTCCCTTTCAAACTCTTCTCAACACTTCCAATATTTCACTCCACTCAATTCTTGCTTGGCTTCTGAGAAGTGGGATATTATTCTTATCTTAATTCCTCTATAAATAAAGTCGTTTTGGGGTGCCTGGGTGGCTTAGTCGGTTAAGCGTCCGACTTTCGCTTAGGTCATGATCTCGCGGTTCGTGGGTTCGAGCCCCGCGTCGGGCTCTGTGCTGACTGCCAGCTCAGAGCCTGGAGCCTGTTTCAGTCTGTGACTCCCTCTCTCTCTGACCCTCCCCTGCTCACGCTCTCTCTCTCTCTCTCTCCTAGAAATAAATAAAACATTAAAAAAAATTAAAAAATAAAAAATAAAAGTCGTTTTTTTCCTTCTCTCTAACTTCTTTTCATTTTTTTTCCCCTTTACCTTTGATTTTCTGTAGTTTGAATATGGTATAACCACTTGTCTTTTTTTTTTTTTTTTTTTTTTTGTCTTTGTTCACTTTGCTTTTTGTTTTCAGGGATTCTATGCTCAAGGTTAGAGATTTTTTTCTTCAGCCATGTCCAGTCTATCAATGAGATCATCAAAGAAATCCTTCATTTCTGATACAGTGTTTTTAGTATTTCTTTCTGTTCTTTCTTAGCATTTCCATCTCTCTGCTTACATGGCCCATTTGTTCTTGTGTGCTGTCTACTCTATCCAGTGAAGATCTCAACATATTAATCATTGTTTTGTTTTGTTTTTTGAGAGAGAGAGAAAAAGAGAAAGAGCCTGTGGGCACACAAGTGGGTCAAGGACAGAGGGAGGGAAAGAGAGAATCTCAAGCAGGCTCCATGTGCATGGAGCCTGATGTGGGGCTCAAACTCACAACTGTGAGTTCATGACCTGAGCCGAAATCAAGAGTTGGACGCTTAACCAACTGAGCCACCCAGGCACTCCCATAGTTGTTTTAAATTCCCTGTCTGATAATTCCAACATCCCTGATATGTCTGGTTCTAATGCTTACGTTGTCTCTTTAACTTTATATTTTGCCTTTGGTATGCCTTGTAATTTCTGGACAGACATGATGTTCCTGCTAGTGATGTGGTGGTGAGATGTGGCCAGGAGTGGGGAAGGTGCTCCAGAGTCTCAAAATTTTGTCTTTGTCTTTTAGTGAGCCTGTGCCTCTGAGCTGTGAGCTGCACAAGTATCAGTTTTCTCCTCCCCTCTTAGGTAGGACAATAGTTCTCCTGAGGGCAGGCCTTGTCAAGAAGAACAGATGCTCTGGAGTATTTCAAAATGGCTTCTTTTTCCCTTCTCCCATCAGACGTAGGAGGGGATTTTTCCTGTGAGATTTTGGTCAAGCTCCTTGTGGGCAATCTCACCATATTGTGTGCCCCCCCCTCCCATGACTGGGACCCCTGCAATTCTAAACTCAGAACCGTCCACACTGATCCTTTCATGTAACTTTCATGTACAACTCAGATCTTTCTAGCCCAGCTGTGAGTCTCTACTCCGATAAGCCATGCCTCCCTGTATTCACCTGTTTATCTCTCCAATCTTGGGAGCAGTGATTTACCCTATGTCCTCTCCTCTCTTATGGATCCAAGAAGGTCTTTCAGTCTGTGCAGCCTTTTTTTTTTTTTCTCAAACTCTCTTTATCTTAGTCGTCTGTGTCCTACAGTAGAAGGGGCTCCAAATCACCATGCAAATCTGTACAACCTAGCACAGAATAATGGTGAGTCATTAATCTTAAAAACTAGAGGATATAGTGTCTGCATTAGCTATAAATTACCCTTAAAACTCTCCCTTGCATTCCTCTAAGAGGCAAGTAAGGGAGAATCTGCAGGGACATCATGTAGGTGATGAAATGGAGCACAGTCAGTACTTTGAAATACCCTGCCGTGCCAGCCAATATGCTAAATAGACTCTCTACTGTACTTAAGGTTTTCCCATCCAATCACAATCTCAGGCTCATATTAGGGTTAGGGTTGTGTTATCTTTGTCTCAGAGTTGGGGATGCTACCAATTTTGTACAGGGATGGGGGTAAAGTTCAGAGATGGGTTGCAATTAGATAGCCCCTGGAAAGCTTCCAAATGACACAAGTGTGATTCCATACTTGCAATCTCAGGAATGGTCTTCAAGCGACATGTCTGCCCATTTTCTGAGCATTCACACAAACCTTGACTAGTTCATGCTTCTCTTGATGTTATAATAGGCATGTTCATTTAATTTCAACAAAAAAAAAAACCTAAATTTGGCTGCCCGTTGTTTTTTTCCAGCTTTACTGAGATATAATTGACACATAACATTGTGTAGGTTAAGGTATGCAACATCATGATTTGATATACATATATATCACAAAAGAGTTCCCACATTAAGTTCTGTTAATAAGGTTAAGTTAAATCTATCAACTCATATAGCTAGGTGTGTGTGTGTGTGTGTGTGCGTGTGTGTATGTGTGTGAAAAGTTTTAGCAACTTTCAAGCATATAATACAGTATTGCTAATTATAGTCACCATGCAGTTCATTAGATCCACAGAGCTTATTTATATTTTAGCCATAAGTTTGTACATTTTGGCCACCTCCATCCATTTATTCCCACCCCTCAGCCCCTGGCAACCATTCTACTCTCTATTTCTGTGAGTTTGGTGCTTGTTTTTTCTTTTAGAGTCTACATATAAGTGAAATCATATAGTATTTGTCTTTCTCCATCTGATTAATTTTATTTAGCATAATGCCCTCAAGTTTCATTCATGTTGTTACAAATGGCAGGATTTCTTTTTTTTTTTAATGCCTGAATAATTCCATTGAACATACACACACACAATATTTTCTTTGTCCATTCATTCATCAGTGGACATTTAGATTGCTTCCATGTCTTGGCTATTGTAATAATGCTGCAATGAACAGCATGAGGGTGTGTCTATATCTTTGAGATAGTGATTTTATTTCCATTGGATATCTACACAGAGGTGGAATTGCTGGATCACATGATAGTTCTGTTTTTAATTTTTTGAGCAACTTTCATACTGTTTTCTATAGTGGCTATATCAATTTACATTCTCACCAAGAGTGGACAAAGATCCCCTTTTCTCTACATATTCACCTTATCTTTTTGTCTTTTTGATAATAGCCATGCTAATGGATGGGAGGTGATATCTTATCATGGTTTAGGTTTTCATGTCCCTGACAATTAGTGATGTTGAGCACCTTTTCATATACCTGTTGGCCATTCGTATGCCTTCTTTGAGGTGAACAAAAATGTCTATTTGGATCCCTTGTCCACTTTTAATTGAATTACTTTGGGGCTTTTTTTGATGCTGAGTTATAGGAGTTTCTTATATATTTTAGATATTAATTCATTATGAGATACTTGCGTTGCAAATATCTTCTCCCATTCGATAGGTTGACTTCTCATTTGTTGATTGTTGATTGTTTCTCTTGCCATGCAGAAGCTTTTTAATTCAATGTAATCTCATTTTTACTTTATGCCTTTGTTCCTTGTGTTCTTGGTGCCTGGATGAGGCTGCAGGCTGTTTCAGCAATCTGGCCACATGCTAGGCTCCACTGCTGGATAGGACTGTAGGCTCTGCAGCAGAGCAGGGATGTACGCAGGGCTTCCTGGCTGTTCAGAGTCACTGGTCAGTCTCCTTGGTTATGTGGAGCAAAGGGGATATGGTCAACAGCTGGGCAGGAACTGCAAGTTTGCTTTCCTGCCTGGGTGGCCCTTAGAATGTGATTTGCAGCTGGGCATCTGTGGCCAGGCCTCCCAGAAGGTAGGGCTGGAAGCTCTGCTCAGCAGTTGGGTGGGGCCAGGCATTTGCTCCATTGCCCAGGTGGGGACACGGAATGAGCTGCACACCAGTGTGACCTATTGGCTGGGGATCCAATTCAGGCAGAATTGCCAACTGAGCACCCTGGCTGAATGGAGCCACCAGGCTGCTCTTTGCTCAGGTGCCACTGCAAACAGGAAGGCAGTCCACCAAGATCTGAGTACCAGTTACTACAAACCACTTCCCCCTTCTCTGTTCCTATCTTATCTCCCATGGTCTAATCTAGGAAGTTCCCGCACTAATCCTTGTGAAGTGAGACCCAAGTGAGATTCCTGGGAAATGCCTGTAACACTGAGGGAGCTGGATGTCCACCTTGAGTCTCTTTTCCTGCTAGAAGAACCATAGGCATGGGTCCTTTGGTATATCACTGTGCCAGCCTAAAGGAGGGGCAATGCAAGCAGAGCATATCCACTTTTCTTACCCTCCTAACGTGGACCTTTCTCAGCCTCTGTGGTCCAAGAGATACTTCACCTTCACCTCCATCCCCATGGTGTCTTGTCTATGCATAGTTGCTGTTTTGTCTTCTTGTGAGGGGGGACTAGGTTGGGAACCACCTATGTCACCATGTTAATGATGTCACTTCTGGCTCTCTGTTATTAATGGAATTTGTTCCACTTTCTACTTAAAATGTTCAGAGTGAACATCACATTCATTTTAGAGGTCTAGTTATGGCAACCTCTTTTGGTCTGGGATATTAGACTTTGGGAATGTTGGCAATATTTGCTCCTAGTCAGTTCCTAGTCTCTGCTTCAGGGTAGATCTTTGTTTTTTTAATCATAAAATTTCTCAACCCTCTGAATTACTTAAGCAATATAGAAATGAATAAGAGGGGGCGCCTGGGTGGCTTAGTCGGTTAAGCGTCCGACTTTCGCTTAGGTCATGATCTCGCGGTTCGTGGGTTCGAGCCCCGCGTCAGGCTCTGTGCTGACTGCCAGCTCAGAGCCTGGAGCCTGTTTCGGAGTCTGTATCTCCCTCCCTCTCTGACCCTCCCCTGCTCACGCTGTCTCTCTCTCTCTCTCTCCTAGAAATAAATAAAAAATATTAAAAAAAAAAGTTGCTGATGAGCAATAAAAAAAAAAAAAAGAAATGAATAAGAGGATGGTCCTCATATTTGGCTTTAATTAAGACTGGAGTAAGAAACTGGGATGGAGCAGTAAGGAGGCACGTCAATCATAGGAATTACCCAGTAATAAGAGGCAGTCATTTTAGCATTTTGACCAAGCTGGCTTTATACAGCTCAAAATGACTTCACTCAACTAACCCCACTGTCGAACAGGAGTACTGCTCTTGGGAACTTGGCTGTGAAGATAAGGAGAAAGGGCAGTAGTTAGATGTGTTTGTGTAGTAGAGGATGTTTAACTTTTTTGTTTTTGTTCTTAAATAAAGGTGACTCTTGGGATATGTGAAAGCTGAGAAGAACATGGACTCTTTCGATATGATGGTGGTTAAATCTGCAGATGGTGAGCGAAGCAGAGCCAACCTCCCCTCACCCTTCTGTTGCTCAGGGCTGATGTTCCTGGCTTTCTTTAAAGTGCCAGATGGAAACCATTCTTGAGCAACCTTCCTTGGTGACTCACTGGCTCATTATCTCACAACCAGCTCATGTATTTATATGCTTTGCCATTTGATCTGGTGGATTCTCCAGCACATTTGGACTTGATGGTCCATTTTATTGGCTCCATAACTGACCATCAAGTGTAGGATTTAACTGAGGAGGTATTTCCAAGGCCTTGTGAATACTTTTCCCATATAAAGGCAAGCATTTGTTCAAGTCAGTTGGTTGTAGGAAAGGAGAGTAAAGGCTGTTGCTTCCATGCTCCTAGAGCTCCTGTAATACGCATCCCCTTAAGGAAGCCAGCCAACGCGTCTACTTGCACTTGGCTCCGGAATGATCAAAGGAACTCAGAGCTGTAATTTTAATATGTCATTTATTTTCTAAAGAAAAACACAAGACTGCTTTGTATGCAAGAAACTGATTTGTGTCTATTTCAGACATCATAAATGATTTGCAATGAGTTTGAGTCTTATAGTGTAGCTGCTTTGCTGCAGAAGTTTTAGCCCAAATAATTGTGAATTGTTTGTTATAAATCATTTTCATGTTGTAGATTTGTCAGCTGCATTACCATTGGATCATGTGAACTGCATAGGACTCGATCGTTTTATGACCTGGATGCTTTTATAAGCAGAGGCTGGCCCACTGGCACATATCAGCTTATGCACAGATTGGCAGTAGAGTTTCGTAAAGAAAAAGATAAATTTTGTTCAGGCTCTAAAATATATTACTTATTTATTTGGTTCTTTTAACTACCTCTTATGAGCTCCATATTTTTGAAATAGTACAGAATCTCCCCCTTTAAAGTAAATTATTTATATTTTATTTAAAATACCATTTATAAGTTTTGGGGGGAAATTGAGTAAAAATTACTCATAAAGCCACCTGCCCTAAAGAAAGAAAACTGCTAACATTTTCATTTTCCATAGACTTTGGTAGCAATGGTTGGAAGTAAAATATCGTATTGGAAGAGGGTGATGTATTTGGTCACGAACACAGTTGGGTTGGGTTTAGGAATGTTGGAAATGTTTTATATGTGATGGTATTAGAAATGGCATGTGTTAAGAAATGAGACATTGGTAGAAACAGATAAAGAGGAAGAGACTGCACAATATTTACATTGTTGAGACAAGAAACAGGTGGGCCAAGAACTCATTTTGGAGTTCAACCAAATGAAGCCAAAGTCAAGGTAAGATGACCTTGGAGGTACAACTCCTTTTGTCCCAGTTTTGGGTTCCTATAGGACAATGATAATACAGTGAGAACTGCCACATGCATTTGAAGTAAACAATAATCAGGGGATAAAGGCATGCATGTTCTAGAAAGTTCTACCTCGGGGAAGGCCAGGGAAGGAATTTGAGAGGGGTTTGCTCTGTAGGGAAAGGAGATCACAAGAGGAATGGACTTGAGTTCTATTAGAAAAGTTTATTGACCAGAGATTTGTGAGGCAGATTGCTATGTGGTTAAGGGTGTGGACCCCAGGTGCACACTCCCTGGGTTCAAATCTGGTTGGATAAGAAACCTAGCCTTTTAGTTCCTGGTTAGTAAAATGGGAACAGTAATATTTCTAATGACAAATGTGAGAAATGCTTGGAATGCGCTTGATCCACAGTGAAGTCACCCTGGCTATATCAGCTATTATCATCCTCCAATGGCTTGCTCATAATCGGTATAGACAAATTGGGAGTGTTGTGGCAACCTTGCTTCCTGTGGTTATTGCTTCATGGAAGACACTTGAGGATCAGGACATGACCAAATGCTTCACCCTGGTAGGTTCTGTGAAAAGGCTTGTGTTACTAACAAGTGGGGGTGCTTTTTCAGTCTTGATGACATTTTCTGCCTTAAAAAAAATTTTTTTTTTGCTCCTTTCACTGATGCAGGGGTTAGGATAAAGAGATGAGAGGTTAACATTTATATATTTTAACATTGGCAATATCCTAACATACATGTGATTTGACTCTTGATTTTCTTACTATTGTAATAAGCATTTTCTAGTCCAGACATTTTTTCATAATGTTAATGCTTAACATTATGCTTAATATTGGTATTTACAAAATAGTCCATTGTATAAAGTTGTATTATGACGTTCTCAACTATTGTCTTTTCTTGAAAATTGTATGGATTTTGATATCGTGGTGTTATAAATAGTGTGGCAATCAGGATCTCTTATTTTTTATTGAGCACCTACTTAGTTCCAGGCACTATTCAAGGCACTGAGCATAGCAATGAACTTAGCACAAATTTTGGTCTACATCTCTAATTTTTAAAAGTTTTTTTAAAAATTTTATTTATTTATTTATTTATTTATTTATTTATACAGAGGGAGAGACAGAATCTTAAGCAGGCTCCAGGCTGCCGGTGCAGAGCTTGATGGGGGCTCAAACTCATGAACTGCAAGATCATGACCTGAGCCAGTTGAGTCAGATACTTAACCAAGTGACTGAGATACCCAGGCACCTCTAAATCTCTAATTTTTAGTAGGAATCCATTACCCAATGCAGCAATCACCAAGACGTGTGTTCACTGATTTTTAAGAGAAGTCCATAGACAACTTCTGCTGGTTGGAAGAGAGAGGCACAATCAAAACTTACAGATCCTAACCTCACCTAGTTAAGGGACAAAAATTTCATCCCTTAATTTTTAGGATAATTTCTCCTTTATCATACCTGGTCACTGGTCACTGTATTACTAAGTGCTTTTACACACACGTGCATGTGCATGCACACACCCACACAACACACACACACACCTAGAAAGAATTAAAATTCCCACCCAAGGATCAATTTCAGCAGATCAATCGTAAATATGAGTTTTTAAAATGGAGTGGATGTAATACCCAGTCAGGAATGTTCAGCATGGCCAAGAACAACTTCCAGCACCCTCAGCTAGGACTCCCCAATGTAGGCAAAGGCATAGCTAGACCGCACACTGGGTATGCTGGTTATAGTGCCAGATACAGATAGACTTGGTAGGACCAACCAAAATATACTTGAAATCTGAAACCATTATGGATCCTCTTGCAAATGAAAAAACTTTCTGTGAGTGATTCTTAGACAAAGCATTTTCAAACAATCTCATTTTCTAAGGCAAATATTTACATTTTAGTGAGTAAAGAGAATGGTTGTGCAGAATACAGCGTTGCTCTTCAAAAGGTGAAAGCCTGTCCAGAAGAGGAATTACACTTACCCACTCTTATTCCTGAGGTCAGAACTGGGACAAACAGGTGGATATTGGTGGGCAGTCCTTCACATCAACCTAACAATAACAACAGAAATTAACAACAACCAAAAAAAACAGAACATTTTCCTAAAGTGGAGAGGGCTTCCAGATAAGGAAGTGAGTTTCCGGTCAGTGGAAAAAAGTTAAGTGTAGGCTGGATAAATACCTTCAGGGGAGGCTGAAGAGGGATTTTTGTAGTACAGTGGTTCTTGAGCTCTCTGTGTGTCTTTGTGAGTGCACATGTAATTGTGTATTCATGCCACACTTCGGTAACTAGAATTTGTGGTGGCCCCCCGAAGGCATTAAAAGAATAGGAATAGCTTTACACACATAAGTAATAATTACAGTATAATCATCACTGTGACATAAGAATACCCCAAAAGCTCTATAAAAAGTTCACACTATTTACACATTATTCTCCTTACTTCCCTTCTAGAACTGTTTATATAAAATAGTTTATGGTCACAAAAGACCCTCTGCCATATGCACAAGGAAAATTCCAGCATTTTGCAATGCTTTAGTAAAAGCAGGATTTATATCTAGGGCTGGGTTGATGCTACTCTACACCTATTATCACTTGTCAAAAATCCAATTTATCCAGCTCAACATTCCTCCAATTGCATTGTTATAATTATGATTTTAAAAATGTAGCAGAAGCTGGGACAGTTTCCAGTGAGCTCATATACCTTAGTGTACTCATGGTGATAGAGGATACATTGGACCTGATCATTTCTGAGGGTTTGAAGTCACTTCTCTGGCTTTGTGTTATGTTTGTTGGATGAAATTAAACTAATAATGAACAAATAGCGCCAACATTTTATGAAGGTAGGCAGATTTTTCTCCTGCAAAGGTTGGTTTATTTTAAAATCAACAACAGGAGGGCAAGATCTCCTGAAAAGAAAATTTCCTAGAGCCCTAGAATGTTAACCAAACACAGAAATCTTAAATGTATGTTGCTATCATAAAATAACACCTTTACGTAAATCATTGATGCTTACATTAAAGAGTGTGATTTACCCTGTTTCAAAGGTTACATAATACAGAAATAGAGTCACAAAAGAATCATATTTGCATTATCCATGCCACCATCTTGAGTTGTATGTACATATCCTAAAGAAACTGAAGAATCAGCACATTACATTTGATACTTTTTATGTGACCAACAATTTTTTTTCTAATGACAACATAATAAATCTGCGTTTGTACAATTTGAAAAAGTACAGATAAGCACAACAAGAAATCATCACTAAGACATTACTCAGAGATAATCTCTGTTAACATGTAGGCAAATTTTCTTAGGTATTGAACGTAAATTTCCCTGGCATTGCAGGAATAGGTGATGTTAGGGATAAACCGTTATTAATAAGTTAGAAAAACAGGGGAGCCTGGGTGGCTTAGTCGGTTGGGCGTCCGACTTTCGCTTAGGTCGTGATCTCGCGGTTCGTGGGTTCCGGCCCCGGGTCAGGCTCTGTGCTGACTGCCGGCTCAGAGCCTGGAGCTTGTTTCAGTCTGTGACTCCCTCTCTCTCTGACCCTCCCCTGCTCACGCTGTCTCTCTCTCTCCCCTAGGAATAAATAAAAAAAAACTTAAAAAAAAACTTAAAAAAAAGTTAGAAAAACAAACTTTTCTTCATATTTTATCACAGCTATTGTAGAAACTAACATCTGACCTAGAAGTAGCATGGCAAGCCTGCTTGGTGAGGAGGAAATGTGAGCTTGTAGCATCATGGAGGGTTTCTGGGTGGAGGAGTCTATAGTCTTTCGAAGCTGACTATGCCCCAAAAAAGGACCCCCAAGGAGACCATGCAGTGCACACTGATGTCAATGTCAGGTCAGAGAGGCTGTCTACCCTACTCACAAATCCCAGGCTCCAGAGTTCTTCCCCAACCACACAGGACTGTTCACCAATGTCTTATGGAAAAAGGGTGCTCTTGACTTTTCTGTTGAATGTGTGAGCAATACAGTGACCAGGACCAGAATGGCCTTTCTCCAAACTTTCTCTTCCATTCATAAATGGGTCTTAATCAACCTGTGATTGTTACTATGATTATAAATACAAAAGATGCAGTGTAACAAGCTGGTTTTGTTTTTCCCTGAAAACACATCTCCCTGGCTCCAGCAATGCCCTTAGAGCCGGGCATTTTAAACACAGTGGAATTCTGCACGGAGATGCCAGTTAGAGAATGACTACCCGTGGATAATCTTCATGCTGGAGAAGTAATTTAATAATAGTGTGCTCTGGTTTGGGGGCTATTTGCTGTAATCCAAATAAAGAAAGCATTTTTACAACTGAGTGACAGTAACCTAAATTCATCCTGGAACCCTCCTCTTATGCACGTCTAGAGGGTAAAACTACAAACTAAAATTTTTATAAGATGCCTCCATGAAGTTTTGTTCACTGACAGTTGCAAGATTTCTCTTGGTGAATTTTTGCACATCCGTCCAATTCAAGAAATATAGTGTCCCTTAAAAATATTTTCCTCTCTCTTTTTAACTCCAGTTGAAGATGATCTTTTGAAGGCCAAATAATAAGGCTCATAATTTTATTAGGATATTCCAAAGCAATGAAAACAACTCCTTTTGGAATTTAGTTGCTAATTATTTTGTAAACCAGGGAAATTAGTTTCCTAGAGATTAAAATCAACAGGAAGTAGGAAAATATGAGATACTGATAAAAAGAGTGACCTGAATAAAACACATTAGGATCAGATCTGTAAGATTTTGTGACCAGTTATTACACGAGAATTAAAAGCCACTAGTTCTGTGACCAACAATGACGAGCAAGATGCTAACACCCAAAGAAGGCACACCTTGTCTGGTTTCATCTGCAACATAGGAGTGCAGCTTTTCTTTTAATCCTGTGCAAAGGATCAGCCCATTGTCTTGACAGTTATTTTCAAGGTCCTTCCAATCACCCGTGAGATATACAAGTAGGACTATCCTGGGGCACCTGGGACAGTCCAATCAGTTAAGCATCCAACTTTAGCTCAGGTCACGACCTCAGGGTTTGTGAGTTCAAGCCCTGCATCAGGTGTTGTGCAGACAGTTCAGATCTTGGACCTGCTTTGGATTCTGTGTCTCCTCTCTCTGCCCTTTTCCCACTCATGCTCTGTCTCTCTCTCTTTCAAAAATAAACACTAAAGCAAACAAACAAAAACAAGTAGGATTCTCCTTGTGCATTCACCAAAACAGCAAATAAAATTCTACCTCTAACTTCCCCCTTTCCGTGATTTTGTAAGTCTGGGAAAAAACACTCACTTTTGTCTTCATCTGTGTGCATTTGAACCCCTGTTGGAGGGAGTGACTCATTTCATATTTTATGTAAACGAAGGAGGGCTCTGAACTTGGCTTGAAAAAAGTCTTTATTTTCCTGACTGATATTTAGCATTTGCTTCTAATATAAAGCTTGGAAACAATCGACAGCACTATGTGATTTTGTCACTAGTGGAAGTCACAGATAATTTCATGCCACATTTCAGGTGTTGGAGCTCCTAAAATATTATTTACATCCATCACCACTTCAAAATTAGAGTAGTTATATATTAGGGTAGTTATTTAATCATGAAGTAGGTTGTTATTTACCACATTTATTATGTAGCTGATTATTAAATGCATTTATAATAAAACACACATTTTTGTAAGAAATGCATAAGCATGATCCATTCATAAGATACCTCATATAAACAGAAATTAAAGGACATTCTGAAAAAATAACTGACCAGAATTCTTCAAAAGTGTCAAAGTCACAAAAGACCAAAGAGAAAGCTACATTAAATGTGGGACGCTGGATTGGATCCTAAAACAGTAAGACATTGATGGAAAAACCAGTGAAATCCAAATAGAGTGTACAGTTGAGTTTCGAGAATCATAACAATATTAATTTCTTCTTTTTGATAAATGTACCATGGCTATCTAAGATATGAACAAACATTAGGGTAACCTGGGTGAAAGGTGTACTGAAACATTGTATACTATTTTTGCAACATTTCTGTAAGTCTACAGTTCTTTCAAAATAAAATGTTAAAAAGAATTACATTTGAGAACTGAAAAGAAAATAAAGAACCACATATATTACTCTATCACAATTTGTTTTTTACTATATTTTGATAAAAAATATCTTAAAACAATTATTTTTCTTTGAAATCCTGTGTGTTTTCTGCTTTAAAAATATTATCCTGTTGGGGTCCCTGGGTTTCTCAATCAGCTAAGTGTCTGACTTGACTCTTGATTTCGACTCAGGTCATGATCTCACAGTTTGTGGAACAGAGCCCCACATCAGGCTCTACACTGACAGAGGGATTCTCTCTCTCCCCATCTCTCTGCCCCTTCCACTCCCTCATCTAAAAATAAACATTTAAAATAAATATATATGTATATATGTATGTATATAAACATTATCCTTAGAGAGGGGTCCATTGCCTTCTCAGTCTGCCAATCATGGCACAAAATGATAAAGAATGAGAAATTAAGGCAACAGAAAGTTGCAGATACCAAATGCCAAAGTGACTAGGTTAAACTATATGAAAAACAAGTGGCCCAAGAGACCTCTTAACTTTGGCCTCAGTTTTGAATGAGTTGGCTTGCATCCAAGGCCTTTTCTTGAGTACCCCACAGTCCCCCTCTACAGCCATGTCATGGAAGGAAGCTGACCTAGACTGACAGGCGAGGCCCACACCCCAAGAGCTTCTCACCATGAGCCCCATCCCCTTTGACTGACCACTCCCAGCACAATGCTGTAGAGGGCTCATCTTTCTCTAGCATTGCACTTTTGTTTTGAGCTTTGGTCAGGGTTTAAAGTATTAATCACTTCCCAGGATATCTGTGTCTCAGATCAGTTTCCAAGTCACTTTAACATGCATACACAGGCTTTATCCCTTGGCTGGGCAATTATGCAAAAACCACCTTGTGGGCACCTCTGCATGTGCCGGCAATGGAGCCAAATCAACAGAAGAGGCTAATTAGAAGCAACATGCTAAGATGTTTTTAGGAATGAATGTTTATCCAAATGGCTACATAAAACAAGAAGCAGAGAGGGGAAAAAAAGCAGTGCCAAGAAAGAAAGTTGGGACTGGGGGTTGGCTGCATGATCAGATCTACTCTAAAGATGACTTCAAAGTCTTTTCCCAATAGGGGATGGGCCTCTGGGCACCAAAACTACCCCCCTTTCCTCTCCTCCTCTGAACTCAAGAGGCTGTGGAGCTCTTACTGGACTCCAATGAACTTTGGTAGCTCAAAATGGAAACATGAGTTTGCTTTACTCAGTGTTCAAACATTATTAGAAATAATCTAATAAAATTACATGAAAAAGCACAGCCTCTTGGGTTTTGCAATAGTAAATAATTTAAATCTGCAGTAGTAAATAACTGTTTCGTCAACGTGTACAGGAGTAGAACGGTATTAAAACTCTAGTCAAGTGATGTAGGGTCAGTTCACAAACACAAATCCTCCGTTCAGACTTCCAGAGCATGGATACCCAGAATTTTGCCTATGTTTGGCCAGCTAAATGTTTTGATGCTGCAGCTATCAGGGTCATTACTCTCTATGAGAACTAGTGATGTTCAGCACAGATTCAGAACTGAGAAGGGCAAAAGGGAAATCTTAAAAGGAGAATTGAATATAAATGTTCAGCGAAGGTTTGGAAACATCTCATTTGGAGATCTTCAGGGAGATATTTGGAGGAGTGCCTGGTAATTTTGTTTGGGTATGAAAAGAGGTTTGGGGCTTTCCTAGGCCCTCAGCAACCTCATATGCCATGGAGCCTTATAATCTAGCTATGTGCTTTCTCTGTTGAGCAGAATTTAAAACACAGCAAGTGTATCTTGCATTCCCCCTCAGGAAATTCCTGAACTGCTGAATGGAAGGTGGGAAGAGTCACCTCTGATGTGCTAGACATTGTACTAAATGCCTTACAGGCCCTATTTCTTTTAATTATTGTTAAAGTTGTAGGAGTGGGATACTTACTGGTCCTATTTTGCAGAAATGTGCGAGCCCTTTGTGGAATGGTATTCAGCACCAAGACACAGCTTCCTGGCTCCCTATCTTCAACTTGGCATTCCAAGTTCTGATGCAGTTGGAAATGGTGAATTTTCCTTCAGAGTGATCCATGTTCCCTTCCCTCAAGAAAATAATCGGTTGAGTGTCCGACTCTTGATTTGGGCTCAGGCCATGACCTCATGGTTTGTGAGATTGAGCCCCATGTTGGGCTCTGCTCTGACAGCTCAGAGCCTGCTTGGGTTCCTCTCTCCCTCTCTCTTACCCTCTCCTCTGCTCATATATGCTCATACTCTTTCTCTCTCAAAATAAATAAATAAACTTAAAAAGAGAGATAATAATTATAAGTGTCTTCAATGAGGAGGTGCTATAAAACTCAGATATGCTTAAAAGCTTGTAATTTTGTTTAGTTGTGAAAATTTGTTGTAAATAATCTTTTAGCTGAATACATTACAGAAAAGAGTTAAAGAACCTACCACTTTATGACAGTGAGGGTGAAAATATTTCCATGTCAGTCAGGAAGATTTTAATTGAGAGAGGACATCTCTGAATTAATTAACAAGGGCCTTGAACTTAGAAAACGGTGCTATTTCTGAAATGCTGGTGCTGGTCAAGTGTCATTGTAATGGGATGGGAAATTAAGCACCTCATTAAGAATTCCTGCCAACTCTGAAACCAATAGAGGATGATGGATGGATAGATGGATGGATGGAAAGTCCAGCTAAGGGCAACAAACATGGGCACTGTTCTAGGAAGCTTTCTTTGGGGGTCAGCTCAGGGCAATAGGTAGATGGCTGAAAAGAGGGACCTTCAAACCCAAGGTCAGGCTTCAGCTCAGGAGGCATCAGGGCCCAGGTAGGATGACCACAAAGTTTAGCTTTTCTGACCAATAGTGCCCAGGGTGAGGCTTTAAGTTAATTCTTAACAGCATGGGGTTTAGAGATTTTGTTTTTGTTTTTCTTTCTATTCTCCCCATTTATTTACAGGATTCATTTGTTCAATCATTTATTTCTATCTGTACAGACTCATAGAGTTGAAAGATCAGTGTTCAGATCTCTCCTCTGCCACTTAATAGCTATGTGATGTTAGGCAGGTCACTTCACTTCTCTGAGTCTTAATTTCCTTGTTATAAAACAGGACTACAATACTACCTTTTAAGAGAGTTTCATGAAGTTTAACAATTAATATATGTAGGGAATTTGGCAGATTTCCTGGCATAGTGCTCAATGAACGGTAGAAGTTACTATTGTTAGGTCTTTGAGCCAAGGTTCTCCACTCTGGGAGCTAAAAGAAAAGAACAAATTCACAAGGGTTAGGCTGTTACACAAATGTAAAATCTCCTGATGTGTCAATTCTGCAGGAGTTGTATTAACACAAAATGTGCAAAGTATCATTAGCATATTTTCTCATTAAGTATTTTATTTACTACTTTATTATAGTTAAGTGGAAAAAATACTCAAAGGAAAGAAATTTCATAGGTTTGCAAATAGACTCTTTTCCTCTAAGGTCTAATGTTCCTTGATATTTCATTTAGGACAATGTAACCTTTGAGGCTGGAGAGAAATCTGGTACCCCCTGCCCTCAAGGAAATTACAACCTGAGGCTAAGGCCATACCCTGTACAGAAAAAAAAAATGCTTTCTTCAAAATATTGGTACAGCATTAGGTTTATCTTTACATTTAGCTTCTCTAGAATAAGTCTGTTTTCTTTAGAATCATTTAGTAATTTTTATGTATGTTTATGGAACAAAACATTTATGCATTTATAATTGTTAAATAATTCTCAGAAAAAGGTAGTCTGGCAGAACTTTCATGCATACCCACAAGATTGGCCAATTAGTTGGTGGCCTCCTCTGGTTTGAATGGTGAAACCATTTATTATTCAACAAATGTTTATTGTGTACCTATTATGTGGTTTGCACTTTGCAAAGTACTATGTATTTTGTAAACGCACAAGGTAAAAAGACACTCAGGCACAGAGAAGCAAAGTAACCTGCCTAGGACCCCACAGCTAGAAAGTGACAAGGCTGGAATTAGAGCCAGATGCTCTACTTGTGAAGTATAAGCACTTAAACTATTGGGCTCTACTACCCTTTATGTTTTTTTTATTATTTTATTTTATTATTCTTTTACCACCTCCTTAAAAGAAAGAAGAAATTAGTAAGCAAGTAAACATAAAATAGAATTTCAGAGAATGATAGTGTCACTATCATACAATAGTGATAACTTTATCCAGTTTAAGAAAGTAAACTGGACGTTGATGGGGATGTCAGTGGTCATTTCACTAGGGGGCATGTTTGCACTGAGGTCAGCAATGAACATGAACTAGTTGTGGCCTCATTGGACAGGGAGGTGTTTTGGGATGGGTATTGGGTTGACCACAGGAGAGATGACAGTTAGACAAAGTTCCAAGATGGGAACAGGCTTGGTGCATTCCACAAAGCCAGAGAGACTAGAGTATCAGAATAGGCACTGAGTGGAGTTCAAGGGCTAACAGGACTCCAAAGGTCATTCTCAGAGCTGTGGAAGCCCTTGGAGAGTTTTCTCATGATGAGACATTACCCAATGCAAACTACAGAGGTAAGCACCAGAATTACTTTATTTTGTCTTGTAAGAAAAAAGCCATCCAAGGAGCGCCTGGGTGGGTCAGTGGGTTGAGCATCTAACTTTGGCTCGGGTCATGATCTCAGAGCTCGCGAGTTCAAGCCCTTCATGGGGCTCTGTGCTGACAGCTCAGAGCCTGGAGCCTGCTTCAGCTTCTGTGTCTCCCTCTCTCTCTGCCCTCCCCTCCTCCCACTCCGTCTCTCTTTGTCTCTTAAAAATAAATAAACATTTTTAAAAATTAAAAAGAAAAGAAGCTATCCTTATTATTGATATTTTTGACATAGATGCAGCCTCTGTGAAGCATAGTCCTTCTCCCTACATAAGTCACAGATGTCACTTCAGCGCACGTTTTCTGCTCTACTCATTTCCACCAGGCGACAGACCAAGCAAAAGCTCCTTGCTCCATAGGGACAGGGATCGTATGTGTTTTCTCTTACCTTTCTAATCTCTGCACCTGGGAACATGTGATAAGCAGAACAAAGTCTGAAAGAAAGGAAATAAGAGTCATGGAGATTAGCAAAAGATGAGGTAGGAGGGGAAGGAAGAAGAGAAGGAAGGAAGGAGTGGTCGATGTTTCCAGAAGCAGACTCTATCTATCTATCTATCTATCTACACACAAATGTATAAAGAGAATTATCATAAAGTATTGGCTCATACAGTTAAGAAGGCTGAGAAGTTCCATGGCCTGCTGTATACAAACTAGAGGCCCTGGAAGGCTGGGAGTTTGAAAGCTGGAGAACTGATGGTGTAGATAGGAATGTGAGTCTGAAGGCCTAAATACCAAGAACACCACACCGAGGGCATAAGACCCATGTCTCAACTCAACAGTCAGGTGGAATGAGAAGTCAACTTTCTACTTTTTGTTCCATCCAGGCCCTCAGAGGTTTGGATGCCACCCACACCAGGGAGGGCCATCTGCTTTACTCAGTGCGCCAATTCAAATGTTAATCTCTTCCAGAAACACCCTCACAGGTCCACCCAGAGGTAATGTTTAACCAGCTATCTGGGCACACGGTGACCCAGTCAAGTTGACAATTAAATTAACCATCACAGAAGAGAAGCAGGCTGGTTCCTGGGACTGGGCAGCACCCTGTCCCACCACATCTGGCCTGTTATCTTCCCCGCCCTTTTTGGCGACTGTGGCCTAGTCCTTCCTACAACTGTCTGTATCGGAAGCAGGCTGGAGTCACCCACAGAGAAAGTTTCTTGGCCTTTTATCTCTGCTGCTTTTCAGCCTGGACCCCAAGGAAGAAATTTCCTGTGTTACTGCTTTATGCAGGCACCAAAGAAAGACAGCAATTGCTTCTCTCCCAAGGCTTTGAAAAAGTGCTTGGCTGGAGATCTCATTTGCATGGCAAAAGGCCCGTTAATGGACTAATAGCCTGGCGATCCTGGCTAGCCTAGGGTGCACCAAGGGGACTTTATGAAACCATTGAACTGCCTATTACAACATCCCCTCCAGATAGCACACACTCAGCTACTGGATCTCTTCCCTGGAGACTGTGTGCTTTGTCCACAGAGGATGTAGAAAGTAGCTGAGATCAGTGAGAACCACGCTGATCTTCCAGGTAGTCATGGACCAACTCTGATTCACAAAATTCACCTCCATCTCATTTTCTTCTTGACATTCTGATTTACAGGTTAGCCACATGGCCTTTTTAGGACTCACGGTCTTCAGTGTGAAATAGTTTGTAGGAATAGCTCCCAGTTATTTACCGCATGTTGAGAGCCATGTGCTATTCCAACCAGTCTCCTGGGTTACTTCATGTAATCCTGATGGCCTCCCTGAGTGAGGGATGACTATCATCCCCTTTTACAGAAGAGAACACTGGCCCGAAGTCACATCTGAAGTCCATCTCGATAGATATGCTTTCCTTGCTGGGCTCCCTGAGCCATGTGAGGAATGGAATTCCTTTTCAGAATGCCATTGGCTGGTTTCTCCTCTCCCTGTCCTACCAGATCCTGGATTTGCTCAAAGTGACCATGTGCCTGGCTACAAATTGTTAGCTTCCCAGACTCCTCTACAGCTAGGAGTGGCCGTGGGAAAGTCAGTGTTATTAAAATTAACTTTCTCCCATCTTGGATTCAGATGGGCCAGAGACTTGATGGACTCACAGCTAGGAGAGCAACTTCAATCACATTCTTGTCTGTATGACCTGTAGGATATTGTTCTGGACTCTACTATCTTCTCTCCCGACACTCTTGGAGCACATATCTGGTGGGGAGATCACACATGTAACAATCAGTAACAAAACAAGGCAGGGCGTGGTGAGAACTTTAGGTGTGATGTAGGCATGCCATGAGGCCACAGGTAAGGGAGAGAGTTCTTCCGAGGGGAGGATCTGAGGATACAATGTGGGAGAGCCAGGCTTTGAAGCAGGCAGCCAGGGTCTCCAGGTGTCAAGCTTGGCAGGTGTGAGTGCACTAAGGTGACATTGCATGAGGAATGCGAGGGGATCAAGGATTGGCTCCATTTGTGCACACACAGCATGCATAGGAAGAAAAGAACAGAGATTTTCTCTCCAATTTCCCAGTCTCTTTTCCCCTTTTTCTTATGGTATGTTCTTCATCCTTTCCAAAGAGCATCTCTCACCCATAACCACAGCTGATGGTCTTTCCTGACTTTGATTAAATATCCTCAGGCCCAGTAGCATCTTCTGTTTGAGTCTCTCAGGTCCATGAAAGAAGGGTGGAGCCCAGGATTTGGGGAGCTATTGGTCTGCATGTTAATCAGGCACCTCAGTTCTCGTGCGTGGATCACTTTGGCTGTAAACCCTGCATAGGCCAGGTTCAAGGTGGGTTGCACAACCAAACCCTGGAGAGGACAGTGACGAGTAATGATGTTCAGGACACAGTATCTCCAAATATGACTCCTTGACATCTTGAATAAGCTAAAGAAGTTTGAGAAAATGGTAGAAGCTTGAAGTTTTCTCTGGCCTTCTCCTAGACCCTCTCCCCTGAAACAGGTCATAAATCCTCATGTGAGAGGTGCCTCCCTACACCTCAAAGAAAGATAGAGACAAAGGGATGGCAAGAAGGATCCTCACAAACAGGTCTTGCCCAGTCCCACGCCCCACTCCACAATTAGCTCTGCTTACCCCATACTCCTTGATCTGTTGAATTCACCCATGACCATTCATTCCTCATCAAACCTAGCATAGAAATACACAGGTCCATCCATTTCTATGGGTCTGCATTTCCTAATGAAGGCTACTCTGTCACATAAAACTTTTATTAACTAAATTTGTGTGTTTTTCTCCTGTTCATCTGTTTTTGTCAATTTAATTTTCAGACCCAACCAGAGACCCTAAGAGGGACCAGGAAAACTGTGTCCTTCCCCTGCCTGACACAGATGAACCCAGGGCTCATCCAAGTGAATGGCAGTTGGTCTGTGCTGGGTTCCATGTCTGTTTCTCTGTGATAGGTTCACTTTCTCTCCCACAAAGAGGAAAGCATGCCTGAGGCAGCTCCCAAGTTTTATGTTTTACCCCTTCACAGAGAGACTTAAAAGTCTCCCTGTTTCTCCCACTGGGAGGATTCACTGGATCAATAAAAGACCCAAAATAACAATATGGCAGCATAAAGTTGCCATTGGGATCAGGGCATTCTTAAGGGAAAGACGGTGTCAGGGCAGATGACACCCTAGTATCTATGACACTTATTTTCAGCCTCTTCATCAATAGCTCAAAGCAGTCTCTGAGGCAAGCACTTTATTGATTACTGGGTATTAAATATTTCTGGACCTTTAAACAGTCACCTATTGCCTTCTGTTTTAATGTCAATTTATTTGGCCAAGAAGATCCCAAAACCTCCTGCTTCCATTTGACCGATCTACCCAATTTCCTGTGTTTGTTCCTTTCCCCTGTCTCCCTACATACCTGCCTAGATTATACTAATTCAAGTGGTCCAGGTCCTACCTTTCCTTCTCTAATGATATATTATTAGCTCACTCCTTTTACTTCTTTCTCACTTCCTGCTTATACTCCTAATTACTGTCTTTTCTATAATTTATTTAGTCAGAACAAAATGCTGACATGAGGCATGCTGCCTCATTAAGTAGGTATTTTATTCTATGTTCTTGGTTTCCCAACTAGATTGTAGGTCCCTGTTGGCAGGGACCTTGTCTGATACTTTCTTCCGCTCTACCTCTTATCATAATGTCAGTTGTGCAAGTCAGCTGTGCATCGCAACCCCTCCCAAAACTTCATAGCTTAAAATAACAGCCATTTATATAGCTCATGCTTCTGGGAATTGACGATGTGAGGCTTAGGTGGGCTGCTCTGCTGGCTTTGTTTAAGCTTGCTCATAGATCTGTGGTCAGTTTCTCATCAACTAGGCAGCTCTGCTTCTGGAGTCGGCTGGTTGTTCACCAAGGAGGGATAGGGCTGCCTGTTTCTTACCAGCCAGCACACTAGTCTGGACTCATTTATGTAATGGTGGCAGATTTCCAAGAACAGCAAGAGGGGAAAGGCCCAATGTACAAGCACTTGTCAAGTCTCTCCTGTCACATTTACTATTGTTCCATTGACGTAAGCAAGCCACATGGTCAAGGTCGAAGTCAGTGTAGGAGAATAACATTGTAGACTCAGAAAGGGGAGGAATTTTTGCCTGTTTTCACAACGTTATATACAGTGTATTCTAAGTCCTCAATAAAAATAAATCTCCTGTTTAAATTGTATATTTTCTTTAAAAACCTATCTCTGAAAAAATTAATAGAAGTGATTTTTTTGAAATGGTTTTCCCTCAGTTGTCATGTTCTTTTAAAATTATGTTTGGCCTTTTTCACACTGTATTTGCTCTACTTCTCTGTATCTCTCTTTTACTGACTATATGGAACATATTCATCACTTCAAAGTTGGATCCTGTACTTTTGGGCTTTTTGTGTGTAAGTGTGTATATGTGTATGTGTACATGTGTACCAAGACACATGTATGATAGTTTGGGAAATATTTCTCCTTTGCCAAGTTCCAATTTCCTACACAGAAATATCTTGTTTTATTGTACTTTTATTTATTGTGCTTCACAGATATAGCTTTTTTTCTTTTCTTTTCCTTCTTTTCTTTTTTTAAATGAAGGTTTGTGGCATCCCTGAATCCAGCAAGTCTTTCAACCCCATTTCTTCCCCAACAATATTTACTCATTTCATGTCTCTGTGTCATAGTTTGGTTATTTTCACAATATTTCCAACTCTTTCACTATTATTGTATTTGCTATGGTAATCTGTGATCAATGATCTTTTTTAAAAAATTTTCTTAACATTTGTTGATTGTTGAGAGACAGAGACGGAGAGAAAGCATGAGCAGGGGAGGGGCAGAGAGAGAGACACACACACAGGATCCAAAGCAGGCTCCAGGCTCCAAGCTGTTAGCACAAAGCCCGATGCAGGGCTTGAACACATGAACCATGTGATCATGACATGAGTTGAAATCGGACAGTCAACCAACTGAGCCACCCAGGTGCCCCTGATCAATTACCTTTGATGTTACCACTGTAATTGCTTTGGGGCCCCACAAACCATGCTCATATAAGACAGCAAATTTCACTGATGAATGTTGTGCATGTTCCGGATGCAGATGTGGTAGAAACAGCAAGACAGGTAGAATCAGAGGTGGAGCCTGAAGATGGGACTGAAATGTTACAATCTCATGAGAAACCTTGAACAGATGAGGAGTTGCATCTTATAGAGGTACTTGGGTGGCTCAGTTGGTTAGGTGTCCAACTCTTGATTTAAGCTCAGGTCATGATCTCACAGCCTGCGAAATCAAGGCCTGCACTGGGCTCTGGGCTGACATTGTGGAGCCTGCTTGGGATTCTCTCTCTCCCTCTCTCTCTGCCCCTCCCCCACTTTCTCTCTCTCTCTCTCTCAATAAGTAAATAAACTTAAAAATAAAAAAAGAATGGGGCACCTGGGTGGCTCAGTCAGTTGGGTATCTGACTTTAGCTCAGGTCGTGATCTCACGGTTCATGAGTTTGAGTCCCACATTGGGCTCTCCACTCTCAACAAGGAGCCCGCTTAGAATCCTCTGTCTTCTTCTCCCTCTGCCACCCCCTCCCCCGTTCACTTCCTCTCTCAAAAATAAACATTCAATTTTTTTTCAAAAAAAAAGATTTGCATTTTATAGATGAGTAAAGAAAGTGATAGAATATACTTGAGACAAATCTTGAGATGGAATCTACTCCCGGGAAAGAGGCTGTGAAGATGGCTGAAATGACAACAAAGGATTTAGAATATCACATAAACTTAGCTGATAAGCAGTGGTAGGGTTTGAGAGGAATGACTCTAATTTTCTCCAAAGAAGTTCTGCTGTGGGCAAATGCTATCAAACCCTGCCAAATGCTATTAAGAAATCATTGTCAAAGGAAGAGTCAATTGATACAGCAAACTTCTTGTCTTATTTTTTAATATTATCACAGCCATCCCAACCTTCAGTAACCACCACCCTGATCGGTCAGCAGCCATCAGCACAGCGGCAAGATCCTCCACCAGCAAAAAGATTACAACTTGCTGAAAGCTCAGATGATGGTCAGCATTTTTCAGCAATAAAGTATTTTTAATTAAGTCACGTACTTTTTTCCAGACATAATGCTATTGCACTCATAATAGACCACAGTATAGTATAAAAATAACTTTTATATGCTCTGGGAAACCAAAATATTCATTTGACTTACTTTAATGTGATATTTGCTTTACTACAATCATCTGGAACTGAACCCACAATATCTCTGAGATATGCTTATAATTCAATATCCATTTTCCAGACATAAGTCAGGTTAGAATGGGAACAAACTGAATACATATGTGCTAATTTTACATGTGCTAATTTTCTCAATGTTCTGTGCTAGGAAGAGCAATGGTACCAAAACTGGTTGGACCGGGCATTTATTACTTAGGCATAAGTTCTAGACTGACTTTGAAATGCATTCTGGAAAACCATTTTGAGGCAATGATGCTAATTGGGCCAAACAGCCATGGTCCATTGGACTTTTAATTTGGCAGCCAAGGATGTTGATATTACTTCCATGTGTGAAGCTCATTCCACCAGAGAAGGCCCAAGCATGTTATCAGACATTTCAGGTCAACAAAGTACTTTAATTATTTTGACCGGTGGTTACTTAATATAAATTTTGCTCTCTTGATTTAATATCCCTAAGCAGGGGTGCCTGGGTGACTTAGTTGGTTGAGTGTCCAACTTTGGCTCAGGTCATGATCTTGTGGTTTGTGGGTTCAAGTCCCTAGTCAGGCTCTGTGCTGACAGCCCAGAGCCTGGAGCCTTCCTTGGATTCTGTGTCTCCCTCTCTCTCTGCTCCTCCCCCACTAGTGCTCTGTCTTTCTCTCTATCTCAAAAATAAATAAACATTCAAAATATAAAAAACAAATAGCCCTAAGCAGAGAAACGTGCTGCACATCCAGAGAATTATACAGACCTTTTTTTTTGGAGGAGTTATATCAAATTTTAGAACTTTTGAAGAAGAAAGCCAAAACAATAGTTTAAGAGTCAGCTTCCAAAACAAGATCCAAAGGCAATGGATTTACACGTACTTCTTGGCCAACTCCAGGACTCTGTAAAGCCTAATCCCCATAATAAGCCCTCATTGTGTATCACTTATAGAATTTGTCTCTTTAATCAAACAATTCCTAACAGAGGTGGAGCCTGAAGATAGGAATGAAATGCTACAATCTCATGAGAAACCTTGAACAGATGAGGAGTTGCATCTTATAGGGGTACTTGGGTGGCTCAGTTGGTTAGGTGTCCAGCTCTTGGTTTAAGCTCAGGTCATGATCTCACAGTCTGCAAAATCAAGGCCTGCACTGGGCTCTGGGCTGACATTGTGGAGCCTGCTTAGGATTCTCTCTCTTCCTCTCTCTCTGCCCCAACCCCACACTTGGTTGATGTCTACTCCACACATTTCTCTTTAGCCAGCAGCCATTAGGATTATGTCCTTGTCGTGGAGGTTTCCGGGAATGGTTCCTAGGAACGTGAGAGGGGAGCCAGTTTGCTAAAGCATGTTTAAGGCCTCTGTTCAAGTGGTGTTCACTAATATCCCATTGGCCAAAGCAAGTCAGGCCCAAAACAAGGGGTGAAGAAGTGCCCTCAGCCCACCATGAAGCCATGAAACCATGGCAACAACAGCGATAGTTATTTCTACAATTGGGCTGAATGAAGAACTGAGAACAGCAACTGCACCCACCACACTGTTTTGATGTTCAAAGTCCTCTTCCTCATGAGCCTCTTAAACACAACTGTTCTATTGGCTTTTTTGGAACCCTATGGCATTGCCTCCCTCAGTCCATCTACTGAGACTTAGTCTCACTTATCATGGCATTTCCTGTAGGGAAAATGTCTGTAGTAGACTGTTTTAGTACCCTGCCATGCAACCACTCCTCACATGCTGTTAATGTTGGCTGCTAAGGGCTCACGTTGTCTCCTATCTAGAGAACTGCCCTATGATGTTAGGATGCCCTGGGAGGGGAAACTGAGAGACGCAATTGATTTATGCAGAGCAAACTCCAGTCCCCTTGCCTCAAGGTGCAGACAGTTTGGTAATATAATTTATGCTCCACAACACCCCTGGGAATCAGGCCAAGGCTAAATTTCCTTTGGGACTACATCCTTGCTTATTTCTTCCCCTATCCTCACTCCTTTACAGTTCTTTCTTAAGAGAATGTCCTCAAAAAATCAAATGCGCACTCAAGTCCTTTTCTCAGGCTCTGCTTCTATGGCATCTGACTCAAGACAATGTCTATTATTTTTGGCATCTCCTTTAGTACCTTCACAATATCCTGTGCATTTCCCAAGCTGTAACTATGCATAGAATGAATAAACACTTATAAATATTCCTTGTTCAGGACAGATTCCAGAAGCCTCCTCAAAGCCTGCATCTAACAGCCCCCAGGCATCTGCACCAGAATCTACTTCATATTTCTTCATCTTGACCACATGGTCACTGTGGTCCCTTAACTAATATCACATATGATCCGCATATGTCTATAGTGTGACCCTTATCCAGCACTTACTAGAGAGTGCTGTGTGTGGTCTGGTAGGTTTTGACTTGGTGAGCCCCTGGGAGCGTCTAATGACCATACTTCCTTTTCTTGTCACACAGTCAATGTTAGCCTCAAGGTCCAGGGGAGTGGAGACTGATGTTCAGGGAGGGAGCACAGTAGAGACAAGTGAGTGTGAGCTTTGGAAATGACACATCTGTGTTCCAAACATGCTTCTGACATTTACAAGCTGTTGTTTTGTTGGTTAACATCTTAAAGCTTCAGTTCAGCTTCTCTACACTAAGGGCAGTGGTACTGGAAGGACATCGACATCCTCCTTTGCTCCCAGAAAAATGTGTGGTGAGGCCTGCAATTTTCTATAGTGCTATGAGCTACTTTATAGCAGTGTCCTGAATCTTGTTTGTTTTAAGTAGAGGACGTGGAACAACATGTGGCTGTCAGACAGTCCTGAGCCCGGAGCAACACCATGATGCCTTTCAGTCATTGGGTGCTTGCGATGTGTCAGCCTCCATGATCAGCCTTTTGCTGTCTTGGAATCCTGGCAACAACCTTGTGTTATTCTATCCCATGCTCTTTCCTTGTTGTCTATGAGCAGTTGATTCACTAAGTGACCTTGAAAATGTTTGCCGTTGTTGACTTCCATCTTAGGAAATTATGACTTGAGAGCAGCCAAGGGGATTGGACTAAGCAATGAAGTGCATTGCCTAAAAGGACCAGATGATATGAAAAAGCTTGCAGTGAGTACTGAGTGCAGAGTTAGACATTGAGCTAGGAGGCTCATAGGGTGGTTACCCCCGCCATGCAGCCTCTGGTGCATATTTTTGCTTGACTTCTGTAGAAGTAATTCTTTATCATCTCTTCAAGACCCACTGGTCCTATTGGTTCTAAAAGTACACAGTAAGTACTCCAGTTATGGAATGGATAAGTTATGGGGATGAAAGGCACAGCATAGGGAATACAGTCAGTGGTATTATAATAGAGTTGCAATGTGGCAGGTGGTAGCTACACTTTTGGTGAGCATAGCATAACACAGAGCTATCTAATCACTAAGTGGTACACCGGAAACTAATGTAACATTATGTGTCAATTACACTTGGATGAAAAAGTAAAGAAATAAAAGAGCACAGGGTTCTCATTTCATTTCCTTCCGTGAGTCCAGATCCTTTCTTCAGGCTCGCCTTCATGTTCAGACCTCTGCCTTTCCCCACATAAATCGCCTGGGCTTTGGAGGGCTCTAACCCCAATGTGGAGGAAGAGAGACCAAAAGGATAAAAATACCCTCTTCTCCTTCACACCCAGGAAAATGTGCGGTTACAACTGCGATTTTCTCCAGGGCTGCAAGCTGCCAGTTGCATGGCACTTATTAGCAGTGTCCTGGATCTGAAATGAGAGCTCCACGGGGTTTTTCCATATCCATGACTTCTATTGGCAATGAATGCAGCTGTGTAAATCTCCAGCAACTAAACCCTGCCTGGCAATTCCCCAGGCTGGTCATTTATTATTAATTATAGCCATTATTTATCTAGAACTGGAGAGTTTTACGTCAAGGCTGAGGCCCAGCTAGAACATAATGCTGCATGGGGAGCAGCTCACAGGCAAAGGAACACTAGGGATCAGCACCCTTGTCTCTCTCCACCTCCACCAAGGGCAGAGGTGGAGAAAGGAGGCAGGGACAGGTATAGATGGGAAGCCGAGGGAGGAGCAGGCTTAGCAGAACATTTTATGCTCTGACAAGTTTCCTTTTGAAGCAGAGTGAGCAGCTGAGGAAGCAGAGAGGGTAACACATTCTGAAATGTTGTGGTTGCAAGAATACATCATTTTATACGTCAATTATTTTATTCAACAGCCAATCACAGAGTGTCCTCTAGGGGCTAGGTGTATGGGAAACGCAGGATGCACAAAACAGACAGGGTCCCTACCCTCCTGAAACTTGCAAGCCAGCCACATTAAAGAACAAAAGTGAGACCAGATAGCAGAGGCCTAGGTGTTGGGCGGGCGGGGGGGGGGGGGGGGGGGGGGGGGGGGGGGGGGGGGGGGGGGGGGGGGGGGGGGGGGGGGGAACAGTGGGGCGGCCAGGAGGGCAGGAGTGGGATTACAAGGCTGACAATTCCTTAAGAGCAAAAGCAACGTGATCATCCTTTCTCATGGAGCTCTCCCAGCACAGCATGGCAGTTTTCTAGACCAGGATTTTTTTCCAAGTCTCTCGGAAGATGAACCTGCAGGCTTTCACTGCAGTATCAGTAGAGTGTGGCGCCGGTTGTTATTTAACGCACGCTAACCTGGCTTTCTACACTCCAGGGATCGGTCTGAATGCCTTGCCCATATTAACCCATGGAATTGTCACACCTTCTCAAGGCAGATTCTATTACTGTCCTCATCCTACAGACAAGGAAACTGAGGCACAAATAGCTATCTTTGCTGAGCTATGTGGATGGTAAAATTGGGGTTCAAATTCAGGCAATCTGGGTCCAGAGGGAGCCTCCCAGTCACAGTGTGCTTTGATTTGAAGATGCTGTAGCGCACCGTTTTTTGCGCCCAATCACAGTGAACTATCATTTGTTCACCCAAACTGACTTCATGCCTCATGCTAAGTACAGAGACAGAAAGCACAATGGTGGTTGCCTGGAGTTAAGGGAAAGGGCAAATTAGGAGGGGGTAACTGCCTAATGGGTAGGGGGTTTCCTTTTGGGGTGATGAAAATGTTTGGGGATCAGATGGCTGCGTATTCAATGCCACTGACATGTTCACTTTAAAATGGCTCATCTGATGTCATGTGTATTTTGCCTTAATTTAGAAAGAAACGAATATAAGGATGGAGGAGAGAAGCCTGGAGGGGTGGGCGAGAGGTGCACCCGCTTCATTCCAATGCCAGGGAGGATGTGGAATCTTGCACACATCTTATATACTGCTATGGGGACGCAGAAGAGGCAGGGATTTTGTTATTCATCCTCAGTGGTCAGAGGAGCTTTCACCAAGGTTTTTATTGAGCTAAGCCTTAGCAAAGATCACAACCCCAGAAACTTTCATAAGCCAGGAGTGTAATATAAATGTGTTGTCAGCAGAAAGGCAGCAGGATGTAGCCAAGACCACCAGGCTAAAGTGTCCATGCCCCTCGCAGGGATATTCAAACTTTTAAATGTTAAGCATTGTGGCAGCCAACCAAATGAACCAATCGGCTTGGTGTGTGCACATTGGTGAGGATTTTTACCCCAGTCTTAAAGAATCAGGCATCTGTTAGTGGGGGGAGTCACTGTTTGGATGTTCAGGTTACCCCAGAAGCAGATCCTGGGGAAAGCGCTCTCTCACTCATCATGTCTGTGGGTAACTGGAACAGGACAGTTACCTAACAAGGGGACAGAAAACACATCCCTGCAAAGCCTTGACCATCGCTGGCTGAAAGGTGCTTCCAGGGCTGCTAGCCCTCTGACACCGGTGGCTTGTCCCAAGTGCTCATAAAAAGGGGTCCTGTGGCCAGAAATGAAGCATGCAAACAAGAACCTTCCAGGCAGAGTCACAAGTATTTGCAAGAAGCAGCTCTCAGTGTGGACAGGTGCCAACCAAGAGAGTGGAGTTGGTGCACAGACCCCATGCATGCACAGCAATGTAAGGAATGAACTAAAATGCTTGGCCTTTATGAAGCCCTGGACACACAGTGGATGTTTCTGCCATCCCTTGTCTTCCTTTGCCCTCCTTTCTGCTGCCCCAACAGACAACCATTACAATCACAATTTATCACAGGTATAGAACGCTTCTTCCATTGAAGCAGACATTGTGCTAAGCTCTGTCCATTCCATTTCCTTATGTTACTATTCAAACAAAACGTATTGAATATTCCTCAGAGCCAGGACCTGCAATAGGCTTTGGGGATAAAATGATGAGCAGAATAGACATCGGCTCTGCCCTTGCAGGGAGGGTAGACAAGTCAGGGGAAGCGCACGAGTCAAACGATCTTACAAATAAATGCATGTACTTTGATGAGGGTTCTGATAGTGAAACTGTGCTTCCTGGAAATCTGATTGGTCTGGGGTATTGGAGAAAAGTGCTCAGAGAAATGACATTTAGGGACTTAAAGGAAGGGACTGAGAAAACTGAGAAGTGGGATCAGAGCATTTCAAGAGGAAGCTCTAGCAGGAGCAGAGGCCCCGAGGGAAGATAGAACATGGAAAATTGGAGAAACAGAGAATATCTGGGACATGAAGAATAAGATGAGTGGGAGGTTAGGGCAGTGGAGAGGCACCTTGGGGACCATGAAGGAAATATTAAGGGTAAGTGCAGCAGGAAGCCACTGACAAGTTCAAGCTCCAGCAAAGGGGTAGAGATGGGGGAAAAATCTTACTGCATTTTAGAAGTTTGCTCTAGTTCTAGAGTTCAGAATGTCTGGAATAGAACAGCCACAATTTGGGAGACCAATAGAGAACCATGCCAGGAATTTACCAGTGAGGTAAAAGTGGTTTGGGAGGCATGGCCTGGAGTAGAAAGAGGAAGACAAGAGTGGAATGGGGACATCTCAAGGAAAGAGAATGCATGGGACTTGACAGGTTCATGGATATGAGGAGAGAAGAGAGGGAGTGTTAAGAAAGACTCTGAGGTGCTGGCTTGTTCATTTACCTAAACGGGAATCTTTACTTCTTCAATGCTTACTCATCTTCTGGACATAGGTACTAATGTTATTGCTCGTGTGATGAATGAGGAAATAAAGGCTCAAAGAGGTTAAGAAATGTGCCCAATACCCCAGAGCTAATAAGTTACAAAGTGGGGAGCTGGTGGGTATTAAAGCCATGTGTGGTGCCTTGTCTGTATCCTGTCCTGTTCTATCATCTTTCCTATGGCACCTCATCTATGCGCTGTCCAATTCTATTGCCTCCGTAGAGTATCTTTTTGTGTCCCATATGCTTTCTAATTAAATTGTTGAGCCATTGTGTAGGTGTGATCCTCTTGGAAATCTGCTCTGTGCTGGGTGCCATCCAATAAACTAATCAATAGAACTAATTTGTGCTAATAGGGGGAAATGTATCCATTTTATCTCAGGCCTTCCATACTGTGCCTTTGCACAGATTTATATGAACAGTATTCAAGACTTTGGCACATTGGTGTGTGATCCACTAAGAATCCCACAGGGCAGATCTGGTGTTCACTTTTGAACCATAGCACTGGCTTTGCCAGGAAGAAAGGGCTCAGGGTCAGGTCCTCATGCAGACCACCTTGATCTTAAGATCGGGTTCCTAAGAAACAATGTGGAAAGGTCTGTTGTATTTATTCTTTTCAAACCTTAGAAGTGCTCCTACTCAAAATCACATTCTGGAAAGCTATGTTGACTGGTCTGGGACATTCTAGAAGCTGTCAGATAGCTTTAATGACCCATTAGTCAGGAATATCAAATGGAATCTGGACACCAAGGAAAAGCTTCAAGCAATGTTTTATTGTTGTTGTTGTTTCCAGTATGATCCCTTATATTTTGAAAAAGTAATAGCCATTCTCATAAACCTAATTAGCCAAATATTGCAATTGTGAAGATCTTTTTTCCCCATTCTCACCTAAAGGAAGCAATGTAAAAAAATCTCAAGGAAGGTCTTTGTCCTAATTAAAAGCAGACATCTCCTGATGACCCAACCTTGTTCATCCATTAACCCCGTACCATGAATAGGTTGGTTGCCATTTTGAACATCCTCTCTCCCCTCCTATGAACCCTCACCTGAAACTGGAGTGGGACCTCATGGATTAGTAAGTGCCAAGCACTTCAGGTAGCTCTGTGCCATGTGTTAAGAAGAAACATGTGTCTCACTGATGCTGTTTCACCCTATGAGTTAAATGCGTTCAGCAACACTGCTTCATGGTACATAGGAAACACTGACGCTGATGACAGTGACCAGGGAACTCTCCATCTCAGGCTCACAAGCAGGTGCTCTCAGTGAGGACTTCATTTGGCTTATTGTTTTTGAGTGTATAGGTTTCCTGCTTGCTTTTGACTTCTTTGTCTTCTGCGATTGGCTAACCATCAGAGGATAAAGAAAACACTCCCAATAAAGCCCTTTTCATGTATTTCATCTTCTGAATAGATTGGAAATGGTGTTTATGAAGACACCCACCAGCAGACCCCTGTAAAGGAGTTATTTTGTGCCAAAATAACCTACTCTGATTGAGAACATTGCAGAAGCATTTAAAATTCTTCACCCAAAGGCTTGAAAATTATGTTTTGCAAAATCCCTGAGAGGTTTTGATAAATAGTCTCTAAATCTGAACAATCTGGAGTTTGCAAGGGGTTCTGATTTTTAGAAATAAATTATTATTCTAGGTCCATGATAAGCTCTTCTCCACTCCCCTGGAAAACAGAGCAAGGAGAAATTAATGGACATTTCGGGAAAGAGCATATTTTAGTCTCTTAGGGAAAACTTGGAAACAAAAATACAAATTGACCTAGGTCATCCTAACACATGTTCTAAATGAGTAACATAAGTGATTCATGTGATAGCAGAAATATGTGCAGGGTCTCATTTACCATTGTATCTGCTGAAGGAGTTATCCTCTCACTGGAGAGGGCTCTTTATACCTATGACGTATGTGGACAAATGGATAAATGTGACTATAAGACACCTTACCTCTATGGCTCCAAAAGAAGGACATTTAGGAACTCTTAACTTGAAATTATTATTTAATGTTAATAAGTTATTGGAGCTCAGTAATTAGAGAAGGCCTACTGATGTTCCTTCTTGACACCTTTCGTATCTTAGGAGATTCTTAAAGACTAGGATATCCTTTGTTCAATAGCTATCACTTCTCAAACTCTCTTGGGGACATGAATCCCCCGGGGACCTTGTTAAAACTTAGATTCTGATTTGCAAGTGGAGGAGAGATGCTGCATATCTAACAGGCTTCTAGGTGGGGATGCCACTGCTGAGACCACTCCTGGATGGAAAGGCAATAGGTGGCTTATGTGTGAGGGACCTCCAGCCTGTGCTAGGAAAACTGGACAAGTTGTACAAACACAGGTTCTCCTTTACATTGCAAAATTAGCTCTTTTTTTCTCTTTTTAAAAAACACAAGCTAGGGACATCTGGGTGGCTCAGTTGGCTGAGTGTCCGACTTTGGCTCAGGTCATGATCTCACGGTTCATGAATTCAAGCCCCACATCAGGTTCTCTGCTGTCCGTGCATAGCCTGCTTCAAATCCTCTGTCCCCCTCTCTTTACCCCTTCCCTGCTTGCACTCTCCCCAAAATTAATGTGTTTTTTTTTTTAAAAAAAACACAAGCTAATTGGAAACAGCTTGGAAATGTATTTATAAAAGAAAGAAACAAAGACCTTGTCTTGCACGTGTAACCACTGTTACCATTATAGCATCTGTCAGTGGTTCTCAACCCTCGCTCGGCATCAAAGTCGCCTGAGAACCTTTCATACACCACAGACACAGGGACCCATCTCTTACAGGTTCAATTTTGATTGACCTGAAGTTGGAGGTGGGCATTGGTATTTCATAAAAGCTCCCCAGGTGATTCTGATGTGCTGTCAAGATTTAGAACCATTGGTTACCTATGGTTCAGGTATTTATAGTCACATAGCTATAGAGAAATACACTTTTTATTTTTAAAGGAAAACAGAATACACTCTTCATAGGTCTCCATCAGCTTTTTGAGTGACTGAAAATATTCCCCTGGAGGGACTCACACCTATTTGGTTGGCCCATCTCCTTTTATCGAGATTTATCTTGTTTCCAATTTTTCTCTATTGTCAACAGCATTGCAGTGAATATCATCGTACTTACATATCTGAGTGTGAGTCTTTAGGATAAATTCCTAGCAACAGAACTACTAGAACAATAAGACAAAATTTCTATCCGTGTTGTGAAATTGCTCTGCAGGAAGTTGTACCAGTTTTCATTCCCAGCAGCTGTTCCTGAGTGAGCCTATGTTGCAATATCTCCTTTAACACTGGGTGTCATTCTTTTAAAATTGCTCAGGTAGGTGAAAAATATCTCATTTTGATCTGTATTTATTCATTTGATAGTGACGCTGGACATTTTTGATATGTTTATTGCCATTTCTACTTTCTTTATACACTGCTTTTTTTTTGCATCCCTGGGTGAGAGATATTTATATATAAATTGACTTGTGCCCACCCAGAAACCCTTGGTTTGCCCCAGAGATCACCCTACACAGTCCCATACATGCCATGGCTTCCATGTTTGCCCAGCTGAGGGGATGTTCTTGTCCCAGAGGCAGGTCAGAGGAGACTAGAAGAGCCACAAGGTTATGCCCTAGGAGTGATTCTCAATCAATAAGACACAAGAGTTTATGGGGGCGCCTGGGTGGCTCAGTTGGTTGGGTATCCGACTTAGGCTCAGGTCATGATCTCACAGATTGTGGGTTCGAGCCCCACGTTGGGCTCTGTGCTGATAGCTAGTTCAGAGCCTGGAGGCTGCTTCAGAATCTGTGTCTCCCTCTCTCTCTGACCGTCCCCTACTCACGCTGCCCCTCTCTCTCTCTTTCATAAATAAGTAAAACATTTTAAAAATTAAAAAAAAAAAAAAGAGTTTATGGATAAATGCTCCAGCATCCCTGGCCTGCAGGAGACAATTCTGCAGTTTTCTATACATCCTTAGTAGGTTGAAACCCTAAGTTACTACAGAAGGAGCCCACTCTATAGAGTTCCTGTTATCAGCTTTCCTCTCTTCTCTGTCTCACTCTCCCAGTCTCTCACAAAACTTCCTGATAAACAAACTACTTGACTAGTTGTATCACTCCAAAATAGGGGGTAGAATTCCAAATGAAGACCCTCAGGAGTCCTAGGTTCCTCAGGTCAGCTGCACTGATTTGATGCATGCTGTGTGCTAGTGGAAGCTTCCAGCGAGTGTGCCTCCTGTGCCAAATCTCAAAAAGCCCTGAGACAGACAACTACACAGAGACCTGAAGGGATATAGAAGACACTGTTCATAAAACACTGGAATGCCACAGCACCATTCCCAAAGTCTGAAGCACCGTGGCATATTTGGAGAAGCCATGGAATGCGGTTCCATATACAGTCATCCACAAATATTGTTCTTTGAGATAGGGTAAGAATGGGATGTAGAGGAGGGCAGTAAAATGCTGAGAAGCATTCAAGGTTTAGGGAGGAGAGAGGTAGGACAGATTCAGGTTTAAAAATTATACTGAGGATTTTTGCCTCCAAGGTATAACTTGGGTGAGGGTCAGTAAAAGGCTTCTAGCTGGATAAGCCAGGTCTGTCCCTAACATTGGTGAGTTGAGTGAAAGCACAAATGGAGGCTCCTTGCCAGCAGCCTGCCCCATTGTCTCCCAAGCCTAGGCTCTGTCCCATTCATAAGAGGCTGGGTGCCCACATGCCCAAGCTCCATTCTGTCTTCTTACTCATAAACAGTTGTCCATTGGTCACCCTTTGGGCCAAGAATTACATACACAATGAACATGACCTACCTTAGGGAAAAAACACCTGGGGAATGGGGTACATGAAAGCCATGAAAGTAAGTTTGAAGCCACTTGGACAGGAATTATTGGTTCTAGGAACTTGAATTTTCATCTAATACTTCTCTGTCAGATAGTGCAATATGGTAGCTTCAAGCCACATGTGCTACTAAGCACTTGAAATATGCCTAGTACTACATGTTGAAAGGATGATAATATTGAGTCACACAATATATTATTAAAATTAGAAACTTCCATAACACTTTTACACTATTGTGACGTCACTTTCAGGCTTACTGTCAGTGCAGTCTGATAGCATCCACTGGCATCAGCCATCAGGTGAACTGGCAGTAAATGAACACATCAGGCAAAACAGCAGTAAATGAACACAAGGATCGAAGAATAGGGGGGTGTTTAATGTTCTGTGTGCAGCACAGAAAGAGTTAAGGACAAGGGGATCTTTGAAGAAGAAACTTCTTTTTTTAATTTGACGGGGTGGAGGGGAAGGGAGAGAGAGAGAGAAACTTAAGTAGGCTCCATGCTCAGTACAGAGCCCAATGTGGGGCTCGATCCCACAACCCTAGAATCATGACCTGAGCGGAATCAAGAGTCAGATGCTCAACCGACTGAGCCACCAAGGTGCCCCAGAAGAAGATTCTTAATAAATGAGAGTGAGGAGTGGCACTGGCACATACCTATAAAGAACTCCTAAATCCTAAGGTGAACTGGGTTCCTACGGGTAGCCTTCTGAGCTGGGTGCGATGTGTAGCTTACAGAAATATGGTTTTACCAATCTTCGCAGTTGGGGTTAGTTCTGGTGGGGATAATTTTACCACCAGTGATCTGACATCATGTCTCAGTTTCTAACACAGGACAGACCATACATGGCCAGAACTTCTGTTGAAAAGATCTAGCCATCAACAGATTAGGGTTATACACTTCCTTGGTGCCCTAGTTGTGTAGACAGTGGCTGACAACAATTCTAAGGGTAAATATGAAAACAATGGGAAGAAGTATACTGCATAAATATGAATGGTTACTATATAGATGTAGGATCCTGGCTTTATTTTGAATGAAAAGGACAGAAACTCAGAGGGTAAGAGGAATGAATACATGTTATTGCAGTATAAACTGGTCACAGTTTCACAAGGGGCTGTTGTCTTTGACTCCAACAGGAAATATGCACATACACTGGCCAGTAATATATAAGAAATAATGATATTGACCCATGGAATAAAAAGATAGCATAAAATTAGGAAACATGTCAATGACTTTGTCAAATTAACTAAAGGAGAACATATGGTTATGTTGATAGATTCTAAAAACTTTTGATAAAATTCCATACCGACTCATGATAGAAATTATTAAAACAAAACAAAAACAGCTAGAAATAAGGAGATAATTAATTTACCTAAAAGCAGATGCCAACAAAAATTATTCCTAATGGTGAAGTGTTAGTAACATTTCTTTTATTTCAGGAAAAAAATAGCCACTTTTGTCATTTCTATATATATTGTTGATAGCCAGTGTTGTAAGTAAATGAAATCACATATAAGCATTGAAAAGGAAGAAACAAAATAGTTACCATTTACCGATAATATGATTATCTACATTGAAAAAAAGCCCAATGTACATCTATTTATACAATTTAGCAAGATTTCTGGATACAAGATCAATATACATCAGGAACTAATGAATAATAATAATAACAACAACAACAAACATCAACAAAAGTGATAAAATTCTAGGAGGTAAGAAATATTAATCAAAGTAAATATTCTTTATGGAGAAAAATTTAAGACTTTAGTGAAATACATACAGAAGAATATAAATAGAAGGGTAGACACATCACATTCATAGATAAGAAGTTGACATTCAACTATTCTGTGACCCAGCTTTACTAATAGGCATATATCTTAGAAAAATCCTCAAGCATGACCCCTGAGATATTTCTAAGATATTCATTTCAGAACAATTTATAATGAAAAAATAAAAATCAGATATCTTGTCGACCAATAAAAAAATAAATATAGATAATAATATTTAAATAAAATGGAATAATATACACATTTGAAATTCATGAACTAAGCCTGTATTTATCAATAACTTCGAATCTAAAAGCAATGTTGAGTATACTTTTTATAGATATGTATACATGGAATAAAAGTATAAAATTATGACTGAGAATAATGCACTACCAAATTCAGAATCATGGTCACCTCTGAGTGAAGGCTTCACGTGTATCTCTAGTATTTTATTTCTGAGAAAAAAAGAGAGAGAGAGAGAATCCTAAATAAGCTGTGTTGATTTTTGTTAAATTTGAGTGACATATTGTGTCATTATTTTATTTAATAATCAAGTATTGTTCTCAATTTACTTCATCTTTGCTTATTTTATCATAGAAACTTTACCTTCACATAAAGGACAATCACCTGGAGGGCAAAACTGTGTCACACACTTTTGCTTCTCCCAAAGCCCCCAACACTGTGTCAAACTCACAGGTGGTGTGCAGTGAGTACATTTGTTTCAGTGCTGTTGAAAAATAGGTCAAGCTCTAAGTAGTGATGAAAATCAGCAGAAGAGACCCTGGAACTTGTCAGTTGCTTTCTCAGTGTAATCTGAGCATGCCTTTGCATTGAGATCTCTCAAGGTAGCTTCTCATTGACAAGACTTTAATCCAAAGTCAATGATCAGCAATCTTAACCATGTTGTCGGAGAGTGGTGAATTCCATCAGATGCCTGTTGGGTGCAGGGAAACTTTGCACCTGGGGCTAAATGTATAGGTATAATCTCCTTGACAAAGAGGAGGACCTTTGGATGAACCTACTTTTTAAGAAATCCTGACTACTTGCTCCCTTTCTAGATCTCTTCTCAGTGGTTTAAGAGTTACTGGCAAATCTTTTACCAGGATTTATGGCAGAAAAACAGTAATAGGTCCTCTGTGCAGTAAGTCTAGCAGAAACAGTCATTCTACAGCCAATGCCTGTATTGATCCACCTACTGAATGTAATGTCTATGCTGATCACATGATAACAGAGGCTTGTAAAAAAAGGACAACTGACCACTTGTCACAACCAGTCCTCAAGTCAATGATAGAAGGGAAGAGATCATCAATGACAGGAATTCAAAACCCAGGCATATCCCACTCTGCAGGTGCGTGTGGATGCAAATAAACCAGGCAAGCATCGGCTCCAGGAATCCAGATATGGATTCTGGCCAAGGGCAGCCAAGAGCAGAGATCATTTGATGGTATTACAGATATGGGAGTTGAGGGTGTTCAGTTTTAAGAAAAAAGCCAAGAGTGCAATTACTGGCTCCATGAGGCATAATAAGATAAAAAAGTCAACTTTAGGGGAATAAAGAATGAAGACCAATAGTTCAATCTACTACATTGAACCAAAAGTACTTCATTCCTACACACATGAAGACATACATACACATGTTCTGGTATCTGAAATTTTACTAACAAATAGTAACTTTGGACTAAGTCGTTACCTCTGATAAAATTAAAATGCAAATATCTTAGGGGCACCTGGGTGGCTCAGTCAGTTAAGTGTCCAACTTCTACTCAGATCATGATCTCACAGTTCATGGGTTTGAGCCCCACATCGGGTTCTGTGCTAACAGCTCAGAGCCTGGAGCCGGTTTCAAATTCCGTGTCTCCCTCTCTCTCTGCCTCTCCCATGCTTGCACTCTGTGTGTATCTCTCTCTCTCAAAAATAAATAGACATTAAAAAATGCAAATATTTTCGCTGAAAGTTAACAAATGGGGACTTTAATAGTTATAAATAAAAGGAAAGTAATATTTTACTGATCATAGCCTGCACTATATAAAATTCTATGAGAGAGCTATTGTTGCCCCCAGATATTATACAAGAAAACTATAGTTCATCAAAAGGTAATTAAATATTGGTAAAGATCCTGTAGTTGTCAGCTGGGATTTAAATCCCAGTGTCTGTGATGGCAAATCTCCTGTGATTCCCACCATAGCACCCTGTCTTCCTCATCAGAGTAATCGAGAACAGACCAGTCCCTGAAATTATCACCTAGGAGAACAATTATGATGAGACCAAACCAGAGAGCCCCTCACAGTGGGCATGGGTGGAAGCTGCAGGAGGTCTGGACTCCTGATGGGTGGATGCCAAAGGCAAAACAAGCCTACCTCACAATTTGCCCTATGACTTGTTAATCTGTCAAACTTGTTAATCTCACAGAATTGCCAGTCATGGTTCTCCTTCCAAGACATGGCAGAGCAGTAAAAGTCCCACTGACTCTCATTGCTGTCCTGGTGGTCTGTACCTTCCCAGCATTTCAGCACCTAGGATATCCCCCCTTCTCAGACTGCTCAGGCAGAAATGATGTCCTTTGGAAACTCGGTAAGCAGCTTCCTGAGCCTGTAGTCTGACTTTGCAGAAGCAGCAGACAGTATCTGACAGTGGAAATTTAAAAAACTATTGGTTAGTCCTGGTTTTGAGATTAGCATCAAAGGCTAAATAAATAATGTGATGTTCCTAATCACAGAGTCACGCAGATAGCAATTAGAACTGCATTACAAGGATTACTCATGTCAATCTCTGTACCTGAGATCAAATTTGGCTAATTTGCCACTCTTAGTTTAATTCCATCAATTAGAGAAATAAATTGCCAATGAAAGGCCATCTTTTAAAAAGGTTGGTTTTAACCTTTTATAAAGTACTTGGGCAAAAATACAGAGAAGAGCTTCCTAAGTGACTGCTAATTTGTCAAGGTAGGGAGGGGAGGCTGCGAAAAATATGGCTCCAGACAACAGCTAAATACTACACTTAACGAGAGAACAGGAGGGATGGGAAAAGTTTGCTGGGGTTTTCTTGTGGGAAATGAAATAGCTATGTCCTGGGTTAGGAGATTACAGGGAACACACTGCAAAGCAGAACACTTCTTTCTGGCATTGCTGAAAACAGCAGCCAGTATCTAGTTACTGTGTATACGGGGATTGGGTCCTGCCTATGCTCCTGAATTCTTTAGACCATGTTATCTATGGAATATCTTATCTTGTTCTCCACCTTGCTCTCTGCATCTGCTAATTTGTAGTCCTGGGAATGTCTTCTTTTTCTGCACGCTTTCTATATCTTCTTATTGTCATGCAGCCCACTGACGTATTGCACAATGTTTTCTTATAATGTATGCTTAATAAACACGAGAGCTTGAGAGCTGCTCAGGGAGACTTCCCTTAGCATCCCTCTCACCTCTCTTGACTTGCATGGAGTCTTGGTAATCCTTTCTGCTGTCCCTGGCTTTGCTGGACACAGCTGAAAGCTAAAGCCACATTTTCTACAACAAAGCATTTCAGTTTAGAATGGAAATATATGTGAATATATGGACTATATGATGGACATTGGGTTTTGAACATAATCTGAAAATGAGCTAGTGTGAGAAGATTGGTGCTTTTAATTCATGCATCCCTTCTGTTGCCAAGTATATATTGAGCATTGACTGTGTACTGAGTCCTGGAAAGATAGTGACAGAGTCCATGACATGGTCCCTGTTTTCATGGAGCTGGCAGTCTTGCTGGAGAGACAGTCATTAGACAGACAAAAATATGGAAAAGAACAATTATTGTAGTAAGAGAAGGCACTGAGGGGGAGGCACCTGGATGCCTCAGTTGGTTGAGCATCTGCCTCTTCATTTCAGCTCAGGTCATGATCCTAGTGTTGTGAGGCTCTTTGCTGGGCATGGAGCCTGCTTAAGATTACCTCTCTGTGTCTTTCTCTCTCTCCCTTTGCCCCTCTCCTCCACTCAGAGAGAGAGAGAGAGAAGGCACTGGGAGTGGGGGAGGCCTTGAAAGCATTCAATGGGATGGTCATAAGTTAGATGGAAGAGGGCAGAAGAACGACTTGAGTAATGTATCAGAGTTAGTCAGATGGAGGAGATCATTCTAGGCAGAGGGAACAGTCTGTGAAAAGGTCAGGAAGCAGGAAAGACATGAAAGGATCTGACAGAAGGTCAGAACACACAAACAGAGTGGCTGATATTTATTGAGTACTGATTCCACATACAGCATCTCTAAACATTATCTCATTTAATTGAATCATCTCCATTTTACTGATTTGGCTTCAGAGGCTGAGTCACTTGCCCAAGTCCACAGAAACAGTAAGCCTTCGATTTTATAGATGCCACAAAGGTCTGGGCAGAAGTGACTCAAGTTTTCTTTTTGAAGAGAGAGATGGGTGGTGGAGGAATGTTGGTGGCAAGTGTTGCTCATCGTGGCCTCTTCCAGACTCTTAATGGACACTCACTTGCCCAGTACTGTTGGGAGAGACATGGATTGCCCTCACAGCTTTGTTTAGTAGCACACAAGGGCTAGCACAAAGTCACCACAACCCTAGAGGGATCCCCCCATGCGTCACAAACGATGGTCTGAAAGAGAAAACCAGAGGGAGCAGAGGGTAAGCTGCTGCAATTACACAGGACCAGGACAAATGTGAAGGCTGAGGAAAGTGGGGAAAAGAGGGACTGTGAAGAAAATTTTCCTGGAACATGGCAACTGACTGTGGATAAGAGGAGGAGAGGGAGGAGCAAGGAACAGGGAGAGGTCTGAGATCTTGCTGAAGAGATGAGTTGAGTCTGAGTGGCTGACTAGGAGAGACAGAGCACAGTGAAAACAAAGAAGCCAAACGAGAAACCAGTGCATGTACATGGTGGAGGTGGGACAGGAGGTCATGGACACTGGTGGAAGGTTAACCAGCATAAGCCCAAGGGTATCCAGCCCTGGTGCTGTTGGTGGTGCTTCAACAGCACACCAGGCATCCATATCCTAGTTGTCATCTTCTATCTTGTAGGGTGGGCCTGTCCATTCTGTTGCCCTTCTGATGCCAAAATAAATCTGAGACTTAGTGGATGCCTTAGGTCCAAGTGGTCCTCTTGCAGAGGTATAAGAGTCCAAAAGCATGCTTTCTCTGTGCTCCATGGACCTTGAACTTTCTCCCATCATGACACTTTGCGCAAATTTGTACTGAAGCTCCTTTCCATGTGTCCTGGCCTTCCCAGCTAGGCTGAAGCTTACTAAGGGCAAGGACTATGTCTCATGTTTTAGCCATGGTTTGTTTCTCTCACAGTTGGCGTGACGCCTGGCACTTGTCACAGAACCTCACAATGATGCCTGAGAAAGGACCTCTTGTTCAAGATCTATCATCCATTACACTTTCTTGGACAGTGGATGCAGGGATCAAGTATAAGGTATAGAAGTTGTGCTTTGAAACAATGAATCCTGGCTCTGGAAAGAGCTTCCCTAATCATCCAGCCAGACCTTCTGATTATATAGAAGACAAAATTCAAACCCCCACCACAGGGACTGAGTTTCCCAAGATGTCAGGGCCAGGATGAAAAATCTAGTTTTCAGGATTCAGTGTCTCCCTAGCCCCACAGACATCAATACCTAAGTGTTTTTCTAAGCTTCTTTCTGCTTAACTTCCATCATGGTTTTCATCAAGATGTCTTAGAAGAGCAAAATGCCTAAAGCTTAGTTTGAGGGCCTAGACAGAGAAAAGTGGAGCCACGGGCATATCCTCTTAGCCTACACCTCAACCTCCCCAGTGCACTGTACGTGTATATTTATGCACAGTGCTATGAATTAAGGATTTCTTCCAAGCTAGAGTGTAAGTCCCATGATGGCAAGGAGCAAGTCTACATTGTTGGCTTCTGTTATCTATGGCTACAGCAGTGTAATTGGCACATGGTAGACAACCAATAAATACAATTAGTGTGATTAAATAGGTAAATGAATAGCCCCTCTCCTTACTCTTAATTCCAAGAACCCTATCATACCCCCAGGGGAAAACAAGCCTCTCAACCTCTTTTGTACCCACTGATTTCTATGGCCCAAACTCCTAGGTAAAGAACAATTGATTAACCCCATTGGTAGGAAAACTGTAGAGGGTTGTATGAATTTAGGGCTTATCAGTTTTCCCATTTTGTCGAATGCAGTCAGAACTAAGCAGTTTCTTTTAATCCCAGGCTTTGTGAAGGAACACCATGCATTATTTAAAGAACAACAGCTAAAATAAACCCTTGTTAATATTGCATATCCATTTGCAAGCAGAAGATTAATACAATAATAACATCTTGGATGTGAAAAACAGTCCCTGAAATGCAAGCCTTGCTGAGAGAAATTGCCTTCCTTCTTGGAGAAGAGTCACAGGAGGGCTGGAGAACAAATTATTTTTCTCAGCTCTGGGTCCTTTAGGGCATCAAATCTTCCCGAAAAGGATTATGCATCATGGAAAGTGTTAATGGACCTTATTATTCCATTTCTTTCTGATGAATTCTTTAGAATCAATAAAGGTACTTAACAGTTAAGAATTACATCAGGCCACATCGCAGTACCAGGAATCTCTTAGATTTATATAATACCTATCTTCAGAAAGACTTTTTTGAAGACTTTTTTTTTTTTTTTTTGAGGGTGAAGAGGTTTTCCTGCTGTGGTAACCAAGTGAATCATATCAATTTAAGGTATTTTTCTCCTTGTGGACTCACTGAGCTGGGGGTAAGATGGAGCCTGTGAAAAAATGGCAAGTTTTCTGCATGTTTAGGGTTCTGTTGGTATGTTTTAAAAATACGTAAGTTCAATAGGATGTGTCCAAAAAGTGGCTGAAAACTCGGGAAAAGAAAGTTCCTCCTCGTGGACAGAGAACTTGATGTAGTGGTTAGGGGGAAGATGAGACAGGAAGATGCAGAAAGTTGAATATCTCTGCAAGACAAAAATGCAAAAAAGTCATCAGACAGCCGTTTGAAGAATCCATTCATGAAGGAGAAGCTGGAGGTGTCGAGAGCTCAGGGAAGGTAGTTTGCTACTGGGGCTGGTGTGTTCGTATGAAGAAAGGAGTTGACCCTTGAAGGGAAGAAATCTGATTGTAAGAAATAAGTACAGGGATTATTCCAAGAGGCATCCGAGAATGACACAAGATTTAGATTGATTATGCATTTCTTGCAAAATTTGTCTATTCCAAATTCATTCATGAGGACAACAATCAATGATGAAATGTAAAAACCTGCATAGATATCATCAGATGAGAAAAAGGAGATAGAGAGCCAATATTTTATCAATGTTGGGATACCAGTTTGACTTTCAAAATACCTGCTATGCCACATTTTTCTATCTTAACTATTCTGTAAACCTTATAGCCATGGAAGATCCTATAACTAGAAAATTCCATTGTTTTGTAATTTAACTGTCCTTTGATCTCTTAATTATGCTAGGGTCTTTTGCTAAAACAACCTGTTCCAACATGAAACAGCATAGAACAGATCTGCCTTGATCCCTACTGGAAATATGCAGCTAGCAAAAGGCACAGAAGTCCATCCTTGTAAAAATGGTAAAATTGAACCATCTATAAGCACCCACAGACATGTGTCAGGTGGATAGAACTTAACAATAAAAACCCACCTCCCTGAGTCCCTGTATGGTACCCAGTGTTGTAAGACATCTCAGCCCTGAGTCAAGCTGATTCCTTGGAACCATGAATATTCTCTATAGAGGCATCTGTAGGGAGAAAAAGAGGCATTTATCTGAATAGTGCCACCTGAGAAAGCTGCCAAGGGTCAGGTTTAGGGGCAAAACAAAACAGTTTGGTGAAATCCACTGCATATCTTCAAAAGTTTGCACTCTCTCTGCTTGCATACACAGGGCTTTCTTAGAATGTATGCATTTAGAGAGATGGTACATGTGATTCCATTTAAAGGAATTTTTTTTTCTCTCAAGGGCAATGAAAACACGGTGGCTATTCTGATGATATGTTTGTTGTCTGTTCTACACACCTGGGGCAGGGTTCTTTGAACCAGTGTTTTCCCAGTGCATTCCAACCTTGGCTTTCTTATCTGGATTTGCACCTCTGTTGGTACAGTGTTTCCATTATTTTTTATCGTAAAAAATCTACTAGGACACTTCTATGGCTTGATAAACACCCCCTCTTCCACCTCCATACTAATTAATTTCAGTTCTAATCACTTTATTCTCTGTGTGAAACAAAACATCTAAATTTGTCCCTCACAATCTTTATCTACCTTCAGATTCCTAAAAATACCTCAAAACATGCATAAACATAAGGTTCTGAGAAGTAAGCTTTATCTCTTAACCCTTAGCATTTTTCAACTTGAGAACTTCATTGTCAGAGAAATCAGATGCAAAACATTCTCCCGTTAGCCAAAGAAATATTTTCCATATCTCTTGATGTTGCTTATTCAAAGTAGACTTTCTTATTTTGGTTTCAGATCACATTAATTGCGCTCTTTATTTCTTTCTGTTTTGAGATCCTCTTACATATGTTCTTGCTGTCACCTGAATATATTTCCTACTAACTCTAAAAGATGAATAGAATCTTAACCTTGAAGATTGCATCAGGCTTTCAGGCACTGAAATTTTGTGTCTAAATTTTGTGTTTGCTGATAACAGTAGGCTTTTTAGTAGGGTTAAGTGTTGTAAGCATCAAATTAGGGGGAAAATATAATTGTTTTTTGATCAGGGGTTCATACAACCTGTGGGTATTAAGGAAGCTTATCAGTGGGCTGCCCAACTGCTTGGCCTGTGCACTGTCCAAGGAAAGCAAAAAAGAGCATTATGGCTAAGTCTTGGTCCTGCCTAGAAACAGTAAAGCAAGTTTCAAACATCTTCATAATTCTTTTTTTCTAATATTTATTTATTTTTGAGAGAGAGAGAGAGAAATACAGAATGTGAATGGGGGAGGGCAGGGAGAGAGAGAGGGAGACACAGAATCCAAAGCAGGCTCCAGGCTAGGAGTTGTCAGCCCAGAGCCAGATGTGAGCTCAAACCCACCAACTGTGAGATCATGACCAGAGCTGACGTCCAGCGCTTACCTGACTGAGCCACCCAGGCACCCTGGTCCTTGTAATTATTAAACAAAACACTTCAGAAGTGTTATGCAAATAACAATTGAGAGGATGGTGTGTGGTAATGGAAAGAACCCTGGATGGGGAGTCAGAAAGCTTAGGTTCTAGTCCCCCTCTAGCCTAGACATTTGACCTTTGACTTATCACCTTTCTGTGATGCAGAATGAGAAGTAGAATGAGGAAGATATCTCTAAGTCCTTTTTTAGTTTTCTAAACAGTGATATTATAATTCCAAGGTGTTCACCATTAACATGGAAGGACAGAACTTTGAGCCTGAGTTTCTCTCTCCTTCCATTATGCAAATCTAAAAACCTTCAGCATATAGACAAGGGAGGGTCATGTTCTACAGTATGATTAGTTGCTCTACTTTGAGGGCAGAGGGAGAGGGCAGGAGCTGTTGTATGTAAAGGTATGGGACTTCTATGCAATCAGGGCCACAGAATTTTGGGTAAGTATGAGCACTATAAAGCTAACCACCATGGTGGGCCATATGCTGAGATTCTGAATCAATGTATTTCAAGATTGAGAGGACCTTCTGATGTATCCAAATGGATTTCATTAATGGTTGAATAAAGTTTGTTTTGTTTTATTTTTAATGCAACTAATTTCTTTAATGGTTGACACAGTTACAATAAGTTCTACAAATCTACCTTGTAGCTGTAAAATTATATCTATATCTATGTCTGTATCTATATTATCTATATCTATATCTAATCTATCAAGTTCCTGGCAGAGTTCCTAAAATCCTCATAATTTCCTAAGAAAGAATACTAGGACCATCTTTTGTTCTAACAGTTAGTTTTTGATCATGGTTTCTGATGTAGATCTCCCAAATCCCTTGGAATTTGCTGATAGGAATGTCTTTTGTTTTAATGAGGCAACACTGGGTGGGATCCTCTATAGAGACTGGTCACTAGAAAAGTCAAGCCATGATTAGAGGCTTGGAACTTTCAGCCCCCCACCACTATTCTCCACAAAGAGAGAGGCTAGAAATTGAGTTAATGGTGAATCATGCCTACATGATGAAGCCTCTCTAAATTCCCAAAAGTAAGGACTTCTAAGAGCTTTAAGTTGATAAACACATCCATGTAACAGGAGGGTGGCACACCCCAGCTCCCCAAGGACAGAAGTTCCTATGCTTGGGACCCTTCTAGACCTTGCCCTATTATCTCTTCATCTGTCTGTTCATTGGTATCTTATCAGTACTCTTCATCATCGCTTTATTACATAATAAACATAACTAAAGTTTTCCCCAAGTTCTGTGAGCTGTTATGGCAAGGGAGTGAATCCAAGCATAGGGTCATGAGAACCTTTGATGTATAGCCAGTGAGACAGAAGTTGTGGGTAATCTGGAGATTTACTACTTGGAATTGGCAACCTTGGTGTGGTGTGGGAGCATTCTTACCAGACTGAGCTGTTAACCTATGGGATCTACATCAACTCTAGTTAGTGTCAGGCTGGAATTGAGTTGTAGGACACCCAGTTAGTGTGGTGAAAAACCCATATGTTTGGTAACCAGAAGTGTCAGCAGCAAAGTATTCCTTGTGAGCAGTTAAATATGTGCTTTCTCATTTACAGTAACCTGTGTGGAAATTTTTGCTTTGCATCTTTAGCATGTCCTACCAAATACACTAGTATTTCATACTCAACATCTGTGTAGATCTATGTGTTCTCCCAGAAAAATATTATGGATTATATGAACTCCTGCCACAGTCAGCTTTATAGCATGAGAAAACTCCCACAAAGATTATAAACCCAGATGGGAAGGGCTTTCATTTTTAAGACTCAGCCCATCTCCCAACCTCTCTCTCTCTTTTGTCCTCCCCCAAAGTGCTCTCTCCTTTAGAACTGGAAGAACATGGGACTGCCAGCCACTGCAGGTGAAGTGTCTGACTTCAGCTTCTATTATTTTCATTCCTTTGCTTCTTTTATTAAAATGTTTTTATTTATTTCTGAGAGAGAGAGAGAGAGAAGCAGCGTGAGCAGAGGAGGGTCAGAGAGAGAGGGAGACAAAGAATCAGAAGCAGGCTCCAGGCCCTGAGCTAGCTGTCAGCACAGGGCTCGAAGTGGGGCACGAACTGTGAGATCATGACCTGAGCCTAAGTCAGACGCTTAACCTACTGAGCCACCCAGGCGCCCCTTAACTCCTTTGCTTCTAAGGCTTCAAAATGAAACGTTGTCTTGGCAGACTTAGCTTCAGGCTTGGGAACACCACATCAGGTTCATGCAAAGGAATCTTTTTCTTATCTTGAATCCTCCTTGCTTCTGCCCAAGGTTGGATTTACTTGTGATGTGGCCCAGCCCAGCCCTGGATCTGCAATACCTTCTAAAATAGGCAACATTCTTGAGATGCTTGCTTTATTGGTTTTGTGGCTGGACATAATCTTGCAGCAGTATCACTGGCATACAGGACAGGGCCATTTGATCACTTGGCCTAGGCCATCTACCCACTAATATTGTTTATGACCAAGGCAAGAGCTCGTAATTTTTGCACTGTAAGTCTTTTCACTGTGACTGGGGTTTGGAAATAAATGGAGAGAGGCAGTTGATAAGGAAGTTTGTCATTTGGAATGAGGTTGAGCTCATTAGGAGATCACGTTTTTTATGTGAGAAAGTGAAATCATTTTCTGTACACTTCACACACATAAGGAGCACAATTTACCCCTTTTCTAAATCTCTAATTAATGGCATGTCAGTCTTGGGATATTCTACAACCTTCTTTCATGAGTGGGGTAATGTTAGAAGATCTAGAAAGGGAATTCTTCACTTTCCCATTATTTTCTGGATAAACGTTTCCTGGGACCTTACTTATGTCTGGTTGATTCAAGATAGTGTTGGTTTATGTCTAGTGTCCTAAAATAATTATTAATAGCATCCCCTTTCCTGGCTTGGACATTAAATGATATAGTCACTCTACCTTTGCCTAATGATGTTAGACACCACACTGATGCCAAGAAGTCCTAATTGCCTGGACTCATGTTGTGACTAAAGAATTTTTTGGCCCATGTTTATACAGAGTTCATTAGGTCAACAAATAAAACAACCTCCTCATGATCAATATCCATTAACTGGGTATGAAAGCAAGTCAGAAAGAGGATTCATTTTCTCCATTTTCCACAACCTTCCCTTGCTTGGTATGGGGTGTGGGTTGTAGTGATGGAGTAAAGCCCATCTTGAGGATGATTGTAAAGGGCATTGCTCTGTGGCCTTTATGTGTCACATCACTTATTCCTGTGATGCTTGTGGACAGTGACTGGCCAAAAAAGAGTGGTTATGGCTACTTTAGAAGCCTTGGTCCTAGGCCACCTGAATATCCTGAAATGAAGAGTTTTTGTGAGGCTGGCCCTTTTCCAGTTTCCCTTCTTCTTTTTTTTTAATGTTTTATTTATTTTTGAGAGAGAGAGAGAGATCATGAGTGGGAAAAGGCCAGAGAGAGAGAGGGAGAGAAGGAGACACAGAATCGGAAGGAATCTGTCAGCACAGAGCCCCGACGTGGGGCTTGAACCCACGAGCTGTGAGATCATGAACTGAGCCTAAGACGTACGCTTAACCAACTGAGCCACCCAGGCGCCCCTCCAGTTTCCCTTCTTACCTCTTCTTTTTTCCTAATCCTCTCTCTCTCCTTTCTGTTCCTCATACTTAGAGGTCACATGAAGGGAACAAGATGCCTCCCTTGTTCCATTTTGACTAGTGGTTAAATTAGGACTATGTCTGTAAAGTTGAGTCAATTTTATGATTGTTGAGTTGTCATGGGACTGCTTTATGGTTGGTGGAGTCTGGTTGGTTCTTCACTTCTATATTTGGTATTCTGCCATCAGATAATATGAAAAACTCAATTGATTGTCACGGAGCAGTTGAGTCAATTGTTTTGTATCCTACTTTTGCTCAATCAGTGTCCCTGTACTCATCACTGACATTTTGGAAGTATAGGAATTAAAGTAATACTTGCGCTGTTCATGGGTAATGAATACTTTGAGCTTTAGAGAAGCAATTATCCACACAAATCCAATTTATTTTAAAATTCTCTGAAGATTATGTCTTTTTCAAGAAAATATGAATACTCTTCCTTATATGTCCGTGGTTTTAAAATGCACTTTTTAAGCATTTGACAAAATACAGCATCCCTTCTTAATAAAGACTCTCGAGAAAGTTGGGATAGAAGGAACCTACTTAAACATCATCAAAGCCATCTATGAGAAGCCTTCAGCTAACATCATCCTCAACGGGGAAAAACTGAGAGCTTTCCCCCTGAGATCAGGAACACGACAGGGATGTCCACTCTCACCACTGTTGTTTAACATAGTGCTGGAAGTCCTAGCATCAGCCATCAGACAACAAAAGGAAATCAAAGGCATCAGAATTGGCAAAGAGGAAGTCAAACTTTCACTCTTCGCAGATGACATGATACTCTACATAGAAAACCCGACAGACTCCACCAGAAGCCTACTAGAACTGATCCAAGAATTCAGCCAAGTTGCAGGGTACAAAATCAACGTACAGAAATCGGTTGCATTTTTATACACCAATAATGAAGCAACAGAAAGAGAAATCAAGAAACTGATCCCATTCACAATTGCACAAAAAACCATAAAATACCTCGGAATAAACCTAACCAAGGATACAAGAGATCTGTATGATGAAAACTATAGAAAACTTATGAAGGAAATTGAAGAAGACACAAAGAAATGGAAAAACATTCCATGCTCATGGATAGGAAGAATAAATATAGTTAAGATGTCATTACTACCTAAAGCACTCTACACATTCAATGCAATTCCAATCAAAATTGCACCAGCATACTTCTCAAAACTAGAACAAACTATCCAAAAATTTGTATGGAACCACAAAAGACCCCGAATAGCCAAAGTAATACTGAAAAATAAAACCAAAACGGGAGGTATCACCATCCCAGACTTCAGCCTCTACTACAAAGCTGTCATCCTCAAGACAGTATGGTATTGGCACAAAAACAGACACATAGACCAATGGAACAGAATTGAGAACTCAGAAGTGGACCCAAAAGTATACAGCCAACTGATCTTTGACAAAGCAGGAAAGAATATCCAATGGAAAAAAGACAGCCTTTTTAACAGATGGTGTTGGGAGAACTGGACAGCAACATGCAGAAGAATGAAACTAGATCATTTTCTCACACCATGCACAAAAATCAACTCAAAATGGATAAAGGACCTGAACGTGAGACAGGAAACTATCAACACCCTAGAGGAGAAAGCAGGAAACAACCTCCTTGACCTCCACCGCAGCAACTTCTTACTTGACACATCCCCAAAAGCAAGGGAATCAAGAGCAAAAATAAACTGTTGGGACCTCATCAAGATTAAAAGCTTCTGCACAGCCAAGGAAACAACCCAGAAAATTAATAGGCAACCAACGGAATGGGAAAAGATAGTTGCAAATGACATATCAGATAAAGGGTTAATATCCAGAATCTATAAGGAACTCACCAAACTACACGCCCGAAAAACAAACAACCCAGTGAAGAAATGGGCAGAAGACATGAACAGACACTTCTCCAAAGAGGACATCCAGATGGCCAACAGACACATGAAACGATGCTCAGCATCCCTCCTCATCAGGGAAATACAAATCAAAACCACACTGAGATACCACCTCACGCCAGTCAGAGTGGCTAAAATGAGCAAATCAGAGAACTCTAGATGCTGGCGAGGATGTGGAGAAACGGGCACCCTCCTGCACTGTTGGTGGGAATGTAAACTGGTACAGCCCCTCTGGAAAACAGTGTGGAGGTTCCTCAGGAAACTAACAATAGAACTCCCTTATGACCCAGCAATAGCACTGCTAGGAATTTACCCAAGGGATACAGAAATGCTGAGGCATAGGAGCACATGTACCCCAATGTTCATAGCAGCACTCTCCACAATAGCTAAAACATGGAAAGAGCCTAAGTGTCCATCAACAGATGAATGGATCAAGAAGATGTGGTTTATCTATACCATGGAATACTACATGGCAATGAGAAACAATGAAATCTGGCCATGTGTAGCAACATGGATGGACCTTGAGGGTGTTATGCTGAGCGAAATAAGTCAGGCAGAGAAGGACAAATACCATATGTTTGCACGTATAGGAGGATTAGGAGGAACTTGACGGAGGACCAAGGGGGAGAAGAAGGGCGGAAATGGTGGGGGAAAGGGAGAGAGGCAAACCATGAGAGACTCTTGAATGCTGACAAAAACTGAGGACTGATGGATGTGGGGGGGAGGGGGGGATGGGCATGAAGGAGGGCACTTTGGGGATGAGCACTGAGTGTTATGTAGAAACTAATTTGACAATAAACTATTTGTAAAAAAAAAATAAAAAAATAAAAAAATAAAAGAAAAATAAAAATGAATAAAAAACAAAAAAAAAAAAGGAAAAAAAATGCACTTTTTAAAACAGCCCAAATCCTTGAATAGTAATATATATGTTGGGGTTCATATAGTAGCAGTAATTAGTTTAGAGGGGTGCATTTGAAGGTGATGGAATTGACTGCAATAAACAAACTTTCCAGCTTGTGGCTGGGAAACACCCAGGCCCCTGTGTAGCATCCTCCAAACTAATAGCATTTTAAATCATGCTGGAATATTTGTGAACTTCGTCTTGTCACTTTGCAAAGTAAAAGCTGGACTCTTCTATATTCTCCACAAATACAGATCATGAGCATATAATATTGACTACAAAGTCATAATATTGGAACTGGATCATATTTAAGCACTGATGATAAATGAAAATCAATTTATGTATGTAATTTCATTTAATTCTTTCAATTACATGATGGGATATTAGATCTCTACCTTGCCAATGAGTTTACATGCTGGTTTGAGGCTGAAGATATAGTTTGGGATCATTAGGGTCCATCCAGTTTTGGAAAGTAAGAACCTATACACCTTTCTGAAATCTCATAAAGGACTAATGGTAAGTTGTCCTGGGAACCACTTCAATGAAAGTAATGTTTCTTTTAGCCTCTTTGTCAGGAAAACTAGTCCTATCTGAAGCAAAGTTATTTTTTGAAAAGCAATTATTTGGTAAAACGGAGGAATGAGCTGACTCAAGCATTTCAATGTCCAGAATCCAAGCTGCTGGCCACAGGCTCGTTACAATGTTTTGAGCCTACAGGTTGGATGTGGGTGGACACAATGGCACGTCAAGTATCTCCTTGGATTCTCACACTACTGGAGTAGTTGTGTTGCTGTAAAACACTATGTTTGCTGTGTACCTGGAAGCTGTAATAAAGCATTCTGCATGCAGGCAGAATGATGCTGTCATTAATCTTTGCTGCTAACTGCCAGACTGAAAAACAGATAGGAAAGCCCATGGCTTCTTGAACAACAAAAGTTGAGGCTGTGAGTTCATGCTACTTATTTTCCCTTAGAAGTCTCTCTTTTTTTTTTCCTGATATATATATTTTTAATATAGTTTATTGTAAAGTTGGTTTCCATATAACACCCAGTGCTCATCCCAACAAGTGCACTTCCCCATGCCAACAACCCCCTTCCCCTCCACCCCACCCCCATCAGTCCTCAGTTTGTTCTCAGTATTCAAGAGTCTCTCATGGTTTGCCTCCCTCCCTCTCCCCAACTGTTTTTCCCCCTTCCCCTCCCCTGTGGTCCTCTGTTAAGTTTCTCCAGTTCCGCATGAGTGAAAACATATGGTATCTTTCTCTGACTGACTTATTTCACTTAGGATAATACCCTTGAGTTCCATCCACGTTGCTACAAGTGGCAGATTTCATTCTTTTTCATTGCCATATACTATTCCACTGTGTATATAAACTGCATTTTCTTGATCCATTCATCAGTTGATGGACACTTAGGCTCTTTCCATATTTGGCTATTAGCACATTCTTATCAATGTTTGTGATTGTTTTATGTATTTGGGTGTTTCTGAATTCAGTGCATAGACATTTATACTTGTTAGCTCTTCCTGATGGATAGACCCTGAAATTATTATATAATGCCCTTCTTCATCTCTTGTTACTGCCTTTATTTTTTATTTTAAAGTCCAGTTTGTCCGATATAAATATGGCTACTCCAGCTTTCTTTTTGATGTCCAGTAGCATGATAGATGTTTTCCCATCTCCTCACTTTCAATCTGAATGTGTCCTCAGGTCTAAAATGGGTCTCTTGTAGACAGCAAATAGATAGATCTCATTTTTTTAAATCCATTCTGCTACTCTATGTAAATGTATTATTATTGAAAAATATGGGTTTAGAGTTATTATGTTCTCTGTTAGATTCATGCTTATAGTGGTGTCTCTGGGACTTTGTGTTCATTGCAACATTTCCCTCATAGAGTCCCTCTTAGGATCTCTTGTAGGGCTGGTTTAGTGGTGATAAATTCCTCCATTTTTTGTTTGGGGAAACCTTGATCTCTCCTTCAATTCTGAATGATAGGCTTGCTGGATAAAGGCTTCTTGGCTGTATATTTTTCCTATTCATCACACTGAAGATTTCCTACCATTCTTTTCTGGCCTAGAAGTCTCTTTCTGAAAATAAGAGCACACTGTACACACTGTATGTTAGCCAACTTGACAATAAATTATGTTTATAAATAAATTAAAATTAAAATAAATAAGTAAATAAATAAATAATAAATTTTTCAAACGAAGTCTCTTTCTTTTCTTTTTCTGCTGTTGTCCTTTGTCTTTCTACCGAAAAGCTCATTGTCCTAGAAACATTTAAGGGATATGTGTGAACATGTATGAATGCAAAATGTCTCTGTGTAAAACTAGGTTTGCTCCATAAATCCAGTTTTCTCAAAGGGAAGCTAAGAAATTGGGTTGCAAGCACCCTCTTGAGAAACAGTCAAAGAAAAAAATAAAGAGATACCTTCCCAGAGAAACCCAAATATCGGTTGTTTGAATAGATCGATTCTGGGGTCTCTAAAACTCTTCCCTTTCACACCCTTTCTCTCCTCACCCCCTCCATCTCCCTATAAAAGTGCCTGGGGGGTTCATATGTGGGCAAGTGTGGGCTATATCCCTTCCCTAGCAATAAGAAGGTCAACTGTATCATCTGTTTCATTGTTAGAATTCCCCAGTTAGAGGCTTATTAAAGAGCACTGGGACTGTTGGTAGATGGCATTGTGCATCCATTAGGTCTCTCTTCCCATCTCCTTTCCCAGCATCACATGAATGCATTTTCAGGCCTATTAAAAGGTTTAAGATCATGGTAGATGTTCAGGAGCCCCTCAGATGCTAACTCATCTCAACCGTTCTCAGAGTGCAAATGCGGTCACCAATGGGGCTGGCAAGCAAGCTTTAATTCCTTTCAGTGCATTTACCTGTTTTGTTTGAGAGTTAACTGTCAACAGGAAATTAGGGGGCTCTTGGATGGCTCAGTAGCTTAAGCATCCGACTCTTGATTTTTAACTCATATCATGATCTCACGGTTTGTGAGATTGAGCCCCACGTCGGGTTCTGTGCTGACAGCACGGGACCTGTTTAGGATTCTCTCTCTCCTTCTCTCTGCCTCTCCTTCATTCACATTTACTCTCTTCCTTTCCCTCTCTCAAAAGAAAATAAAACATTAAATTAGGATTCTAAGCTAATATTTACAGAAAGGAAGGTGATATAGGATCTGGATTCAACTGGCCAAAGCCAAGACCATGGTGCTTGGTAGAGCGGAGCCTATCCAGCCTACCAAGCAGGTTCCCAAACACACCAAGAAGTGAAGCAGCTACTGTCTCAGTCCCACAAGTGAGCTTCTTATAAAAGACAGAGACCCTAGGATATGAAAGAGCCTTTCATCCCTTTGGAAACTTTGATTACTGTTGAGAAGCAGACCTTTTGCACCTCATAATGATTTTAAGTACGAAGCTAACTGAACAGCCTCCTTTTTAGTGCCTGAAATATATCATCTGACTTTTAAATCTCTCTAAAGAGCCTATATAGATACAAAATTGTATCTAATGTTAATAAAAATAAGGATCATTGAATGTTCTTTTATTGTACAAAGGTGATGATGCTCACCTGTAATTCCTACACAGGATGCAATCCGTGAGTTGAATTTCCTAGAGGACAAAACTCAAAAGTAATCCTTCCAAAAATATGACTGCATCTAACCAATGATCTAGGAAAATGAATACAGTTCAGTCTCATGCTTCCAAAGGAAGCTATGTGTTCTTTGTCCAGCATCCCAGGAGTTAATCAAGGACCCATTGTAAATGACTGGTCAACAGGCAGAGGAGACTGGAGACTTTTTGACCCTGAGAACTTTGGAGCCACATTTGCATTTCTATATAAAGATGAGGCACAACACTAACTCACAGGCAAAAAAGCATGGTATTGAGTTGTTGGCTAGCAGTAGAGGTCAGTTTTCATTAAGCTACTCAAATTTTCCTTCCTCATTCCAATATGACCAGCCATACACGTTTATAAATATGTTTATGGAAGAGACTGTGGCCACAGGCTTTGAACCCACAGGTGTAAATTCTATAACCTTGGTCTTCAACTATAGCTATTCCTGTGGTGCACAGTTGGTCTGCTCTGTTCTTCCATTCATCACCAATCTCTCTATCTTTCACATCGTTCTACAAATCACTGGTAGCTGTAGCAAATTGTATTCTCCAAAGATGGGTGTGATGATATTTCCCATCCCACGTGGTTTTCTTACCATATAACTTAAATATTCATCCCACTGAGTATTAGAGAACTTAAACATGTAGAGAATTTTGTCATTGCCATGACTAACAAAGTATGGCAGAAATAATACTATGTGACTTACCAAGATAGACCATTAAAATATTATCCATTCCTGCCTTATTCTTTTAGAGTACTTGGTCTTGTAATCCAGCTTCATGCAGGAAAATCATACTGGTTCCCACAGAGATACCACATGGAAAGTCCATGTGTGGGTGTTACAGTCAATGACCCCCTGATATCCCAGCCAACTATCAGCAAAACCCACCAGATATGTAAGTGATGATGCATTTAGGTGATCCCAGCCCCAGCCACCTAGTCACTGTCTTTGAATCTCCCCAGCTAGACGCCAGGCATTGGAAGCAAGTGACAAGCTGTTCTCACTGTGCCCCATCCAAGTTCCTGACCCACAGAATCTGTGAGCATAATACAATGATTGTTTTATGCCATTAAGTTTTAGGGTAGTCTGTTATGCAACAATAGTAACTGGAACACTGTCAAAGCTTAGACTTGGCTTGCTCACAAGCCCCCAAATAGAAAACTGTTTTCCATCCTCAGATTTCTTCCATGGCCCATAAAAGCACTCAAGTTTCCGTGAGTTGTAAGACTCAGTGAGAGCCAACTGGATAAAATGTATGAGCTCAAAATTCCTCAAGACAAAAGACTTGGCCTTCTTCTTTAGCACAAAATTTTTAAAGTAAAAAAAAAAAGTCTATTTTATGCTTACACAAAGGAATTTCTTCATCGTGGTACTTCGAAGGATTTCATACTCTCAAAGGAAAACATTAGCAGTGATGCAGGCTCCCTTCCTTATTCAAATTAGAAGGGTCTTCTCTACCTTTAAGATGACAGGTGCTACTCCTGGTGCTCACCCTTTTGCCAATTCTCCCATTATCAGAAGAGTTGAGCTCTCCTTCAGCCCCATATCGCATGATTTACTTAGATTTTAGACTTGAATGTTTCCAATGCCTTGGAGCCAGGCATAGCATTCACAGTTCCAGTACTTAAATTTGCACCAGGGAGGACATCTGCCCTCCCCAGGGCCACTGTTACTCTTCCTGTCACAAACCTTTCTGCCTACGTATATCTGAAAGAGAAAAGGAAAAAGTCACTGATCTCCTTCTTCCTCCACCCTCACACAGGTACTGACATAGGCCCTAAGACTACTGTCCAGCTTTTTCCCCCTTACTGGGGGAGTCAGGCAGCTCCTTAGTGGCTCTTAAGGAAACACCCAGGATGTTCTGTCCACATCCAGGTGATCAGACCATCTTCTCCTCATACAGCTTGTCCCAAATCCCACATTTGTGGATTTGGGTGGTAAGCAATACCCACATCCCCATGTGCCCCTTGTCAACCAAATGAGGCAAAGGCCACTTCAATTTCCTTTGCTCATCAATCTAAGGGGAGATACGATATGTCATTTCCTCCAACATGAGGCTCTTGGGAAAGTACATCTTGTTCAGAGCTAGACATTTGCTCCTGAGGATGACAGTTTGATTTGAATCCCCAAGAGTCAGAAAAAGCAATCAAAGCAGGAAGTAGATACAAGCGAGGCCATCAATGAGGGTCACTGTTGGGATCAGCCTATCCTGGGGCCGGGAGGGAAACATTTGATGAAAGGTAGGATTTCAATGGCAGCCAAAAAGGCACCTGTATTATGGATTGATGTCCCACTGCGGAAGGCAGACAAAATGTTCAAAAGCCAAGGAGTGATTTAGGACACAGACAGAACAAATTATAAGCTGTAATAAAACTCCCATGTAGCTGCAATGCTGGTGACTGATTACCAGTTTCCTGGTTAAATTTGGCCAGGCCCTTAAAGAGTATGTTGATATTATGCATGTCCCAATTTAGGAAAAAACAAAGAATATTTTTCCAAAGGTCTCATCCACTGTGTGGGCCTTATTTGTACATTTTCAGCTGCATTTAGTTTACAGAAGGGATCAACTGGACTAGATGTCAGAAAATCCTGGTACTAAATCAACTCTACTACAAAGCACACATATAGAGGAACCTTGATATGTCCAGAGGGTTCCTGGCTCACAGAGACATCTACACTATTTTCCTCCCTCTCCTTTTCCCACATGCTATAAATTTCCATTATCTCCCAAGGTTTCTGTGACCTTCTGGGGTGGGACAAATATTCCCATGGCACCTCTGACCTCAGATCATCTCTCAATAACAATCATCTCTTCTAAATTCTACAACCCAGAGATGAATCCCAGTGTCTTCTTCAATGTCTGCATAACATACCTACCCTCACCAAGTATCTGGGGTGGGAAGAACACCACGCATCATGTAAGCAAGTGTAGAAACCCATGTCAGGCATTCCTACTCTGTAAAGTCTTTCTGGTGATCCTGTCATCCTAAGAGTCTTCCCAGCCCTTTGTTGTCACCTTCAACTAGGGAGTCAGCTCCTCTACTCACCCTCCCTTTTCTCTCTTCTCTTCTCCCTGAATAGCAATAATTGAACCTCTTCCATTGGATCCCAAAGAGCATTTTAGTCATTTCTTTGGTTGTGAGACTCTGGCAAACACAAGGTTCTAAGGAAAGCTCGTTCTATGCATCAGTGGAATCGTAATGGCAACTGGTAAGATAATACAAAACTTTGCTTCCTTGCAGGAGCATTAACAAAGCCCTTCCTGTCTTGGTGCTTGAGTTTCTCCTCTTTAAGAAGCAAGAGTCGGATCCCCTGTTTTGGCATTCTCCTTGAGCCCATTGGGGAGCCAACATCGTGCATGTGGAAAAGAAATGGCAGCATATTGGCACCTGAGCCAATAAACAGATCTTCTCATTGTGTTTTACATGAAATGTGAAATTCAAGGAAAACACTCAGGGATATTAGTGTTGCTAAGCAAAATCTCGTGCCATTTCAAAAAATATGTTCATTCCTGCTCCGCTACTAATCATCTGTGAAAGTCTGCGTATTTAGTTACATATCTGAGCTTAATTTTCTCTCAAGTTTGCATTTGCATTGGTAAGATTAGTCTTGGTCATCTTTCAGGTACACTGCAACCATTTTGGTCTACTGTTTTGTGGGATTTACTAAACCAAAACTCTATAGCTTATACTTCCACTTCTAGGTATAAGCCCAACAGAAATGCACACACATAGCTCCCAAAAGATATGAGTGAAGATGTTCACAGCAGCACTATTCATAATAGCCCTCTAGTGGGTTGAATGGTATTCCCTTATAAGATATGTTTGTGCCTTAATCTCCAAAACTTGTGAATGGGAACTTATTTGAGAAAAGAGTCTTTGCAGATGTAAGTAAGTTAATGGATCTTGACATGAGATCATGCTGGGTCACCTGATGGGCTCTAAATTCAATGATACATGTCCTTATAAGATATAGGAAAGGAGGGTTGCATGGGTGGCTCAGTCGGTTAAGCATCCTACTGTTGATTTTGGCTCAGGTCATGTTCTCACAGTCATTAGATCAAACCCTACATCAGGCTCTGTGCTGGTCATGGAGCCTTCTTAAGATCCTCTCTCTCTCTCTCTCTCTCTCTCTCTCTCTTTCTCTCCCCCTTTCCCTTGCTCTCTCTCCCTCTCTCTCTCTCATAATAAAAAACAGAGATCCAGAAGAGGAGAACAGAGATAAGAGAGAGAGGGGGCCATGTGAAGACGGAGGCAAAGATTGGATTGATGCAACCACAACCAGGGAACATTTGGAACCACCAGAAGCTGGAAGAGACAAAGAAAGAGCAAGCACAGTCCTGCAGACAGCCCCATTTCAGACTTCAGGCCTCTAGAACGAGGAGAGAACTCTACTTTGAAGACATTCAAACATGACCCTACTAAAAGCAAGTGGGCATGAATTGGTTTGTGTCTTCTGATCTGTTCGTGACATTCACTTTGGTTTTCTTTTAAATTTATTTATTTATTTTGAGATGAGGAGAGACATACAGAGGGGAAGAGAGTGAATCCCAAGCAGGCTCTGGATATGGGGCTCAACGTGGGACTCAAACTCTCCAACCATGAGATCATGACCTGAGCTAAAATCAAGAGTCAGACTCAACTGACTGAGCCACCCAGTGCCCCTCTTCATGCCATTCACTTTATAACCCATAAGCTCACCTCCTCCAAGGAGACCCCTGTTTGCAGCTATGTGGGTTGCAAGTGACTGCATCTACCTAGTGTTATGCATTCATACTCAGTTTCTATTTGATTAATCACATTTGTTTATGTGTTATTTTGTAAGAGGTCTTAACGTGTTTCCATATATGTTTGGTAGACCATCTGTGCAGATTTTAAGCATTTTTAAATGAGTACGCATTGGAGTTTTCTTAGGTTAAGGTCCTTACACTGAGATAAAGATTTCTGGGCTAGAGATTTGTTAAGGGAATGTTCCAGGGAGAAACTGGTAAAGGGTTGAGGGAAGTAGGACAGAGAAGAGGAGAAAGCTGCCCTGGAGTGCATTTGCAGGCACATCTTACAGAGGGTATCTTCACCCCAAACCCATAGGGAGCCCCAGTGTGTATGTTATACCTTACAGTTTTCCAGGGAAGCAGGGACTTCATACTCCCACGCTGTCAGTCCCTGGGTACCGCCCTCTGGGGGAAAGCACTCAGACTCTGTGCAGGCAAAACAACTCCACTAGCTCAAGGTCAGATCTCTAAGAACCCCAGTAGACCCAAAAGCACACCAAGGCTGCAGGACAGAAGCACACAAACAGTAAAAGTGATCCAAAGGGATCTGGGTGGAACTGCCCACTGCAGAGCTTTACCTTTGCCTCTCTGTGAGATACCCGGCCTCAGCTTTGGAACAGTACCTTCTAGACCTTGATAGGGCAGCCCAGAGCCATTCCTTCTCTTTCCCCTCTACTGTGTTGGACCCAAGAAGTGCAATAAGCTTGCCATTCCTAAGTTCCGCCCACCAAGCTGCACCTAGGTCTCTTTTATCCTCCAATACCTCCAAGCCTATCAAAATCAGAGAGAGAAAAAAGGGGGCACGTGGCAGGACACACAGTCCTTTGTCAGGGACGCAGCCACATGCAGGGATCTGTTCTCTTCTCCCTGCTTGAGAAGCAGAATCGTGGGGGTGGCTCAGAGTTCCCGATCTACAGGCGGTATGCCTGGGTTTGCATCCCCCTCTAACATACTGTCTAGGAGAATTTGACAAATTACATAACCTCCCTGTAGCTCACTTTCTTCATCTCTAAAATGAGAATAGTTGTCATATCGACCTTCTGGGAATTATTGTGAGGGTTAGATGAATTAACACATGGAATTGGCTGAATGAGACAGGGAAAACATGTACAACACACAGAAACTGGCCCCTAGTGAGCATTCACTATACCTTTCTAGCTATTTATGATTAAAGTCAGAGCAGGCATTCCATCAAGCAACAAAGACCTAGACGAAGGTATTCTTATCATAAAATTAATGAAGCTTAAGTTCTAGTGCCCTTCACTTGCATCGCAGTGAAAAAATGAGGATCAAGGACATGAGAAACTGGCAACACAAGGCACTGACTATGCCTGTCACATGTCAGCTTCCTGTTCTCACTTCCCACTTGACCCCTTCTGGAGGACAGAACGTGAGATACCTTAACATACAGGATGTGTATCTAACAAAGTAAGACAACAAATCAGAGACTCGTGAGAGGGAAGAGGGAGCAAGTATGTTAACCATGAGAGCTAATATGGTTCTAACACCTAATATTTGACTCTGAGTCCCCTGGAAGCCAGTTAAACAATGAACACAGAAAACTTTCCCCAAAAGAATGATGTAATTGTTCAATAGAAATGAGTTTACTTTGGCACTAACTTCTCAAGGATATTTTTCTTGTGAAATTTTATATAAGATTTCCTGAGACCAGTTTCCAAAAGTAAATTAATAAATAAATGCAGAAAAGTTTCTGTATGATGGTTACTTTTATAGACCTTAGATCAGATGGGGTTCTGAAATTAAATCCCTGCACATCCAGAGTGATTCTGCAATGGATAAAGCAGATATAGTTCAAGATTATGGTCTGACAGTGATCAAATTAAGTGCAAGGACAGAACTCAGACCACACGGAGGGGGTTAGGACTTTGTCCTTTCAACTTTCTTCCCTAAATATCACTTTACACAGCTGCTTTTTCAATAAGAGATGACTATGGCAAGGTCAAGGCTTTCTTATTTGAGAGGAGGTTCAGATTCAAAGCAGGTCTGTATGTTACCATAGTAAATAATAATAATGGTGAATGATAGTAACAATAAAGCAGTTAGCTTGCAGACTTGAGTTTGGGCTGATTGGACATGAAAAAGTATCTGGCCACAACAATCTTTGTATGGAAATAATTAACATGTACCCTTCTTTTTAGTGGGAAAAATACCCTTATTATGCTAATCAATATGGACAGCTTTGTAGATTCAGATATCATCAATTGAGCTCAAAATACACCAAGACGTTGGAACTGGTTTTCTCAGAACTTCTCTCTGCTCCCTGAAAGCCAAATAATTATACGGACAATTATATAATTGCAGAGCTTCATAAAAATGATTCTTTTTCATGCATAGACATTTCTCTCACCACCCCCCCTTGCAGGTTTTTCTCTTCACCAAAATGACATCAAAAATTAAATTCTTTTTATTTTACCATAAATTAACTTTTTCAAAATTTTAGCTATTTTGCTTATTTATCTTCTTCCCAATTAGAATTTTGTAACAGTGGGCACTGTCCCTGGACACATGGTAGCTTTGGTGTTCACTCCTGATGAATTAGGGGACCTTGGCAAGAAGGTGGCTGTCAGGGATGCCTGTGTGTCAGCAGAGAGCCTGCTGCAGATCCTTTGTCCCCTTCTCTCTCTCTGCTCCTCCCACAAGCACAGGCTCGCTCTCTCTCTCTCTCTCTTTCTCTCTCTGCTCCTCCCACATGCACAGGCTCTCTCTCTCTCTCTCTCTCTCTCTCAAAAATAAAAATAAACATAAAGGGCTCCTGAGTGGCTTGGTTGGTTAAGTGTCTGATTTCAGCTCAGGTCATGATCTCACAGTTCATGGGCTCGAGCCCTGTGTCGGGCTCTGTGCTGACAGCTCAGAGCCTGGAGCCTGCTTCAGATTCTGTTTCTTTCTCTCTGCCCCTCCCCCACTCATGCTCAGTCTCTGTCTCCAAAAAAATGAATAAAATATTAAAAAGTTTAAAAACAAGAAGGTGACTGTCAGCTTGACTACTGAAGGCACAACTATGTTCAACATGATTGGTTATGATGTGTCTGTCTGTGGGGTACTGGAACACCTTGATTATTCCAAGTGGGTGATTAAAGTGTATTTGTCAGTATTTGTGGAAAGGTCATTCCTAAAGAACTGAGGGTTATGTGACAGGGGCATCTGGGTGTGGATTGACCCCTAGGCAATTTTAAATCATTCTATACTCTCTATGATCGTTTTAATACGACTATATTTTGAATACCTCCAGGCCCCAAGCACTGTTTTCGTGGCTTTCCCTGTACTAGCTCACCTAATTCTTATAGTTCATGCTGTTGACACCCTGCTCATATTCCCTAAGCACTCATCTTCCTTACACACCATTAGACTCCTACCACAATCACCAGCACCTCTCCATTTAGATGATGATGATGATTATTATTATTATTAGGGGAACCCATAGTATGATAGGATTGTGCCTTGGGCAGGCTAGATGTGTTGGGAGTTCCCACCCCTGGAATCAGCCCAGGATGGACAGGAACACAAATCCTAGTTTCCTTATCCTTCATGGGACAAATCAGAAGCATGTTCTATGCTATCTCCTGGAAGTCCCAGCAGGATTTAGGCCCCAGTTGCCCTCAGTATATCCTGCTCACTAATGCACTCTGTATTAAACCTCCCTTCCCTTCCCCATGCCACTTCCCACACTCCTAACAGCATCCTGGGATAGCCTTCCAAATAATCCTCATCTCAAGATTAGTTTTCTTATTCTTCTTTTTCCTCTTCTTCTTCTTCTCCTTCTTCTTCTTCTTCTTCTTCTCCTTCTTCTTCTTCTTCTTCTTCTTCTTCTTCTTCTTCTTCTTCTTCTTCTTCTTCTTCTTCTCCTTCTCCTCCTCCTCCTCCTCCTCCTCCTCCTCCTCCTGCTGCTTGCATGACTCATTTTTTGATGTTTGTTATTGAGGTATAATTGATGTATAACATTATGTTAGTTTCAGGTGTACAACATAATGATTTGGTATTTGCATGCATTGAAAGATGATTACCACAGTAAGTCTAGTAATGTGTGGTTAACGTTTTGTAATATAGTTACAAAAAATTTTTTCTTGTAATGAGAACTTTTAAGATCCACCCTCTTAAGCAACTTTCAAATTCGCCATACCATATTTTTTTAGTTTATTTATTTTGAGAGAGAGAGAGAGAAAAGTGTATAAGCTGGGGAGGGGCAAATAAGGATGGATAGATAGATAGATAATAGATAGATAGATAGATAGATAGATAGATAGATAGATAGATAGATAGGGAGATAGGAATCCCAAGCAGTCTCTGTACTGCCAGTGCTGTGCCCTATATAGGACTCAAACCCACAAACCATGAGACGATGACCTGAGCCAAAGTCACTCATTTAACTGAATGAGCCAGCCAGGCACCCTGCAATATGCTATCACTGAAACTAGAGTCACTATGGATTCACTTCTGAAGGAATAAAAAAAAAATGAGACAATCTTCATACACTTTTAATAAGCTATTTTCATTCACAGTTTGTAGAGAAGACTTGAGACAGAGTTGTTATGTAACTAGCCCAAGGTCCTACCTCTAGTAAATAGGGAAATTCAATTCAGTCCCAAATGTACCTGACCCTTCCCATCCCACTACACTGCCTCAGCCTTATAAAATTGGCCAGTAAGCTGGTGTAACTTTGTGAATATAAACACCTAGAACCGACAAGTCCCTTCTTACTGAACTAGTTTTGACATATTTGTATCTCTGCAGGGCATTTTCTCATTTCTGTTTCATTAGTAACAAAGTAGGTTTGGTTGGTGCTTTGTAAGTATGCATATATAGTTGCTCAATTAAGGTAAGTGTAGTTTCATGTTAGCACACGATATTCTTCACATGGTATGCTGGATATCTTCCCTTTGCCCCTTAGGTCCACTGTTCACCCCCTCGCCTCTCTGGAACACTGCCCCGTTGAAACTGACAATGGTCCGCATGTGAGCAAGAAGGCATGGAGTCCAGGGGTGATAGTGGAGCTCTTTCCCACCCATGCCATGGTAATAGCTGAAATGAGCTTTGTGAAACAGTTAAAATTAAGCAGGAGGATATGATGAACGAACACATCCTAAATCACTGTCAGAAAAACAGAATACCTTGTTTCATATTGTAAAGAAAAAAAAAGCATTTAAAATACTACCAGAAAATATGATCCGAAAGAGCAAAACCTGCCTTTTCAGAAGTCCCAGAACGGAAGCACATGTTACGATGTCATATTTTTAAAGTTCTCGAGACAGAAAGTAAGGCTGAATGTTTCAACGTGCAAAATGGGTACTTCTAGATGTAGAAATGTGTAATGGAAAAAGCAGGTAGGGGGGAATTGATTAGGTAGGCAGAAAAAGAGCAAACTTCCACGCAAACACAGGACATTTGCATGAACAGAGCTAAGGAGAGGGAAGTGGAATTAGAACGTCAAGCACGAACAACATCCCCTTCTACAGGCTTCATAGATTTTCCTACAAGAGAAAAAGAACTTGTTTTGCTTTGCTTTTGTTTGTTTGCTTTTTGCGAGGTGACCTCTAGAATGCCCTTCCTCATTTAAGACACATTTACCCACACTGAAGATTCAGATCCAGAGTCCTTTCCTCAGTTGGCTGACCTTGCCTTAGGGGACCAACCTCTTTGGGATTCATGTCTCCCTGTCTTTCAGAATGAAGGCACTTTCCTAGCTGTGGCTTACACACTGCCACATGCTCACTGCTCTGGCTAGCCCTTCAGCCCCACTCATGGACACAACCCTCTGTACAGCTCTGTCTGCTTATTGTCTATAGTTCCAATGTGTACCATGGAATAGACATGAGCTGGTCTATTCTCTTTGTCACCAGTCATGCAATCCACTTGGCTCATTCTAATTAATTCCCTAAGACCAACCAATGACACTTCCTGCAGGAAGTCTCTTGATGAACTGCACTTACCAAACTTCCATCCTTCCAAGATGTATTTTAGTAGAGAGATGATCACATGGAATCTGAATGGTCTGTTCTCTTGTCTCTATTCAAAAAAACAAAACAAAACAAAACAAAACAAAAAAACTGGAAATATCTTAAGGGTATCAGTTATATTTTATTTATCTTTGTGTATCCAGAGCTTGACTGGGACACAGAAGACGGGTAGTAGGGAACCTATGTTACTCTAAATCAAGCTGAGTATATTCAACATGGCCTTTGGATTGATATATTTCTAATGTCTTTAGTGCCACAATTCTTGAACTCTTTGTCGCAGGGGGTTTCTAGGCATCATTCTAGACATTTGTCCCCAGATGTCTTTACAGTAGGATATTGTAAGGCAAGGGAGGATATCCAAATTGTACCCACATTCGACCGAGTCACCAAGACGCAAGGGATGCATTACCTCCATAGCCCAGTAACTTGGGAAAACTCGAGATAGAATTCCTTGAAAGGAGGCTAACCTGGTACCTCATACAAGGTTTCTTTTCTGTGGATGTTAATTTATTTTATGACTGTGGTAGGGCTGACTCTCTCAGCTGTGTGTCATTCACATGGTCCAGGCTAGTACTCAGCTCCCAGGAAACTGGGTTGCCTATGATACAATGTCACATCTTTAAGATTCGACGGCTGGCAGGGAGCGAGCTGGGTGCAGCAATCAGAGGGAATTTACTGCTGGTAGATGGCGATTTGTTGCATTTTGCATTCTCTGATGTACAATGTCTTTGATTGCCAGCACCGTCTTTTCAGGTTTGACATCTTTCTATGAGGAACATCTGTGGCATGCAGCATCTCTGCACCAACAAAAAGATAGAGAAGACACTGCTAATTTTTTTTAATCACATGATACAGCCTGACATATAGCTATGTAACAGCTATGCTGCGTCTAGGCTTGAATTATTTGTCAGTTTCATTTGACAGCTAGCATTTTCTCATCTTGTTTCTTTCTCTTATTTTTTTTTTTCTAACTCACACCTTTGTATCTTCCTGTATGTCCCAGGCTCTGAGCTGAGGCCAAAATGATGGGAACTTCTTTCTCACTTCATCAGTGGATATGGCCTTTTAAATTAGGCCCTCAGCCACATGGAAAAGCCAAAAAAAGGGTCCTCAGGGACCCTCGTTCCCCTAATCTTCCCTGTTCTTCTTTCTGACATTCCCTGTCATATCTCCAGCCCAGAAATCTTAGATGTTGTTCATGTTGTTCTAGGTTGTTCCAGACAGGAGGGGAGATTGGAATAAGAAACAGGTCTATGGGTAACCTTAGTAATCTGATGTTTTAATTCCTTCCCAGTCCTCTTATATACTATGACATTCACTTAATGTGACTATTCTTCATCAGAGTGATAGCAAATGAGTCCCTATGGGAAGAATTTCAGGCATCAACAGTAGTTTTTAAGAAATGAAGATTAGAAGCTTTTCCACATACTCATAACTAAACTGGTCCTACCTTTTCCCAAGGTGCCCAATATGACAGCCAAACACTGAGCTGGCTTTCTGATATTTGTTCTGGCTAATGCACTACTGGACAAGACGACTTAGCTCTCTGACCATAGTTGTCCCAAATGTAAAAGAAGGCAATGCGTATTAAATGGTATACACATTGCTCACAGCTCTAAAATCCCTAATAGCAGTTAATGAAAGTTTCTGGAACATTTCAAAAAAACATCTACCATGGTCACATAGAGATGATAACCAAACTAATGACAAGGCAACTGACTCTGGAGATTTATTACCACAAGGGCATCGGATTGGCTTGCTTCTAAGTGAGATATAGATACAGCATACAGAACAGAAATGGTAACAGGTAACAAGATACAGGTTTCATCATGGAGTACCAACAACTTTTTCTCATCATCCTTTTAGGTAGTTTTAATTATTACTCATCTCTGTTCATATTTTGTTAGTTACTTCACAAGATGTTCCTAAAAAATTGTACTTCCCTAGAAGTTTGGTTTTCTTATTATATTTATTTTGGTTTATAGGATATGTGCTAGCTTAGATTAGACACTGCCATCTTGACAGTAGTGTAGGGTATTGGAAGCTATGGAACAGATTAATGATGACAACTCATTCCCTGACATTTCTCCCCTATGTGTCTGGGTATGTAGGCTCTGGGACTGCTTTGACTAGTGGAATGTGGCAGCAGTAACACAAGATGCATCAAGGCTTGGCCCATAAGAGACTGGCAACTTCCACATTGTGTTCTGTGGAACTCTCACTCTAAGACTAGCCTTCCCAAGGAAAGGTAGATCCATGAAAGAAGTAGGTATGATTCTCCAAGATCATTGTGTCATGACAAGCCTAAGCCACATCAAAATGCCCCAGAGAATGAGACGTCCAGATGAGGATAAGGAGCACCAAGATGACAGACATATAGGTAAAGAAGGGAACGTGGGTGTGGATCGTCCAGCCTCTGTTGCCCCAGCCAAAGCCATGTGGATCAGATGACAGTCACCCCCACACACCCTTTCCAAATTCTTCACTCTCAAAATATTGAACAAAATAAAATGTTTGCTTTAACCACTAACTACTATGTGGTAATTAGGTATGTAAAAATAGTATGTACTCATCATCAGGAAAATACAAGTCAAAACCACAATGAGGTGTCATCACCACCTTTTAGAATGGCTATTATCAGAAAGACAGGAAGTAACAAGGGTGGCAAGGATGTAGACCAAAGGGAACCCTCATGCACTGTTGGTGAGAATGTAACTTCTGTGGAAAACTGTATGGAGATAACTCAAAAAGTCAAACATAGAACTTCTATAGGATATGGCAATTCCATTTCTGGGTATTTATTGGAAGGAAATGAAAACACTAAGTCAAAAAGATATCTGCACTCCCATTTCAATTATATAAATTGTATAAAATATATATAATTAAGCCATAAATAAGAAGGAAATCTTGCCATTTGCAATAATGTGGATGGACTCTGAGGGCATTCTAGTAAGTGAAATAAATCATACAGAGAAAGACAAATACCATACGATCTCACTTATATGGGGAATCTGAAAAACAAACAAGCAGAAACAGAAAACAGATGGGCATTTGCCAGAGGCAAGAGATGAAGTGGGGGGAGGGGGTAGGCAAAATGGGTGAAAGAAGTCAAAGTGTACACAAATCCAGTTATAAAATGAATAAGTCCTGGGATGTAATATACAGCATGGTGACTATAATACAAATAATATATTACAAAGTTGCTAAATGAGTTATTCTTAAAAGTTCTCATTACAGGGGAAAAATGTAATTATGTGTAGTGATGAATATCAACTAGACTTGTTGCAGTGATCATTTTGCAATATATACAAATATCAAATTATTGTGTTCAATGAAACTAATATAATTTTACATGACAATTATGCTTCAAAACAGGAAGGCAAAGGAAGAGGAGAAGGAAAAGAAGGAGGAGGAAGAGGGGGAGGGGGAAGAGAAAGCAGATGGGAAGCAGAAGAAGGAGGAGAGAATGGAGAATGGGGAGAGGGACAAGGGGAGGAGGATGAAGGGGGTGAGAAGATTAAGAAGAAGAGAAGAAACGGGTACTTGGAATGAGCCATTAAGACCTCTACTGAGAAAATCAAGGAGACAGTTGTCCTTTCTATCTAAAAGTGGCAGGGAAGTGTTAAATGTGGAGCATCACCAGCTGGCCCTGTGATTCAGAGTCTCTTTTAGATGGATCAACAGGACACTGCTCCTTCATGAAGTCAAATATTTGTCTCTGTTATTGAAGTTGTGGAGACTCTCCATTATCAATCATTGGGGAGCGCTTAATGGAGCTAAAATCCCAGGTGGTAGGTATGTGTTTGGTCAGAAATGTAGATAACCTCTTTTGTTTGGTGTTGCGAAATCATGAATCAGCAGAACAGCACTTGAGAACAGGATTTGAGGAGTAGATTAACTGATATACCATCCCAGATGACCGTAGGTAACCTTTTTCCATCCTGAGATACCCCATAATGCACTCTGTTTTGCCATACAAAACTCATTGCTAAACTTTTTCCCAGGGCTACAGTACTCCAGCCAGCTTGAGTTTTCCCCTAATTATTTAAAATTTTTTTAATGTTTATTTATTTTTGGGAGAGAGACAGAACATGAGCAGGGGAGAGGCAGAGAGAGATGGAGGCACAGAATTTGAAGCAGGCTTCAGCTCTGAGCTGTCAGCACAGAGCCTGACGCGGAGCTTGAACTCACAAACTGTGAGTCAGATGGTTACTGACTGAGCCACCTAGGCCCCCTTCTCTAATTGTTTTTAAAATCCTTTCTAGGTTACTTGTTCTTCTCTACTCAGTTTGCAGGAGTAAACCTTCTTAGCTAAAACTTTGGAGGGTTTTTAATTTTTACATGTTTTAGGCTTTTCTTTTGTGTTTTTTAATTAATAGACTTCTGGGGCACAGTTTTAGGTTTATAGAAAAAAATTAGTGAAAATTACAGAGAGTTTCCATGATTCCTCCCACAAATTTCCCCTGTTATTAATTCCTGGCACTGGTGTGGAACATTTGTAACCACTGATGAGCCAATATAGATGGCAGAATATCGTTGTGCAAAGTCCGATGTGGGGCTTGATCCTACAAATTGTGAGATCATGACCTGAGCCAAGATCAAGAATTAGACACTTAACGAGCTGAACCACTCAGGTGCCCCTCCCTTTCTGTTTTTATCTTATTTTCTTTCTCCTCCCCTGTTGTGTTGCTTAAATTCCACATATAAGTGAAATCATATGATATTTGCCTTCCTCTGATTGACTTATTTCACTCAGAATAATACATTCTAGTTACATCCACATTGTTGCACATGGCAAGATTTCGTTCTTCTTGTTAAATTTCTTTTAATGATTTTTTATTTTTCAGAGAGAGAGAGAGACAGAGAGAGAGACAGAGACAGAGAGAGAGAGAGAGAGAGAGAATCGGAAGCAAGCCCCAGGTTCTGAGCTATCAGCACTGAGCCCAACAACAGGCTCAAACTCATGAACCACAAGATCATGACCTGAGCTGAAGTCGGACACTCAACCAAGTGAGCCAACCAGGTGCTCTGGGATTTCATTCTTTTTGAATGCTGAGTAATATTCCATTGTATATATTTACTCCATCTTTTTTATCCACTCATCAGTCAATAGACATTTGGACTCTTTCCATAACTGGCCTATTGTTAATAATGCTGCTATAAACATTGGGGTGAATGTACCCCTTCAAATCAGCATTTCTGTATCCTTTGGATAAATACCTAGTAGGGTAATTGCCGAGTCCTAGGGTAGTTCTATTTTTAACTTTTTGAGGAATGTCGATACTGCTTTCCCAGAGTGGCTGCACCAGTTTGCATTCCCACCAATAGCGCAAAATTGTTCCCCTTTCTCCACAGTCTCACATCTGTTTCCTGAGTTGAATTTGAGTCATTCTGACAGGTGTAACGTGGTATCTCATTGCGGTTTTGATTTGTACTTCTCTGATGATGAGCAGTGTTGAGCATCTTTTCATGTGTCTGTTAGTCGTATGGATGTCTTCTTTGGAAAAGTGTCTGTTCATGTCTTCTTCCCATTTCTTCACTGGATTGTTTGTTTTTTGGGTGTTGGGTTTGGTAAGTTCTTTACAGATTTTGGATGCCAATCTTTTATCTGATATGTCATTTGCAAATATCTTCTTCCATTCTGTTGGCTGCCTTTAAGTTTTGTTGATTGTTTCCTTTGCTATGCAGAAGTTAAATTAATGCAGTCCCAACAGTTCATTTTTGCTTTAGTTTCCATTGCCTCCAGACACATGTTCAGTAAGAAGTTACCGTGGCCTAGGACAAAGAGGTTCCTGCCTGTTTCTCTTGTAGGATTTTGATTGTTGTATCACATTTAGGTCTTTCACCCATTTTGAGTTTGTTTTTGTGTATGGTGTAAGAAAATGATCCAGTTTCATCCTTCTGCGTGTTGCTGTCCAGTTCTCCCAGCACCATTTGCTGAACAGACTTTTTTTCACTGCATACTCTTTCCTGCTTTGTTGAAGTTTAGTTCAACATACATTTGGGGGTCCGATTCTGGGTTCTCTAATCTGTTCCATTCATCTGTGTGTCTGTTTTGTGCCAATACCATACTGTCTTTTTTTTTTTTAATATTTTTATTTATTTCTAGGAGAGAGAGAGAGACAGCGTGAGCAGAGGAGGGTCAGAGAGAGAGGGAGATACAGACTCTGAAACAGACTCCAGGCTCTGAGCTGGCAGTCAGCACAGAGCCCGACGCGGGGCCCGAACCCACGAACCGCGAGATCATGACCTAAGTGAAAGTCGGACGCTCAACCGACTAAGCCACCCAGGGGCCCCCCAATACCATACTGTCTTGATGATTACAGCTTTGTAATACAGCTTGAAGTTCAGAATTGTGATGCCTCCATCTTTGGTTTTCTTTTCAACCTTACTTTGGCCATTAGAGGTCTTTTATGGTTCCATACAAATTTTAGAATTGTTTGCTCTAGCTCTGTGAAGAATGCTGGTGTTATTTTGATAGAGATTGTATTAAATGTGTAGATTGCTTTGAGTAGCATAGACATTTTAACAATATTTGTTCTTCCAATCTGTGAAAATGGAATGTTTTTCCATTTCTTTGTGTCTTCAATTTCTTTCATGACCTTTCTATCGTTTTCAATGTGCAGATCTTTTACCTCTTTGGTTAAGTTTATTCCTAGGTATCTTATGGCTTTGGTGCAATTAGATATGGGATCAATTCCTTGATTTCTCTTTTCTCTGCTTCATTTTGGTGTACAGAAATCCAACTGATTGTGACTTTGCTGAATTCGTGTATCAGTTCAAGAAATTTTGTCGTGGAGTCTTTCAGGTTTTCCATATAGAGTATCATGTCATCTGCGAAGAGTGAAAGTTTGACTTCTTCCTTGCCAATTTGTATGTCTTTTACTTCTTCTTGTCTGATTTCTGAGGTTGGGACTTCCAGTACTATGTTGAACAGCAGTGGTGAGAGTGGACATCCCTATCGTGTTCCTGACCTTAGGGGGAAAGCTCCCAGGTTTTCCCCATTGAGGATATTAGCTGTGGGTCTTTCATATATAGCCTTTATGATGTTGAGGTATGTTTCTCCTATCCCTACTTTTTAAAGGGATTTTTACCAAGAAAGGATGCTGTATTTTGTCAAATACTTTTTCTGCATCTACAGACCAAATCATATGGTTCTTATCCTTTCTTTTATTAATGTAGTGTAACACGTTGATTGATTTGCAAATATTGAACCAGTCCTGCAGCCCAGGAATAAATCCCACTTGATCATGGTGAATAATTATATTAATGTACTATTGGATTTGATTTGCTAGTATCTTGTTGAGAATTTTTGCATCCAGTTTCATCGAGGATATTGGCCTGTAATTCTCCTTAGTGCGGTCTTTGTCTGGTTTTGGAATCAAGGTAATGTTGACTTCATAGAATGAGTTTGGAAGCTTTCCTTCCATTTCTATTTTTTGGAACAGCTTGAGAAAAATAGGTATTAACTCTTCTTTAAATGTCTGGTAGAATTCTGCTGGGAAGCCATCTGACCCAAGACTCTTGTTTGTTGGGAGACTTTTGATGACTGATTCAATTTCTTTACTGGTTATGGGTCTGCTCAAATATTCTATTTTTTCCTGTTTCAGTTTTGGTAGTGGGTGAGTTTTGAGGATTTTGCCCATTTCTTCCAGTTTGCCCCGTTTGTTAGCATATAATCTTTCACAGTATTCTCTTATAATCGTTTTATATTTCTGTGGTGTTGGTTGGGATCTCTCCTCTTTCATTCTTGATTTTTATCTAGTTGGGTCCTCTTTTCTTTTTGATAAGTCTCACTAGGAGTTTATAAATTTTGTTTATTCTTTCAAAGAACAAGTATTTAGTTTCATTGTTCTGTTCTACTGCTTTGTTTTTATATCATATGTTTCTGCTCTAATCTTTATTATTTCCCTTCTTCTGCTGGCTTTAGGCTTTATTTGCTGCTCCTTTAGGTGTAAGGTCAGATTGTGCATTTGGGACCTTTCTTTCTTCTTGAGATAGGCCCGAATTGTAATGTACTTTCCTCCTAGAACTATCTTTGCTGCATTGCAAAGGGTTTGGACTGTTATGTTTTCATTTTCATTTGCTTCCATGTATATTTTTTATTTCTTCTTTAATTTCCTGGTTAACCCATTCATTCTTTAGGAAGATGTTCTTTAACCTCCATGCATTTAAGAGCTTTACAAGTTTTATCTTGTGGTTGATTTCAAGTTTCATAGCATTGTGGTCTAAAGATATGCATGATATGATCTCAATCATTTTGTACCTGTTGAGGGCTGATTCGTGACCCAGTATGTGATCTATTCTGAAGAATTTTCCATGTGTACTCCAGAAGAATGTGTATTCTGCTGCTTTCGGCTGAAATGTTCTGAATATATCTGTTAAGTCCATTTGGTCCAGTGTGTCTATCAAGGCCATTGTTTCCTTGTTGATTTTCTGCTAGGATGATCTGTCCATTGCTATAAACGAGATATTAAAGTCTTCTATTACCATGGTATTATTAACAATCAGTTTTTAGATATTTATTATTAATTTATGTTGATTTGCATATTTGGGTGTTCCAGTTGGAGGCATAGATATTTACAATTGTTTAGTTTTTCTTTACAATTGTTAGACCACTTAATTATGATATAATGCCCTTCTTCATTCTTGTTACAGTCTTTGTTTTAAAATCTAGGTTACCTGGGGCACCTGGCTAGCTCAGAAGGTTGAGCGTCCAATTTCAGCTCAGTTATTCTCTCAGTTTGTGAGTTTGAGCCCCACATCGGGCTCGCTGCTGTCAGCCTGTCTACACAGAGCCTGCTTCAGATCCTCTGTCCCCCTCTCTCTGCCCCTCCCCTGCTTGTGCTCTCCAAAAAATAAGTAACTATTTTTTAAAAACTTGAAAAATCTAGTTTATCTGATATAAGTATGGCTACTCTGGCTTTCTTTAAACATTCATTAGTATGATAGATGCTTCTCCATCCCCTCACTTTCAATCTATAGGTGTCATTATGTCTAAAGTGGGTCTCTTGTAAACAGCTCATAGATCTTTGCTTTTTTTTTTTTTTTTTTTCTAATCTATTCTGATACCCTATGTCTTTTGATTGGAGCATTTAGTCGATCTATATTAAGAATGATTACTGAAATATGGGGCGCCTGGGTGGCTTAGTCGGTTAAGCGTCCGACTTTCGCTTAGGTCATGATCTCGCGGTTCGTGGGTTCGAGGCCCGCGTCGGGCTCTGTGCTGACTGCCAGCTCANAAGAATGATTACTGAAATATATGAATTTAGTACCACTGTGTTAACTGTAAGTTGTTGTTTCTGGTGATGTTCTCTTGTCCTTTGTAACCTTTGTTGCTTTGGTCTTCTTCTTTTTTTTTTTTTTTTACTCAGAAGAGTCCCCCTTAAAATTTCTTGCAGGGCTGATTTAGTGGTCATGAACTCCTTTAATTTTTGTTTGTCTGGGAAATTCTTTATCTCTCCTTCTACTCTGAATGACAGCCTTGCTGGATAAAGAATTCTTGGCTGCATATTTTTCCCATTCAGCATATTGTGTATTTCCTGCCACTCCCTTCTGGTCTGCCAATTTTCAGTGGACAGGTCTGGTGCTAACCTTATGTGTCTACTCTTTTGTCCCTAGCTGTTTTCAGAATTTTCTCTTTATCTTTGTATTTTGCAAGTTTCACTATGATATATTGAGGTGTTGATATATTTTTGTTGATTTTGAAGGGAGTTTTCTGTGCCTCTTGGACTTGAATGCCTGCTTCCTTCCCCAGATTTGGGAAGTTCTCAGCTATAATTTATTCAAATAAACCTCTGGTCTTTTCCCTGCTCTTTTTCTTTTGGGAATCCTATGATAGAAATATTGTTTCTTTTTGTGGAATTATTAAGTTCTCAAAGTCTCCCCTTTTGATCTAATAATTCCCTCTCCCATCGTGAATTCTTTCAGCTTCATTATTTTCCATAGTTTTATCTTCTATATCACCCATTCTCTCCTCTGCTTATTTAATCTTCATTGTGACTGTATCCAGTCAGTATTGCATCCCAGTTATGGCATTTTTAATTTCATCCTGACTCGTTCTTAGGTCTTTTATATCTGCAGCAAGCATTTCTATGGTGTCTTCTATGCTTTTTTCAAGCCCAGATAGTAGTCTTATGACTGTTGTTCTAAGTTCTTGTTCAGATATCTTGCTTATATCCGCTTTGAGGAAGTCCCTGGATATGATTTTCTCTTGGCCTTTCTTTTGGGGGCAATTCCTCCATCTTGTCATTTTGGCTAAGTTTCTGTCTTTTGTGAGTTTTAAAAGCCTGTTATATTTCCTGCCCCTGAGAGTACTACTATATTAGAAAGAGGTCATACCTCGTCCAGGGCCTGGAACTTTGGGAAGTGTTGATGGTGTATGCTGTGAACATTCTGCTATTGTGTTTTGGTTGCTCTATCCCGCTAATCGGTTCTCTGCAGAGCTCCTCCTTGCTTGCAGTGGGGAGTGTTTGGGTCTTTAACTATGTATGTTTTGATTTGTTTGTTGACATAAGTCTGTAAAAAGGGGGTGGGGGGAGCCTGGTCCTAAAAAAAAGAAGTGAGAAGGAAAGGGAACAAGAAACCCCAAATAGAGCATCAAAACTTGTAAGGCTGATTCCAAAGAAAAAGAAAGGGAGGAGGAGGAGGAGGAAGAGAAAAGGGAAAGAAGGAGGAAGAGGGGGAGAAGGAGAAAGAGAAGGAGAAGAAAAGAATAAAAAAGCGTCCTGGTCCTATTCCCACCAGAACTGCAGGTGTCCTTTTGAAGCATTCGATTTTCAGTACATTTGGTACATGGAGGGTGCTCGCTGTGCTGGTCTGGAGGAGAGGCCCACTACATTGGCTCACAGTCAGTCTTGCCCCAGTAAACAAGTAGTTGCCAGGGACAGGTAGGATGGGGTTTGGTATAAGCGGGTCCTGCTTCCACCGGGGGCCGCTGTGTTGCTCTCTGAAATCCTGCCATGTTGGCATTGGGGAGTCTATACATTATTAATTAAGTCCAAAGCTTCCGTTAGGGTTCACTCTTTGTATTGTACATTCTATGAGTTTTGACAAATGTATAATGACAAGTATCCACCACCATAGTATCATAGTTTCAAATTTACAAAAGTATTGCAAAGACAGTACGAATACACTCAGTTTTCCATATTATCCACATAGATGTGGATACATTATGGTACATTTGTCATGATTAATAAACCAATACTGATACTCATTAACTGAAGACGATACTTTATTCAAATTTCTTTAATCTTTACCTAATGTTCCTTTGTTGTCATTATACCAAGATGGCACATTACATTTAGTCTTCATGTCTCCTTGGGCTCTTCTTGGTTGTGACAGTTTTTTAGACTTGCCTTTCTTTTATAAATTTTCAAGTTTTTAGGTATGTTGTAAAATATCCCTCTCTTGGAGATTTTTCTGATGATTTTCTCATGATTAACCTATGGTAATATGTTCGGGTGGAGGAAAACCACAGAGGTAAAATGCCGTTCTCATCACATAATTTCAAGGGTACACACTATCACTGTGATTTATCACTATGGATCTTTTTATCACTGTTGGTCTTAGTGGTCTGGCTTGAGGTGCCTCCACCAGGACTCTCCACTGTGAAGTTCCCTTGGTTTTTCTACTTTTCCATACTGTGTTCTTTGGAATAAAGTCACTGTGCATAACCCATGATTAAGGGACAGGAATTATGCTCTACATTTTTTTCTCTCTAGTTTATTAAGGTATAATAGACAAACAAAATCATATATATTTAAAGTGTACAACGTGATGATTTGATATTACTTGTACTTTGTGAAATGATTACCACAATCAGGTTAATTAACACATCCATCATTTCACATAGTTACCTGTGTGAGTTTGTGTGTGTGTGTGCTGAGAATGCTTAAGATCTATTCTCTTAGCAAACTCAAGTGTACAGTGCAGTATTATTAACTATAGTCACCAGGCTGTACATTACATCCCCAGAACTTATTCATCTTATACTAAGGTTTGTTCCCTTTGACCATTGCCCAGCCCCAGAGAACCACCATTCTACTCTCAGTTTCTATAACTTTGACTATTTTCTTTTAAACTCCATATATGAGTGAAATCATAAAGTATTTGTCTTTCTCTGGCTTATTTCATTTAGCATAATGTCTGCTATTTTCCTCCATGGTTTGCAAACGTATGATTTCCTTTTTTCTCATGGCTGAATAATATTCTATTGTATAAATATATCACATCTTCTTTATTTATCTGTTGACAGACACTTAGGTTGTTCCTATATTTTGGCTATTATGAATAATGCTATGCTCTACCTTCTTAAGGACAAAATATCTACACAAATTAACTGGAATTCTCCTTCATGGCAAATTTATTTATTCCCATTTATTTATTTGATCATTTATTTATATTAGTATAGACTCCCAGATATTTAGTTTATCCATTACTACTATATTAAACTTTTTTACTCAAAATTTCCCAGCTTTGACCATCGAGAGCTATTTCCATTGGCTACAGTGTACCTTTGGCATATTGCCTATTATGATAAGGTTTGAGTTTCAAACCCTGTTGTTCATTTTGTTTTGCTTTTTGAGCACTGTCTTGGTTTCTACACTATAAGATGCTCAAGGGTTAACTTGTATATTTCCTGCCCCAGTCCTAGAATCATTCATTTATCCAAGGAGCTCTGCTTATTTTTATTAGAGAATGGTATTGGAAACCAAACTCTAGACACAAAATTACTCATTGTCACTGGGACGTCATTGCTTCTAGACACTTCCAGCTGACAGAGATACATATGTGTATACTAACCAATGTCTATACACATATCCATAACTATTTCTGTATGTTACCATCTGTGTCTATATTAACATAACATAATTTCATACTGATGTCCAACACTAATCCATTACCATCTGGTTCATTCTAGCATCTTCCTCCTTGTTTATCTATAATATCCTACACCAATCATGAGAAACATAAATCCCACTACCTTCCATCCATTTACTTAATTATTCACTTCTAGTATACATGTACACACAATGGTTTTTGAAATGTTAACCCAATTCTTTATTTGTTAAGGTCTGTTTTATGGCTGGGGGGATGGGCTGGGGGGTGCTAAATTGGGTAAAGGACATTAAGGAAGACACTTGTTGAGATGAGCACTGGATATTATACATAGGGGATGAGTCACTGGGATCAACTCTTGAAATCATTAATTGCACTATGTGCTAACTAACTTGGATGTAAATTTTAAAAATAAATAAATAAATATTTTTAAAGTATATTTTATGGCTTAGAATGTGGTCTATGCTTGAGAATTTTCCCTTTGAGTCTGAGAAAAACATGTATTCTGGTATTGTTAGATGTAGTATTCTACAAATGTCAATTAGATCAAGTTGATTGATGGTACTATTCTGGTAAACTTTATCTTTATTGATTTCCTGCCTGATTAATCTATCAATTACTGTCAAGGGTGTTAAAGTCACCAAGTATAATTGTGGATTTGATTATTTCTACTTTAGTTGTATCAATTTTGCTTCATGTATTTTGATGTTCTGTTGCTAGGTATATCCATATTTAGAATTCTTACGTTTTCATGGAGAATTGACCCATTTATCATTAGATGGTATAGTGTCAGCTTTACCCGTGACAATATTCCTTATTCTGAAGTTAGCCTTGTTTGAAATTAATATAGCTACTCCAGTTTTCTTTTGATTAGTATTAGCATAGTACATATGATTCCAACCTTCTTTATTTCAAGTGGGTTTTGCAAAGACAGTATACACTTAGGTCTTCTTTTTTACCTGACAATTTCGGTCTTTTAGTTGGTGTATTTAGAACATTCATTTAAAGGAATTATTGATATATTTGATTTAATATCAATAACATTTTCAATTGTTTTATAATACATAAGTCTAGGGTTTTTTGTTTTTGTTTTTATATTTTGGTATTTATTCTGCTCGATAATCTCTGAGCTCCTCAGTGTATGTCATTAATTTTGGAAAATTCTCAGCTCTTATTACCTCAAATATTTCTTTTGCTCTATGGTTTATTTCTTCTTCCAGCATTTCAATTATGTATATGTTACTTTTGAAACTGCCCCACAGTTCTTGAATGTTGAATTCTGCTTTTATAAATTTTTTTCTTTGCATTTCAGTTTAGGAATTTTGTATTGACCTGCCTTCAGGGTCACTGATTCTTTGATCTCTCGTCAGTTTTGATGAGTCCACTCATGAGTTCTTCAAAGACATTCTTTATTTATATTATAGTATTTTTATTTTTTAATATATCTTTTAATTATTTTTAATTATCTTTTTAATTATTTCCTAGAATTTCTATCTCTCTGCTTATATTATTAATCTATTCTTGCATCTAAACTTGTCTACTTTTTCCATTAGATTCCTTCACATATTAATCATAATTATTTAAAATTCCCTGTCTGATGATTCCAAACTCTATGTCACATCTGAGTCTGATTCTGATGTTTGTTTTGCTGTTTTAGATTGTGCTTTCCTTGTTTTGGGCATGTCTTATAATCTTTTACTGAATAATGGATATGTCATTTGGGGTAATAGGAACTGAGGTAAATAGGCCTCTAGTGTGAGGATTTATGTTACTCTAAAGAGGAGTTGGGCTTCATTTAACATTTCCTATAACTATAGGGCCAGAAGCCTCAAATTCCTCTAGTTTTGTTGTTATTGCTGTCTGTTTATTTTTTTATCATCCCTCTTTGTGTTTCTTTAGTTACTCTTCCTCAGAGAAAATCTGTGTCTTGCTAGCTGTAACTTGCTAGCTGTAGCTCACTATTATGCTGAAGTCCAGTTGGTGTGTTGGTAAGGTATAAGGGATGATGGGCATTCTATAATCTCTGTTAATTAAATCTCAGTCTTTGTGGGTTTGTGTCTTTGGCCTGTGTCCTTTACATGTGTTTCCTTAGAACTTCTCCCTCCTTAGGCAAAACAGGAAGGCTATAGGGAGCTGGTATGAGAGAAATGTCCTTTCCCCACAGCCCTGGGAGAAGGCTCTGGTTAAGCCCCTTTCTCTGGAGAGTGGACATTTGTTATGGAGAAAGCTTCTGGACACTTTTCACAAGAATTGTTCTTTCTCTCATCCTGCTGAAGTCACTAGCAGATCCTTCTCAGATGTTCACCAACCCCAAGGGGGTCTTTCTCAGATGTTCATCATCATGAGCACTTGGTAGGGTATAGGTAAAGCCTACAAAAATGTATGGGCCCCCTTTAGACAGTGGCCCTCAGGAGTTTCTCTCTCTCATGCTGGTCCACACTTATCCTCCAGAAATTCATCAAAATTACCATTTAAGTGTCTCTTAACACTTAGCAAGCTTATGACTTCTGGATCCTGCTCCAGGTAAAATACCTCAGCTGCAACTCTCAACATTCAACAATCTCTCCCGATTTGGGAGGCGAGGGGCTGATTTTCCCTGCAAGCTCTGTTCTCTTATGGATTCAAGAAAAGTCACTAAGCACAATTTGTCTGGATGTGTTTTGTTGTAAGAATAAGAGTAACAACTTCTGGACTTTTCCATGTCAGAAATTTTAGGTTCTGCAGGGATGGCATCTCTACACCAAATCAGGGCTGTGCTTTCTTTCTTTCTTTCTTTCTTTCTTTCTTTCTTTCTTTCTTTCTTTCTTTCTTTTTTTTAATTTTTATTTTTATTTATTTTTTTTTTTACAAATAGTTTATTGTCAAATTAGTTTCCACATAACACCCAGTGCTCATCCCCACAAGTGTCCTCCTCCATGCCCATCCCCCCTCCCCCCCACATCCATCAGTCCTCAGTTTTTGTCAGCGTTCAAGAGTCTCATGGTTTGCCTCTCTCCCTTTCCCCCACCATTTCCCCCCTTCTTCTCCCCCTTGGTCCTCCGTCAAGTTCCTCCTAATCCTCCTATACGTGCAAACATATGATATTTGTCCTTCTCTGCCTGACTTATTTCGCTCAGCAAAGGTCCATCCATGTTGCTACACATGGCCAGATTTCATTGTTTCTCATTGCCATGTAGAATTCCATGGTATAGATAAACCACATCTTCTTGATCCATTCATCTGTTGATGGACACTTAGGCTCTTTCCATGTTTTAGCTATTGTGGAGAGTGCTGCTATGAACATTGGGGTACATGTGCTCCTATGCATCAGCACTCCTGTATCCCTCGGGTAAATTCCTAGCAGTGCTATTGCTGGGTCATAGGGGAGTTCTATTGTTAGTTTCCTGAGGAACCTCCACACTGCCTTCCAGAGGGGCTGTACCAGTTTACATTCCCACCAACAGTGTAGGAGGGTGCAGGGCTGTGCTTTCTGGGAGAAGTTATGTTAAGCCAAAATGTGCTGCCAAGTTTTTTAAAAAAAACCAAAACTTTAAATGCAGGATGAATGTATGAATCTACAATGTCAAATAACGTAGTGGATTTAATCATCAAACTATACTAATAATTTTTCTGTTCCCTAAAGCAGATATTATTAAAAGACAATATTGGAAGTTTAGTAAATAAATCATAATTTTTATTAAAATGTATGGGAGCATATCCAATTTAAACCCCAGTATGCTCAGATAGAACATTCTTTTTTTAAAAAAAAATTTAATGTTTATTTATTTATTTTATTTTATTTTCGAGAGAGAGACAGAGCCTGAGCAGGGAAGGGGCAGAGAGAGGGAGACACAGAATATGAAGCAGGCTCCAGGCTCCGAGCTGTCAGTCCAGAGCCCAAAATGGGGCTGGAATTCACAAACTGCAAGATCATAACCTGAGCTGAAGTTGGATGCTCAACCAACTGAGCCACCCAGGTGCTCCCAGACAGAACATTCTTTAAAGAAGTTTTGTTACTCATTAAAATGTGATTATGGTTTCATTTGAGAAGGCCTCTGGGAATCTTATACTTGAAATGACCTTCAGTGGGCTTACTTGATTATTTTCTAAGGTTGAACTGTAAAAGAAGAAATGATATACCTGGACATATAGAAGTGAGAAGAATCAGTCCTCTTTCTGTGCTGAACTAGGAAAAATCTACACTAATTCTGTGTCTCTCCTTTACTCTCACATGACTCCTACACTCAACCCTTCTGACATCAGACGTGAGGGGGCTTTGCCCCCCACCCAACATCAGCCACTTCTGTGACACCAGCTGAGTGTCCTGAAATTAAACTCATTCTGACACTATCTACCTGGTGATGGTGTCAGATCCAAGTTAAGGGCTCAGTCCCACTATTTAGCCCCACTCAACTTCAGAAGCCAATCGCAAGTCCAAGTTATCACCTGTGCTTCTGACCAAATAAATTGGAGATTCCCACCACCCCCTCTCTAGGTTCAATGGATTTGCTAGAGATGCTCACAGAACTCAGGAAAAGAGTTTACTTACTGTTTACCAGTTTACTATAAAAGGATATGATAGGGGGACTGGGTGACTTAGTCGGTTAAGCATCTGACTTCAGCTCAGGTCATGATCTTATGGTTTGTGAGTTCAAGCCCCACATCTGGCTCTATGCTATCGGCACAGAGTCCGCTTTGGATCCTCTGTACCCCCTCTCTCTGCCCCTCCTCAGCTTGTGCTCTCTCTCAAAAATAAACATTTTTTAAAAAAGAATGTGCTAAAGGATACAGATGAACATTCAGATGGAAGAGATGCATTGGACAAGGTATGTGAGAAGGGACATAGAACTTCCATTCCCTGTCCAGGTGGGCCACTCTCCCAGCACCTCCACATTGTGCAACCACTCAGAAGCTCTTCAAACCCTGTACTTCTTGGGATTTTTATGGAGGCTTCCTCACGTAGACATGATCAATCATTAACTCCATTTCCAGCCCCTCTCCCTTCTCTGCAGAATAAGAATGGGACTAAAAGTTCCAAGCTTCTAATCATAACTCAGTCCTGCTGGTGACCAACTCCCATCCAAGAGGCCTCTAGGGTCACCTTACTAGACCCAAAGCTGGCTACTACCCAGAGAATTCCAAAGAATGTAGGTGTCAGGAACCAGGATCAAAGACCAAATATTAGAACAGAACACGGATCTAGTTCTCTTATCAATTAGAAATGTTACAAGGGTTTTAGGAGTTCTGTACTAGAACCGGGGGAGAGACCAATATATGTACTTTCTGTTATTTTATTACCTTTTAAAACTAGCTTTGTGTAATTTTTCTGTGCCTTTAATTGCATGGCACTGATTACTAGAAAAAAAGATAATGTGTAACAAAAGATAGTAAACAATAGGCTCTTCCGTTTGAAAAAAAAAGTTCCTTTTTTCAGACCTACATTTTAGACATTCTAGATGTAAGCACTCTAGAATTATTCTGTATATTATGCCATGAAAAGACCTCTCTGAGCAAAGATCTTGTTGACTTAACTCCTTAAACTTTAAGGAAGAATGTAGTATTGACATTGCTCTTTTCTTTTCTATTCTATGCATTGGATTTTTGGCCACTGACAAATGAGAAACTTTTCATGATAGAGTAAGCTTTTTCATTTCTCCATGTGTAGCCAGGAATAGAAATCAAAAAGCAGTAGCTAGTCTGTGGGGAGTAGATGTTGGGAAGTGTGGGCTTTGAATACAGCCTACATCATCTCACCATGTATATCCTCTGCTGATGTTCTTTCTTTACCTTCCACCCATCGCACATCTCCTGTGTGGGATATTCATCTGACTCTCAGGCATGTGGCATTACACAAGTGAAATGATTTATGGAATCCCACCATTTTAGATCTGGAAAGACCTTAGAGATAAAATATTCCTTTCTCATTTCCCAAAGCTAAAGCTCTGTAGGAGTTCAGTGATGTTCCCAAGCTCACACAGCTACAGCAAGCCCAGGTCAACCACCATGTCTTCCTTGTTGCCATCTTTTTTTGTAAAAGCAAACCCACTAACAGATCAGAACATTGAGTGACTCCTGCATGAACTTGCCTGTTCCTCTAGTTTTATTTTATTGGCAAAGGGATGGGCTTGAGGGAAGCTTGAGTCACTTTTCATTTCAGTGTGTTCTCTTCAGTTAAGCTGTCCTTTGAGCCACGTGTTGTTTTTCCTTTGGACCTTTAATTGCCACTGCACGGAACATAAAAATAACCCAGGTTCTCATCATTTGTACTTGTGGCAAGAACACTTGATTATTTATCTCTCCATCAGTCCTATATACAAAGGCTGCACACAGCCCTGTGTTCTGCAAGGACTTTTCCTCCCTGGGGGCTGTTCTTTATGCGGGGAGCCAGCTTCTCCCTTGGTGATGGGCCAGGTGTAATCATTCCACTTATGTAACAAGTTCCTTTTCCTCTGCAAACATGATGAGCTCTTGGGCTCTGAGGTGAGCTTGTAACCATGCTAACTGCCCCTTGGTTGGGGTCAGACTCAGAGTCCTTCTGTCAGGATGCTCCTTGGGTCCATGTCTTTGGGCTCTAATTCAGAGATGACTGGTCCTGTTTTTTTTGTTTTTTTTGTTTCGTTTCATTTGGAATCTTTCTCCCGTGGATTTGGTTCGCCCATATTTTATCCTGAGAATGTTTGCTCTCTGTACCCAATCTTCTGTCCAATTCAGTCAATATTTGTCTTCTGCATCAATACTCTCTTTTCTCATCACAGTATTTGCCTTTCTTGCTCACTTTCACTCCTTTTTAATTTCCCACTGCTAAATTTCATTCAAAAGTTACCTTATAATCAAACTTACCATTTATTTCTCTCCACAACCCTTTAGCTGCCCCCTGACAGAATCTTTTGATTCCTGTGAGCACTGGCCTCTGTACTCCACTGTTACCTGGTAGCAAAAAGTGCCAAATTCTTCCAGATGCTAGGTTTTTTCCCCCTCTTCTTTCTCCTTCTTTCTTTATTTCCTTCCTTCCTTCCTTCCTTCCTTCCTTCCTTCCTTCCTTCCTTCCTTCCTTCTTTCTTTCTTTCTTTCTTTCTTTCTTTCTTTCTTTCTTTCTTTCTTTCTTTCTTTCCTCCTTTCTTTCTCTCTTTCTTTCTCTCTCTCTTTCTTTCTTTCCCTCTCATTTATCTTTCAGTTTTTCTTTCTGTCTTCCTGTCTCTCTGTGTGTCTCTTTTTTCTGTATAAACGTTTTTAATGATTTTTGCCTACTGGTGAAGATGGGGTCTGCCTGCAAAACAACAGAAGGAGATGAAAAGGCCACTTAGCAATAAATACTTCCAAATTCACCAGCATCAAAGAAAGTTTACCCACTGACAAAGGTTAAGCCATGCTTCTAGAATCAATGACTTAGGAAATTTCCTGCCTCTGATATCAATAAGAAATGACTCAGAGACTTCACACTTACTGTTTCCTCTGCCAGGAAGGCTCTTTCTCCTACTCACAGCTTCATTAATTCCTGCTTATACTTCAAGTCATAAATTAATATCTCTTCTTTACAGAAGTATCCCCTACTCTCCAGTCTAAATTACATACTCTTATTTGCTCAAGTCTATATTCTAGACCCTGCCTTTGAACTCCAGACTCTATATCCAATTGCCAACTTGGTATCTCCAATTGATATCCAGTTGTCATCTTAAACTTAACAAGTACAAACTGAACTTTTCATTTGTTCCTTTCAAACCTGTTTGCCTCTGGTGTTTCCCATTTCAGTAAATGTCACCATATGTGGCCTAGTTACTCAAACTCAAAACCATAGATTTATCTGTCTGAGGTTGTGTTCCTTAGAAGCAGAGACTAAAATGGAGATTCTTGTACAAGTGATGCATTGAGAGACAGCTCTCAGGAAAACTCTGTGAGAGTATGGAGGAAGCTATAAAGGTAGGAGAAGGAGGTTGGCAAACATGTGGGTCCCATTGTAGTCTAGACTCAGCCTGATGCTGCAGGGAGCTCTGGAGCATGAAGAAAACTAGAGATGGCTCACTGTGAGGCGGGCTCTCAGGCTTCATGACTCCAGTATCAGTGAGTCACTGGTTGCAAGCTTCCCCCATTTCTAGATGAATGGGCTCTCTTGACTGAGGTCAATTCTCCAGGGAAAGAGGCAGTTAAGAGTCATCAGCAAGGACCGCAACAGCTGGGAATGGGCACACTTCCTGGTGAAGGAGTGTGTACAGAACACCCACCTGATTTCCCTTCTTCCTTTTGCCAGACTGCCTCCTCCACATTCAATCAATCAGCAAATCTTGAAAGCTCTGCCTTCAACTACTATCCCAACACCATCTTTTTCTCATGGGTACAACTTTTCTATCTACCCTTGTTCCCTTGATGATTTTGCTTAGTTGCATGGCTTTAATGCCATTTTTATGCTATAGACTGAAACATTTTCTCTCCAGCTTGGACCTTGTCTTGTACTCTAAACCATACTGTTCACTTGATCTCTACATTTGGATGAAGAATAGGCACCTTCAACATACTGTTGAAAACTACCCCCTGATCTCCAGCTGCATCAAAAGCATTTCAGCCTTTCTCATCTCAGTAAATGGCCATTTCATATTTCCAGTTTGCTCAGATTAAAAATCAGTGAGAAAGAGAGAGAAAAGAGGAGAGAAAAGGAAAGGAGAAGGGAGGGAAGGGGAGAGGAGGGAAAGGGAAGGGAGGAGAGGGGAGAGCAGGGGAAGGGAGAGGAGAGGAGGGGAAGGGAGGGGAGAGGAGAGGAAAGCAGAGGAGGGGAGAGGAGGGGAGGGGAGGGGAGGGGAAGGGAGGGGGATTTATTATGGGGGATTATTTTATGTCATTATGAAGATGGGCAAGTCCCCAGATCTGCAGGTGGGTCAGCCAGCTAGAGACTGAAGAGAGCTGATGGTGTACTTCCAATCCAAAGGCCAACAGGCTTGAGACCCAGAAAAAGTCAATGTTTCAGTCTGAGTCTGAAGGCAGGAAAAATTCTCTAGTACTCAGGAGAAGATATCTGCTGTTTTGTTCTATTCAGGCTGTCAACTATTTGAACAAAGCCCACCTACAATAGGAAAGGTGATCTGCTTCATTTAATCTCTGATTTAAATGTTAATCTTATCCAAAAACCCTCTCACAGAAACACCCAGAGTAATATTTGACCAAACACCTGGGCACCCCATGGCCCAACATAAATTTGGTAATATCTTGACATATAAAATTAAACATCACAGATGGCAATGTAGTTGTTGAACCTCCTTGAACTTTCTTTTACCAGTTTGGGAGTCCTTGCCTTGGCTGGCATTATGCCCATATTCAGAGGATGCATTGGGACTACTGAAGCCATGCTGCCCATCTGGCACAGAGCCAGCAAGCACAAAGCTGGGAGTTCCTTGGCATTAGCCTCCCCAAGGTAACCCTGGGCCAGTGATTGGCTGACTGATGGTGTAGGACTGTGAAGCCCTGGCCTCATCTTCAGACTTCTTTCATCCTCTTACTGGGTCCTTTTGGGATTAAAAAAAATTTTTTTCAGTGTTTATTTTTGAGAGAGAAAGAAAGAGCACAAGTAGGGGAGGGGGAGAGAGAGGGACACACAGAATCTGAAGCAGGCTCCAGGCTCTGAGCTATCAAAAACTCACAAACTATGATATCATGACCTGAGCCAAAGTCGGACACTTAACTGACTGAGCCACCCAGGCACCCTGGGATTACTTCTTTAATAAAACTTTTACACAGGGTCACCTGGATGGCTCAGTCAGTTAAACTCTTGACTTTGGCTCAGGTCAAGAGCCAAAACTGTGAGATCACAGTTCATGGGTTTGAGCCCCACATCAGGCTCTGCACTGTCAGTATAGAGCTTACTTGGGATTCTCTTTCTCTCTCTCTTCCCCTCTCCCATATTCCTCTTTATGTAAATAAATGTTTAAAAATGGTCCCATTAATAAAAAGTAATAATTTTTAAGAAATAATAAGAAATTTTTAAGAAATAATAAAACTGGCCTCAGACAACAGACTTTCTGGTCATGCCTTGTTGGCTTTGATAAAACTTGTCACTTCCTCTCCAAAACCAGTCCTTATTCAGTTTTAGGTGATGATGTAAAGTTTCCTAAAACTTTAACATCATTATATGATCAATTAAAAGCATCCTTTTTGTGGGTACCACTAAGAAGAAGCAAACCTCATAGTTAGGAAGGTGTGAACTCTGGAGTCAGCATCTACTGCTAATCCTAGTCTTCTGTGGGAAAACGCACACACACACACACACACACACACACACACACGGCCAAACTTGCTGCAATGCTCTCTGGGAGAGAAACCCCTACCCTCCCCCTCCAAACCTCCCAGAATGAGAATTTGGGGCAGCCTGCAATTTGCTACACTCTATGCTTGTCTGTGAAATGAAAGCATCAGGGAAGAAGCCAGCTCTAGAACTAATAATAAGATCCAGTTAGCATTTAATTTACACACATGCTGATTTATTTTATAACTGCAGGTTGATGGAGAGGCATGTCTTTCCCTTCCAGAGTCCCCAACGACTGTAAAAAGTAACTACGACAATGGATCCGCTCGGCTCATAAATGTGGAAGCCTCCCATTTCTTGAAATGACTTGACCCCTGTGTTACTGAGCTTCCCCGGAGGGAACTGGGTACAAGAAACCCTCCTCAATGAGTGGAATATTTCTTTTCTTTACTCATGTATGTGGACCTAGTTTAATTACCTTCTTGCTCTTCTTGTACAAGCACATACCCAGAAGACTGGAAAACACAGTCGTTTTAAAGAACCTGATGATAAACACTGACAAAGAAAATCCTTTTGAAAATAGTTACATGGTGTTCTGGAGGCCAGGACGCTTTCAAGGGATTTTCTGCTAGTTGTGAATCTAGGTCGTCAAGCTGTGGAACTTTGTGTACACACACACACACACTCACACACACACCCCACTTCTTTAAAGCCTGTTACAAAGCCTGACAGTGAGAAAAGAGGATGACAGAGGACCCACGAATGGCTACCTGAGCATTTCACTAGTGACAGCCTTCTTGGCGACCTGGCAGCATCCACAAACCCACTCTGTAAGTGACCCAGAGACAAGCAAGACCATTGCCCAATTTCTTCCACTATACGACTCACCCTTTCCTCCTGTTTGCTTCCCATCCCAGGTTTGGCCTCTTGGCCTTCCCTGACCTTGACTTCTGGACCAAAGCTTCCCAGGAAATGAGACACCCTTCTGTGAAGTTAGTAGAAGTCCACCATGTAGATGAAAAGAGAGGGAGTCTAACAACACCAGCACCAGCAACACAAAGGTGTGGGAACAGGACGTGGAGCCATGTGTCAAGAACTCGGTAAGTCCCTGATGCCTGAGCAGCAAGAGGTAAGTGGACAAGAATGCAAAATCCACCTCAAGGAGAAACTCATACATCAGGCAGGAATTTGACTTAAACAGCTATCCAAATGTTTGCGTCAGGGCAAGGACACATTCCATTAGGTTTCCAGGAACAGGCCTCTGGCAGCCGTGTGAATGGCAATGTGATATAGCAGTATCAGAGGCGAGAAGGCTGGACCGAGGCTATTGAGGTTTGTTGGTCTCGGTCAGAGGGTAGGGGTCAGAATACAAGATGGGAGAAGAGGAAAGATGGCGGACACATTTGTTGGGTAGAGCTAGCAAGAAGAAAGGATTGTAGAAGTCACGTCGTTGTGTCTGTGTATTGAGATGGTGCCAGCCCGGGGCCCAGAAGCCAGTCTCCTGGGGAGTTTTCTGGGGCAATGTTGGCAGAATTCCTGAGAGAGGATCAAACCAGGAGACACCTTCCAGGCCCCTCCATGCCCAAGGCTAAGCAAGAGATTGCTGCACTTATTGATTTATTTGTGCTATTCACAGACACTGAAATGGTTATCATTTCTGCAATCCCCTTTAATGGAAGAGATAAAATCAGCCCTATTACGGGAGTGGGGGGTGTATCCTGTGCTGATAAGGTAGGCTTACTGGTGATATAAAGCTGTATTCTTATTTATAAAGTGAGTTTCCAGTTGGCTGAATTGATGCTGCCTTTCACATCTACTCAGTGCTTTGAATACCACCTGCTTCTCCGGCTTTGTTTTCCCCAGGCCCTGAAAGGGGATCCCTGGATTGTTGATAAAAAGCTATTCAGTAACAGCCTGCAAGTGTTTCACTGATAACATTCTCTGGACCTACTCATCAGGGCTGCCCTGGTGCTGGTGGGAGCCTAGGGCTGGGTGTCCCCCAGCAGGTGTCACTGCCAGCATTGGCCCCCAGCCTTCAGAATCTTGTGGGCAAAAAGGAAGGACAGGAAGGATCCCAGGGCAGCCTTGTCCTAGACTTCACCCTGCCCAAGTCATTGTGCTCAGGCCACCAGCACATTGTTTTCTTTGTCACTTCTGTGAAGTGAGTGGGAGGCTATATGGTGAACACTGTGTGCTCCTGGCTTAGAAAAGAAAGGAAAGAGAGGTTTTCTACAATTCTGCAGGTTTTTTTTTTTTTTTTTTGAAGTCAATCCTTGATTGCAGTGTGATGGAGAGGCCAGAGTCACACATAAGTGAGTGCCATGGCTGGAGTTTCTCTCAGTGGAAGTTTCCCCTAGAAGAAGAGGCTTTGGTTCTAAACTTACAGCTTCCTGTGAAATCATGGCAGACAGTTACCTAAGCTCTATCACCTCTTATGGGTCTGAGACTCCTACAAATGTAGCATTAATAATGAACATGAGTTGTCCTTTTTAAAGTTTATTTATTTATTTTGAGAGAGAAAGAGAGTGAATGGAGGAGGGGCAGAGAGAGTGGGACAGATGATCCGAAGCAGGCTCCACACTGACAGCAGTGAGCCCTATATGGGGCTCAAACTCATGAACCTGCGAGATCATGACCTTAGCCAAAGCTGGACACTCAACCGACTGAGCCAACCAGGCGCACCAACATGAGTTGTCCTTGATCAGCGAGGTTAACAGGTAGAAGCCAAGAGAAAAGCATCACTGCTCTGAGATCCTTTCATCTACAGGCTTGAATAAGAGCCATCCAGGGTGCTAAGGAGTCAAAGGGACCAGAATAACCTTTGATGCAAACTAGGAAATTTCTGAAAATGAATGATAGTGTACTTAATGTTTCTCCTGGGACAACAGGCCTCAACTGCTCACATTGAGTGAACAGCATCCCTTGGGTAAGATTAGCCTGGTGATTGTTTCCCTGTTGCTCTGTGTCCTGCTCCCTATAACTACATGCTTCTTACCACTCTGCCTCTGTGGACTGGATTAGTCTGACTGCCTCCATTGGTACACTTTTTATCAAGAGCACACTATCAAACTACTCTTCATTAAGCACCTGCTTTTCAACTGTCTGTGTGGTAGATTGTTGCAAATACTGCTCCTTTACCCATGCCCTTAGGTAGCGCCCTCCCACTGACTCTGGGCATGGCCATGTGACTTGCTTTGGCCAATGGAACATTTTAGCAAACATACTGCAGACAGAAGATTTAAAAAATGCCTGGCACATTAGCACACCATCTCTTGTCACTTGGAACTTTGTGATTGTGATGCAAATAACCCCAAGTTCACCGCTGGATAATGAGAGTCCACATGGAATAGAAAAGGCCAGGGAGGGCCATCCTAGAACAGGCAAACCCCTGACAATTTAGCTGTTGAATACAGACACATGAGCAAGCCCATTTAAGAGCGGAATATGAAGCCTGTCCTGAATTGCTAATCTATAGAAACATAGGCTAAATATACTGTTATTGTTTTAGGTCAACAAATTTCGAGTTACATAACAAAAGCTAACTGATGCCCCTCGTGTTGTTGTAGGAAGCAGAGAGATGACCCACAAATACAGCACTCAGGACTGTACCTGGTGTCTATATTCAACAGATGGTAGCTATTACTCTCCAACAGGGTGGGAAAGTGCTTAAAGAAGTTAACAGGAATGTCTGTCCTCAAGGACTTTCATATACTCTGGTTGTGGGACTAAACTTGCTCCTATGAAATGGTAAGAGAATAATTCAAAGCACTCTGTCTTTGAGGGTAAGCATATTTGTTACCGATCTTTGAATATTCTCACGGAGATTTCTTCACAGTTTGTACCTGCAGAACAGAAATGATGATTACAAGGAGAACCTTGTTCTGACCCCTAAGATGAAGTAGGTGGGTTTGATTTCTTGTTACCAAGGTAACCTCTTTCAATAAGCCTTGAAAAGATAATTACTCTGTGTGAAGACTTGCTTTGCATTGCATACCAGTACAGGTCACAGACAATACATTTACATAAGAAACAACAGACTTATGTAGAATCACCTCGATTTTCTGAAGTTCAACTATTCAAAGAGTAAACATAGATCTATAAAAGGACTTAATCAGCATTTGTTTAGATGTGGTTCATATCAGTACATAAGACAGGAGTTAAGTATAAGGATTTAAAACTATAAATTCATCAAGTTCCCTCATTTACCAGCGATGAAACTGAGGCACAGAAAACTTAAACAAACAAGCTCAATGTCTCAGAACATACTAGAGGCAGAACTGGACTAAAAATCTTGTGTCCATGACTCCTGATCTAGTGCTCTTCTGATCACTTTGTGTATTTTTTATGGCTGTCTATCAATGAGGCATAATGTATTTTTAAAATACATTATTTTCAATTATTTAAGGTAGTAAATAATAATTGTCAACAATTCAAAAATGGAACAGGGCACAAATTAGAGAGTACAATGCCATATAGTCTTTCCATCCAGAAATAATCATGGGTAATTTTTCATATATATCCTTCAATCACTTTTTTATAGAAATACATAATGTATTTTTAAAAAAGGAAGAGAGATCACTCTGTACTATATTTCAACCTGCTTTTTTCCTTTAATATTTTATTGTAAATGTATGTTCCGTGTGATTAAATATACATCTGTAGCACCATCTTCTTGGCATGGTTTCTTTCTGTGTGGTTCTTACATACACAGATTCAATAATTTGATTCTCAAATTAGGTCTGTCTTGAATTTCTTCTGCCTAAAAGGTCAGCCTCAATTTGCTCCAGACATAATTCTTATGAATCCCTGGAATCCAGGAAGAAAAAAACCACCTTAGTCGCAGCCTAAGGAAAAGAAGCAGAAGCCTACAGCTCTCAGACATCACAAAAGGTGCTCAGTATTGTTACTGAAGAACATTACATATTAACATTGCAATTACCCCCTTTCTCTTGTTAAATTGGAAAGATCCGCAAGTCTGACAACACCTTCTATTGGAGAGCATGTAGAGTGTGGAAAAAACAGAACCCTCATGTATTGGAGGTGGGAAGCAAAATCAATAGAGCTTCTATGGAGAGAAATTTGGCAAAATCTGTTAAAATCCCGGTACACACATCTTTTAATTCAGCAATATTTCCCCAAATCTAGGACATATCACTCACTATCCAGGAAATACCATTCATATTGATCATTGCAACTACAGTTTCTAATCAAGAAAGACTGAAAACACCTTAAGTACCTATAACTAGGGAATTGGTGGCTTTTTCCTAGAATGCTAAGCCCTCATAGCCACAAAGAAGATTGAGAAGGACTTCTGTGTACTGATATGGGGCAAGCTCCTATAATTAATCTTAAGTGTGACAAGCAAAAGACAAGATAGAATGTCTTGCCATTTGTGTAAGAGGAGAAGTATATTTGTGATCTCAAGAATACTTAAGAGATTCCTTTGTCGTTCAGAATCTTGGGCACAGTGGAAACTGGTATCTTTGAATGGGTAGCAACTGGGTTCAAGTTTGGGCAAATCTACACTGATTAGCAGCAAACAAATTGCGCTTTTCACATCACCTGTGTTGTTTATACAGCAGTCTGCTTTTTGGTTTTCATTCCCCTACAGATGGCTGCTTTCCTCAAGGAGATTGGAGAAACTGAACAGTGTTTAAAGCTAGGGAAAGGTGACATCTGTTTTAGGATATGACTGATTCTCCAGACCAACACTTGTGTTGGCTTTTATAAAGAAACCCTTCGACAGAAGTCCTAAATTAGCCCATGGGACTCCAGTCAAATAGTGAGGTTGAAAATAGAGGGGTCAGCATTTTCACAACCTTCTCTATTGCTGATGATTGTTGGATGTTAGTGATTCAGGCAGAAAACAAATGGAGACTGAGCAACTGAGGCAGAGAAACCTGGACATACCTAGTTCTATCCTGAAGTTGAACAGAGTATTTTCCCTGATGCCTTCTGTAGCCACACACACACACACACACACACACACACACACCTATTCCAAGCAGGCTCTGTCCTTTAAAGTGCAAAGCCAGAGGGGAGCCTGAGTGGTTCAGTCGGTAAAGTGTCCGACTTTGGCTCAAGTCATGGTCTAGTGGTTCATGAGTTTGAGACCTGCATCAGGCTCTGTGCTGACAGTTCGGAGCCTGGAGCCTGGAGCTTGCTTCAGATTCTGTGTCTCCTCTCTCTCTGCCCCTCCCCTACTCATGCTGACTCTCTCTCAAAAAGAAATAATCTTTAAAAATTAAATAAAAAATAAAGTGCAAAGCCATAAACCTCTTACTGCAAGAAAGAGTACTGCTGTGTGTAGTCCATTACTATTCAGCTCTGTTCTGCAAAAGGATGGCCTGTGAGTGAGGGCTCTAGGCCTGTCACTGGCATTGTGGCCTCGTCCCCTTCCTTTATACCTCCCTTCTCAGAGCACAGAACTAGGTGTCTTCTGTGTGTTCCTACCTTCTGCTGGAAGTGTGAGAGACACATGTCATAGTGTTCAATGGCTCAGCCAGCTTTCCAGAGCTTCCGTGATCCTGATGTCTACTCTGTTGGGTTTTTAAATCTTTTTCTTATCCATCTATATGTCCTTGAATTGCTGAGGGCAAGAAACTCAAAGCCCAAGTGCTCGAGATTCGGGTCTGCTTTCATGTTGGTGTCACCTGATGTTCCACAGAAGATACTGTCAGTGTCCTCCAGAACCTCTCAGTACTCCTTCCATGTCTTGAAAGCAAATATCAGTGATTCTCTGCCTGAGGGTTCACTTCTTGCCTGCGTACAGAGCAAACCAAAAGCATCAGAGTCAATGTTTCTGGAATCATCTTCAACCAGTGATGAACGGGGAGCTGGTCCCTAAAGATCTCAGTTTTCTCATCTTTCACTTGTGATTCTTGTGGGCACATTCTACAGAGTCTCTTAGCACTCTCCATCTGCCTCACACCCCAGCTGGCCAAAATGGTAACCTCCTAGATCATATGCATAGTTACCAATGCAGCAATAATGTGATACAATAAAATATCAAGAGAAATCCTAGTTACCAATACATGTATCACTTAACAATGGATTGGAAAAAAAAACAAAACTGCCAAGCATTTTTAAAAAATTCATGGGTAAGTTGGCTGGTGAAGAAACAAGGAAATTCTTTGTAGAGTAAAAATCATGACAAAAGGCCAATCTGAAGAAGTAAGCAATGCTGTTGCCAACATTTTCTCTGGTTGTCTCCAATCTCAAGTGGTCTAAATCTTGGATTTTAGTGGGGAGTGTGATAGGGAACAAGAGACAAAACTTGGGTCCAAACTGGGTAGGACACCTAATCAAAGATCCACACGCAAGCCTGGGACCTTTAGAAGGCAATGCTCTGCAACACAGACTAGAAAAAGTACCCTGCCAATGGGAAAGGGGGCAAGGGGATAACCCATTCATATCTGGCCTTGGCAAGGGAAGAAACTTTAATAATAATAATAATAATTTTTGAAAGAAATTTGCTTAAAAATCTGTGACCATAAACCACCATCACCAAGTTCAGCAGAAATAATGTAACCCATGCATCTGGAAATAATGTAAGCCTTGATCATAAATGTAAGTATTCCTGAGTTGGTAGCATACCAAGAGCTGGCAGAAACAAAGCACATCGTTTCTGGAGGACCATCTTCTTGACTCAAAATTCCAAAGCATTCTCAGAGATGATCTAAAAGAAATGAGTTCACAAATATCACCTAACACATGAGAAAAAAGGTACTATGAGTAATAGGAAAAACAACAAATGAGATAACCAGACTAATGATGACTGCAGATACTAAACATATAATATCAGATAAATAGGTTTAGTAAGTGTAGAGAAATATGTTGGAAATATGATGAAGGGATAGGAGACACTCAAAACTGACCAGGTGTGTTTGAAAAAGAACCAAATGGGACTTCTTAAGAAAATCATCATAAGTTAAATGAGAAATTAAGTGGACAGGGAAAACAGCACATCAGACACATCTAAGATGAGGATTCATGAATGGGAGAATCGAACTGACAAAGGTGTGTGGGAAAACGCTGCACAGAGCCAGTGTGATGGAGGGTAGAGTGAAAAGGTCTTGTGTCCAGTCAAGTTTCCAGAAAGAAAATTAAGAGGTAATCTCTGAAAAAAATAATGGCTGAGAAATTTCCAGAACTACTAAAAGAATTTTATAATCCTCAGATTCAGAAAGCACATTGATCCTGATCAAGATAGATAAATAATAGATAGATGGGCAGATAGATAGATAGATAGATAGATATCCACATGTAAATTTATCCTAGTAAAACTATATAACCCCACATTTAAAAAAAAAACCCTCTTCTAAGTAGGACAAAAAAGACAAATATGTGGCAATTAGAAAGAGAGCTCTTGTATCAATGACAATAGCACAGGACTATGGAATAAAGTTTTTTTTAAACACTAAGAGAAAAACTATTCTCAGCACAGAATTGTATATCTAGTAGAGATCAATTTGAAAAAGAAAAGATTAAGGCATTTATAGACAAACAAAATGAAGGCTTTTCTATCAGTAGCTCTATCTACAGAAACTTCAAAAGATAAACTTGAAAGAGGAAAACCACCATGGCTGGAAAATCTAAGCTACAAGAAGGAATGGCAAGCACTGAAAATGAAAGACCTGTCATGGTAAGTTAATGGAGTTAAGGTTGAATAAAATCCTTGACAACAACAACATAGAAATTATAAGGTGGTAATTGGAGGTAAAATACTCTAAAGTAAAATCACATTCTGTTTGGGAGAAGCATAACAACTGTCCTGAATTTTAGACCTTATTAGGCTTATCCCAGGTAAGTGTATTCAGTTTTCTAGGGTGTATGAGGAGGCCTTCTGGGCATGGGGGGCTCTGTTTCTTGATCTAGATGCTGGCTACATGAGTGTGTTCATTTTGTGTAAATCCAGTAAGTTGTGCACTTATTATATGTACATTTTTATATGAAAATTATACTCCAGTGATAATTTAAAATATAAAGAGGAATATCTATGGTAACCACTGAAGTCAAAGAAATAGAATATATAAATAGGATATATTATTTCCCAATAAGAAGAGAAGTAAATTAGAGAAATACACTCATGAACCAAAAGAAGACAAGCAAAGTCAAAAAGTAAAGTACGAAAAGAAGCATAAAAAGGTAAAGAAAAAAAGAAAATGAAAGGGACACCTGGATGGCTCACTCTGTTGAGTGTCCGACTCTTGATTTCAGCTCAGGTCATGATCTCACAGCCTTGATTGGAGCCCCATGTCAAGCTCTGCACTGAGGGTGAAACCTGCTTGGGATTCTCTCTCCCTCTCTCTTTACCCCTCCCCTGCTCTAAATAAATAATAAATATTTTTAAAAAACAAAATGTAAAATAAGATACTAAAAGAATTCAAATAGATCTGTAATCACTATCAGTGTAAGTTTTGTTAAAAGACAAAAATTTAGCCTTCAATAAACTCTGCTCTTACTTCCTCTCAAACACACAAGATAAAAATTTACAGACCACCATATGATCTTTTATAATGTCAAGCAAAAAAAATTCAAGTAAATTGTATTTATAAACATGCCTAAAACAAATAGCATGAGACATTATGCAAACACTAACTATGGTTGGTGTAGATATATTTAATATTGCACAAAAATAGACTTTCTGGACAAAGCATTATTCAGAGGTAAAATGGGTCACTAAAAATTGGTAAAAATTTCAATTCACAAAAACTACAGGAATTCTAAAGCTGTGTGATACCACTAACATGGCCCTAAGATAAACTCAGTTGGCAGAAGATTGGAAGAAATCAACAAATCTATCATGGTAGTGGAAGATCTTTAACCCCGTCCCCCCTTCCCTGTAACTGAATGATCAAGAAGAGAGAAACTTGAGAGAGTGAGAGAGAGAAGCATAGGATAGAGAAGATTTGAATAACAAACACCGAAGCTTGTTCTTTACACAGTGTCATCCTTGGGAGAAACAAAAATTGTTTTAAAACATGACTTTATGGGACTCCTTGGGTTGTCAGTTGGTTAAGCATCTGACTTCAGCTCAGGTCATCATCTCACCGTTTGTGAGTTTGAGCCCTGCATCAGACTCTGTGCTGACAGCTCAAAGCCTGAAGCCTGCTTCAGACTCTGGGTCTTCCTCTCTCTCTGCTCCTCCCCCACTTGCACTCTCTGTATTTCTCTCAAAAATAAATAAATATTAAAAAAAAAAAACTTAAGTACCTGAGATAAAAACATCTACATATCTCTGGATGAGTTTAGAATATTCTTTGAAAAAAGTAAATGAAGTCCTGTGGATTTTTTTTTCCAATTCCAAAACTAATATAATATACTGAAATACAACTGCAAGTTCTAGGAAGTGCACTGTTCGGTGTTTGGTTTTCATGAGACACCCTTAATCTCAGGTGTGAGGCAGGAAGTGTTTTTAATAAGTCTGTGTTGTGAGAGTCACACACATTGTCAAACCCAGTACCGGTGACCACAGGCCTATCAGTTAATTAAACCTCTCCACTCTACTTTGATGCCTGGAAAATCACTGGTTTGAAGTTGTAGAGGAAAAAACCAGGTCAATGTATTAGCTGAGGTTATACGATCCAATAAAGAGATGGGTTTTCTGTCCAATTAAAGGGTGAACTTAAAGGCAGGGTAAAAACTGAGCAAGTGCTACTTTTACCAACTGGAACTTTCCATATTCTCTCTCTGAACAACAGTTTGGATGCACATGCAGCTCTTAAGAGTCAGAAGTTCAATAGACACCTGAGTGGCTCAGTTGGTTGAGTGTCCAACTTCAGCTTGGGTCATGATCTCATGGTTTGTGGGTTCAAGCCCCACATTGGGCTCTGTGCTGACAGCTCAGAGCCTGGAGCTTCCTTCAGTTTCTGTGTCTCCCTTCCTCTCTGGTTCTCCATTGCTTGCTCTCTCACTCTCTCACTCTCAAAATAATAAACATTAAAAAAAATTTTAAAAAAGGAGTCAAAAGCTCAAGCAAAAGTGAAAAATGAGGTAAGGTGAAGAGCGGGCTCTATGTCTGGTATCCAGTTACAGGCAACAGTGAAGACAGACCCACTGGTTTCAAATCATGCACCCTGGATCTCTCTTTCCTTGATGAGGAGAAGGTCAATCAGAGGTTTGGCAAAGTATTATTCATTTTGCAACCCAACAGGCAGCCACTTACAATGGTTTGCTTTTTCTTTTGGGTGACTCCCAAGCATAGAGAGAAACTCTTGAGGTGGTCTGTATATTAGTTTTCCATTGTTTCCATAACAAATAACAGCAAACAGTGGTTCATATAACACAATTTATTATATTCACATTCTTTAAGTCCAAAGTCCAACATGGATTCATGGAGCCAGAGTCAACATATTGTCAAGACTGTGTTCCTTTCTGGTGGCTCCAGGGTAGCATTCATTTCTGTGTTCATTTGGTTGTTGACAGAACTCAGCTCCTTTCCCCTGTAGAACCTTCATCTGAGGGCCATCCCTAGCTTCTAAAAGCCACACACATTCCTTGGCTTGTGGCCCCCTTTATCTTCATAGCCATCAGCTGTGCTAAAGTCCCCCTTAGGTTACACATCTCCTCTCCTTTTATCTTATATCCTGCCCCTCCCTCCCAGATAAAAATGGTTCTTTGCTTTTATGGCTTCATGGGATTAAATCGAATCTACCTGGATAAGCCAGGATAGTTTCCCAATCTCGAGGTGCATAACCTTAATCACAGCTGCAGAGTCCCTTTTGCCATCCATGGAAGGTCACATAGCCACAAGTCCTAGGAATTAAGTCACAGATATCTTTGGGGCTTTTATGCTTCTAACCATGGTGGGATACAGAAGTGGTCCTAACACAGTGGAGGTCTCACAGTTCGGCACTTCAAGCTGAGAAAAATTCTTCATTCAGTTGGTGGAAGCCCTGCAGTTGAGAAGGGCAATAGCGTGAGTAGTATGGCTCTCTACTCTTTTCCTGTTCTCCCTTCCCCTCCTCCACTCCCTAGCTGCAGGGTCTAAGCCCTGAGGTGAGGAAAGTCAAGAAGACAGAGCAGACTTTACTGGGCTGTGAGTCTTTATGGCCACTGGCCTGACTATTGGTTAAAAATTCCTTTCATGGGTTCTTCAGAAGATTCCTACAGGGCATCTCTTTCCTGTGGTTCTCTTGAGCCAAGAAGGTACATCTTTATTCAGGTAAGTAAATGCAGTTTTCTTTCTCTTGGCTTCTGGGCATTCAGCAAGCTTTGTCCAGAATATTTATTCCTGCTGAGGTCTGCTCACCCATTCGGCCACCACACCAGATCTCTTTCCCAGATGACCTCATGGACCCATGAGAAAGAACTGTATGTACACTCTTCTAAGCTGTCTTCCATGCGAAGGAGTATAGAAAGCCAGCCTCAGGTTTCAAGATTATGGAGATAGATAGGAATCCAAATGGAGGTTCAACCATATGAAATGGAGATCTATAAAAAGTCTATTGAGAGAGTATGGAAAGGGAGTCAGCAAGTCAAGTACTCAGTGAGCTCTAAGACAAGGTCTTGGGTGGACTTCCCCAGAAGCAGATGCTAGGACGAGAATTTGAAGACAAGCAGTTTACCTGGAAGCTTCCTTCAACACTAGCGGCGTGGGGGGGGGCACGATATAAGGAAGGAAAGACAGCCTATAAGGGTGTGTGATTAGATTAACTGCATAATGAGCAACTGAAACTTCATGTCACGGAAGAGCCTGAGGAAACAGTGTGGAGCTATCTCACCTGAGGGCTGGGTGGCTGAGGTGTACAAATACCCTCTCCCATCATTCATTTGTTGAGTGCCCTCCCTGAGGGATGTTTAATGTCCAGGCACTTCTGGACTGTGCTCACAGAGCAGCCCTGTTGAAAAGTCCCCAGTCATGACACAGAAGCAGGCACCTGAAGTCGTGAGCTGCACATCGACATAGAATTCCAGCCAGACAAATGGCAGATCTGGGGCTGAGTGAAAACGAAGTGTAAGAGAAAAACACACAGGCTGTTATGGAGCCCTTCAGAGAGAGAATATGTCCTTGAATCTGGATAGAGATGAATCTACAAGAAAGAGGGCTTCCAACTAGAAAGATACAGGGGTCATTGTGACTGAGCAGCCAAGACGGACACATAAAATGACAGCAAGTGCACCCCATGTCCCTTCTCATAATCTGCTTTGGTAACCTCTTTCAGCTGTGATGTTTAATTAAAGCCAGGTGGAAAGTGAGGGGGGAAATGGATGTGTCAACACGGTGAGGGCAAAGGGGCGGTTCCCAAGATTCATTCTAAACAGGGCCATGGGCCTGTCTCCCAGGCACAATGAAGGGTCTGCTGTGTGCTGAGATTGTCTCAGAAGAAAAGACCCCACGGTGTTATTTCGGGGCTGAAATGGCTTTCTTGGCTCCCTCTTCTTAATTTGCTGAAGACTCGTCCAGAGGAAATAATTAGAGCCGTTTCAGTAATGTGTTTGCTTTACCACTTTCAATTAAGGACGAGAATATAGTGAGAGAGAGAGAGAGAGCATGTGCACAGCAGTAGAAGGACTTTATGAAACAGCCATTCCTCCATGCAAACGTGCACAATACTTTCTTGGTTATTTTAAACTAATGAATCCTTAAGTGGTTTTCTTTCAAACAGCTTTACTGAGGTATAATTAACACTTAATCAACTGCCCACCTTTCAAGTACACACTTTTGATAAGTTTCGACATGTAAGCAAGAGGAAACCGCTCCTACAGTCAACAGAGTAGATGTATCCATCATCCCAAAAGGTTCTTTGTGCTTTTAGTAAACCCTCCCTCTGTCCCCTCCTGCCACTATGGCACCTCTGCCCCAGGCAAACACTTGCTTCTGTCATAAAAGGTTACTTTACATTGTTAGAATTTTCTAGATGGAAGCTTACAGTGTATACTTTAAAAAAAAATCTGGCTCCTTTCACTCTCCATAATTATTCTGAGATTCACCTGTGGTTTTAGGGTTTTGTTTTCATTTTATGGATCCGTTCATTACCTCTTAGTGCTGAGTGGTCTTTAAGTTTGCATGTGCAAATCAGGTGTGTCCTGAATTCGGAGACATGTCCTTCATGTTCGTTTTGAAAGCTGCCTTACCAAATTACCCCAAACTGAGTGGCTTTCAACAGCAGAAATTTATTCTCTCTCACTTGTAAAGACCAGAATCCAAAATCAAAGCATCAGCAGGGCCATGGTCCCTCTGAATTTTCTAAGGAAGAATCTGTTCCATGCCTTTCTCTTGGCTCCTGGTGCGGCCAGCAATGTTTGGTGTTGCTTGGCTTCCAGACATATCACTTCCATCTCTGCCTGCATCTCCATGGGGCATTCTCTCCTGTGTGTCTGTCTCTGTGTCTCTTCTCCTCTTCTTAGAAGGACACTAGTCATATAGGGTTATGGGCCCACCCTGCTCCAGTATGACCTCATCTTAACTCATTATATCCGCAATGCCCCTATTTCCTAATAAGTCCATATTCTAAGGTTCCAGAAAGGACATGACTTTGGGGTGACACTTTGACGGGGGTGGGGGGACATTCCTCCCCGTTAAACTTCATATGGCTATTTAAACTAAATTGGGAGACAGAGGGATTTTTTTTCTTTTAATTCCTGACCTACCTTGAGATAATGTGAGCCAGGAATCGAGTTTCCCAAAGTGAGTTCCAAATAATTACATATGAAATCACATTCTCTAAAAATAGGAAAGCGTGGTCAAAAAAGTTTGGTGAATGCTGGGTTAAAAAAAAGTGTCTTTATTGTAGCTCTAGCAAATCTTTAACATGTATAACTGGAATAAACTTGGCTCTTTCACTTCCTTTCTCAGCACAGCATTGCTTTCAGAAGAGTTACAAAAGAACTGAAAAGCAATTTAAATCTTTATTGCAGAACTCTTGAAAAACACCACAGGAGAAACATACTACATTATGTCCAGTAAAAATGTTCCCCCAAACCCTCATCCATGTCCGCCAGCAGCCTCCCCCAAATCCAACTGTCGTCCTTATAAATAAGCCTCCCCAAATCTTTTCCCCCAAATAAAAACTGAGCAGTTCTTGACTCTTCTGTCCCATCCTCCCTTCCCGCCTGCCCAAATTCACTCTTTTAGAAAGAGGGAAAGCTCCCTGTTCTTTCTAACGTAGAAAAATTCAGCCTTTAGGAACATCTGAGTTTCCTCCTTAACCCCTTAGCCAATGCAAACACACGAAATCCATCTTAGGAGGTACAAAAGGAAGGACAGGGGAAGGTGGTGAGCAATGAGGAATGCTCCCGAGCACAGGCAGGGCTGAACCAAGAAAGAGGTGCTGAAGGAAGGAAAATGGAGGCAGCTCCAGAAAGATGGTTCCTCCTTTTGCTCAACTGCCGAGGCTTTCTGGAGAACTTCTACACAGTGAGCATTGTTATCTCTGATGCCCCCAGTTGACCTACTTGAAAACAGCATTCCCAGATGGACTTCTCCCTGCCAGCTTCCAGATAATCAGTTTACACAAGAAAATTGTGCAAACAAGATTTGCTCTTCCTAGACTGTCAACAGTCTCATTTTCTTCCTTCCATCTTAGGACTCCTGTTTTTGCCTTTATTCCTTGGCTCCATCCACCAGCTGACTCCTTCTCGTGTGAGTAAACAATCTGCCTACAAAACAAAATAATAAGCATGAGCTAACAAATGTCTCTGAATTGCTCTTTGACAAGAAACATTATTTCTTTTCATCTCAGTCACATAAATTAGACTTCACTATCAATATCCAAGTGGGGTATACCATATACTTCTACTTTTTCTGAGGTTCTACATTTGCCTTTTGGGCCTTTTTAATGATACAGGAGAGGCTTCAAAGTCTGTTTTCCCCTTACCTCCCCATTCGACAGCATTGCTCCCAACTAGATCTGCTGCAGACCCACAATGTTTTCAGTGGGTAACCAGCCCACCGAATATGCACCATATACAGGATGGACTCAAAATACAGTTTATTTTTTTCTACCATTTTCGCTTTAATGTGAATTCCCTGTCCTGAGTAAAAAGTTGGGTATGTCAAATGAAGGTAGGCAATGGACAGTATTACGGCCATTTTAAAAACAATACACAAAGCCTCAATTTAGGGGAAGCCTGGGTGGCTCAGTCGGTTGAGCTTCCAACTCTTGATTTCTTCTCAGGTCATGATCTCTCAGTCTGTGAGTTCAAGCCCCGCATCAGGCTCCACGCTGACAGTGCAGAGCCTCCTTAGGATTCTCAGTCTCCCTCTGTCTCTCTGCTCCTCCTCTGTTATCTCTCTCTCTCTCTCTCAAAATAAATAAATAAACATTAAAAATGTTAAAAAAAAAAGTTAGAATGACTAGTCTTTAATAGTAATGAAATAACTAACTATGGCTTGTCAGTTTTCAGGGGCTTTAAGTAGGGATGGTCCTTCTCCATTATTTCCCGACACTGCTGTCTCCTGCACATGCTGACTGCCAGTCTGTCCCCTCTGGGGACTGGCCCAAGCAGAGCAGGGCTTGTGAAAAGTCCACGTTCTGATATACTAGATGTGTTTATTATTGTATGTTGGGATTCTCTGGGGCCAGGTGAACAATTGCCAACCTTCTTTCTGTGGTGTACTGTTGTGGGTTCTTGTGGATACAGATCCCACAGTGTAGACCATGGCTCTCCTTTGGCCAGCCACTCCACATCCAGCCCAAGGTGCACATTCTCACCAAGGAGGGTCCCATCATCTCTTCAAGGTAGTCCCCTCGCCCAGGACCTGAAATGGCTCTGGGAAGCTCTCTTCCTTCCAGGGCCAACAGTGGGTCTGTGGGAGACACTCATATACATGTGTCCCATGGAGAACAAGGAGTACAGTCAGTTCCCACATGCGACCTCCACCAAACGACCTTTAAGGAAAAAAATAAAGGGCAGGAATTGGATGCTCCTAGCACTTCTGTGATCTTTTTCTTTGATGCTACATCGACCTGACTCCCTCGGTACCCATAATGTACAACTTTTTAGATAAACAGTTAATTTTCAAAATGAAACCATCTAGATGTTCAACAATTATTTATGAAGCAAATAGATACAGTTCATATTCTGGATAACCATGTAATAGTTACAAATAAGGGGCAGCCTGGGTGGCTCAGTCGGTAAGTGTCCAACTTTGGCTCAGGTCATGATCTCATGGTTGCTTTGTGAGTTTGAGCTGTCAGCTCAGAGCCCTCAGAGCCTTCTCGGGATCCTCTGTCCCCCTCTCTCTGCCCCTCCCCCACTCTCGCTGTCTTTCTCTCTCAAAAAATAAACACTAAAAAAAATAGTTACAAATAATAATCTGGATCTAGCTCCAAGCAATCTTTATGGTGTTATATCCTTTAATAAACGAGTGTTCATAAAAACATTGTGGGAAAGGATAAACACACACACACACACATATATATATACATACTTTTTAATGTTTATTTATATTTGAGAGAGACAGAGTGTGAGGTGTGAGTGGGGGAGAGATAGAGAGAGGATAGAACTGTAAGCAGGCTCTGGGCTCTGTGCTGTCGCGAGTACATGACCTGAGCGAAGTCGATGCTTAACCAACTGAGCCACCCAGATGTCCCATAAACCCCTATATATTAAGAAGAGTCATTTCTAAGTGGTAAGATTATGGATAATTTTCAGTTTTACTTTATTATTTTTTTACATTGAATACTTATACATTTTAATACTCTTTATAGTAAATAAAAGAAAGATGTTTTCACTGAAATGAAATATACTTCTCCCACAAGTGGAAGGCTTTTTAATCAAAATGATTGTGTTTGGGCTTATTGTTATGGGATTCAATAATACTTTTTTATGTATTTTATAATACCCATTTATTTATTTTATAACACATACAAAGATTTCAATTCTGAATTAGGCAGAGTTTGCATGTGAACATATCAGTGACAATTTTTTAAAGATACTCATGCACCAGGCCATTTGTAAATGGTTCTATGAATAGTCTCCCAATTTAATGTGTATTCTTTTTACTCAGGGTTGTAAACTGATCATAGGCAAAGCTTTAACTGTAAAATTAAAATTTGTGGGCATTTTCCCAGACAAACGATCCTTCAAGTATGGGTGGGTTAATGATATGCATGATCTTTCAAGGTTTCTGTTAAAATAGATGGCTTATCAATATTTGATACATACATTGTGTCTGCAATTTCCAATAAGACAGATTACTAGTCGGCACGTCTATTTGAATACATATTTCATAGTCGCTATTATATAATATGCTTCACTGACCTCCGTGCTTCCGAGAGCCTGAAGGAGGAAATGTAACTGCTAGTGTGATGTGTTTGAAGAGAGCGGAGAGTGACAATGGGGCTGAATGTGTGCAGCGTGTTCTTAGTCTTGGGTATGGTAGCACTTATGGATATAGAGTAAATGTGGAACAAGAATGATCTGGTATAACATTATCTTTTAATTGGAGTTTCTATTTCTGTCACTGTTTCATTTGCTTACCATAATAGCTTAAACCATCGCAATTGGCAGAAGCATCGTTGTTGGTTTGGACCGAAGACAAAGGGACACATGCAAGGGTTTTATTTCCAAAGAGGCTTGGAGAGGAATTTAGGATTTTGCCTACATTCTGCTTGAGGAACAAATTAGGTCTGAAAATAGCCAAGTGCACATTGAAGCTGGACTCCCGGGGCGTGTGTGCCTCCAAAAGCACCTGAGGCGTCCTCCTGAGTCCTTATCCTCTGCCACCCATTTTGAGCCAAAGCTTAATGTTTCTAACCCGAAAGGTGTACTTGCCTGCGAATGGCACATGGGGAGACTGGGAACTTGAAACCCTGGCATTTGTTGGAGCTAATGTCCAAAAACATCAACACATTTGAGCACAAAATGGAACCAGGCAACTGTCCTCACATAATGGTGACATTTCTGGTGGTTCCCGTCTTTGTTTGGAAGCAGGAAATACGGAGTGCGGTTCGCCTGGGGAATCGTATTTGTAACTGCTGTTCATGGGTCAACATAAAAGAACACTTGCTAAGTCTCCTGTCTTCTCCTGCTTCCAAAAGTTGAGTTCTGTCCTTACCAAGAATCAAATTGCGTTTGTTCCCAAACTTGATTATGTCCTGTTTCCCATTTTCTAAAATTATGCAAGCTGTTTAAAAGTCATGTAAAACAATGAAATATGAGTGCAAAGGGATTTTTACATGAAAAAAAAAATAAAACTAAGCTGATTACTTTGGAAAACCTCAATAAAGGTGAGTAAGTTTAAAAATTGCTGTGAATGTGAAATTAAGGGTGCCTAGGTGGCTCAGTCAGTTGAACGTCCGATTTCAGCTCAGGTCATGATCTCATGGCTCGTGAGTTCGAGCCTGCCATTGGGCTTTGTGCTGACAGCTCAGAGCCTGGAGCCTGCTTCAGATTCTGTGTCTCTGTCTCTCTCTGCCCCTTCCCTGCTCGTGCTCTGTCTCTCTCTCTCTCTCAGAAGTAAATAAACATAAAAAAATTTTTTTTAATTGCCGTGAATTAAAAGTAGAATAACTATAAAAAGCTGGGGGAGAAAATATCAAAAGTAGGAAGATTCTACACTCAGATTATGTTACAAGTATTATTTCTGCTGTTGTTGTCATTGAATTCTTGTTCCTCTTTAAAGAGATTTAAAAATTGGGGGGTGCCTGGGTGGCTCTGTTGTTTAAGCATCCGACTTCAGCTCAGGTCATGATCTCACGGTTTGTGGGTTTGAGCCCCACATCGGACTCTGTGCTGACAGCTCAGAGCCTGGAGCCTGCTTCAGATTCTGGATCTCCGTCTCTCTCTGCCCCTCTCCCGCGTGCATGCTCTCTCTCTCTCAAAAATAAATAAACATTAAAGAGATTAAAAAATCAGAAGTAATATATGGGTCAGAGTGTGGCTTACCCAAGAAATGCTAAGAAGTCCAGGGGTGCCTGGGTGGCTTAGTTAGTAAAGGATTGCATTCCACTCAGTCATGATCTCAGGGTTTATGGATTCAAGCCCCACATCGGGCTCTCTGCTAACAGCATGGAGCCTGCTTCAGATCCTCTGTCCCCCTCTCACTCTGCCCCTCCCCTGCTCTCTATCTCTCAAAAATAAAAATAAACACTAAAAAGGCACAAGAGAAAGAAATCCTAAACACTCTTGACACTAGTAATTGCTAACTGATCCTTTTGCAGGACTGGTCTTCGATCAGCCCAGAGATTTCGCTGATCTAAGCCCAGTGAGATATGGGCCTCTGGATTTTTAAAATGTCCCCCAACTAATTCTAATATGTGGCCAAATTTGAAAACTATTGCTCTAGAAAAGTACCTCTCAAACTTCATGGCACAGTAATCACTACAGATATTATGAAATGCAGATTCTAATTCAGTGGATCTGCAGTGTAGGGAGGCCCAAGCTTCTGCATTTCTAGTAAGCTCCCAGGTGAGTTACCCCTGCTTGTCCAGGAAGCACACTTTGAGTAGCCAAGTACTGAGGGACATGAAACGAGAACCCCATCTGGCTTGGTTCGCAACTTCACCGCACCTGCAATCACCTGAAAGGTTTGAAACATCTGAAGGCCTGAATGTCTCCCACATGGATTCTGATTTGATTTTCAGTCCTCTGCACAAGTGAGGCAAGAGCCACTTCCCTAGAAGGCGTTGTGTAAAACTGCGCTTAACAGAGAACCGACTGCTGCTAAAATAAGTTGTTTCTTTTCTGTCCTCAGGATGGTTTGCCAGTTCTTGTCCATTCTCTTCTTTTCTCTTATAGTCTGTTGATTAAGGGTCCCCTTGAATAGCTCACATCATGACACCATTATTTCCATAGGACTTGCTCTATACTATCAATGAACTCTGGGCACTCTGAAAGCATAAACAAGTCACTCATTTGAGAAAAGAGACCATGCATTATTCTTCCCAGATCCTTCACCTCAGCTCCCGGAGCTATAGAACTAGCACACGGGTTTAGAGCCAGATGCCATTCTCTGCAGAAAGCTAGCTTGGTGACAGGTTTCAAGCTGTGTTAATGTTTCATACCTTCATAGGCAGAGAGCCCTGGTGTGGAGAAGAGTTAGAGACTCACCCTCTCCAGAGAGAATCTTTGGGGACGCAATGAGCAATTTGAATATCCGAATTCCACACCACAAATGAGAAATGTTGAACTTGATATAGCTCTTAGAATGACTGAACTAGAGCTTATCATGAGGCTTCAAACCAGCAAACATTTGCACAAATATGTGATTCATTGTAGAAGATCAAGAGCAGAAGATTGAACACATGAAAAGAATTTGTCGAACATCTAGTATGGGCTGCTGGCTGGAGAAATACAAATGTGCACCGGAGGTGTTGCACTCCCAGCATGCAACTTAGAGAAAGAGCAACATCTCACTTTTGCATAATAGATACTATTTAGCTTATAGTGTGTGTTTTACATTCATTCTACCATTTAAACCTCCAGATAATCTGCCATAATTCCCAGATTATCCTGCATAGCACTTTATGGATTTCAAAATATATTCCCACCCATTATCTTCCTTTGATCCTCATCATAACCTGTAGGACAGGCTACCATTATCCTCCTTTTACACACGAGGAAACCAAGACTCAGAGAGGTTAAGTAACTTGCCCAAGATCACCCAGCCAGGAGATAACTGAGTTCAGATACTAACCTCGATTTGGCCAATTGCTCTGTGCCGTCACTTTGTGATAAATATCTAACCCAGAGTGACCACACTGTTTGTGTCTCTTAAGGCTGATTTCTCAGGCTAAACGCACCTTTTTTTTTTTTTTAATTTCAGAATCCACTCAGCATCTTCCTACAACAAAAGTGCTCAGGACTCCTGAGAAGCCCTTGTTTTGGAAGCCACACGAAGAAAACAATGTTATCTTTACAGGGAAAAAAAAATCTGTTAGGGGCTCCTTCCTAATTTCCTGGTTTCCAACTCTCTGCAAACTGTGGAAAGATTGATTTTGTGGCTGACCTAGTGGTCTACCTCACTCCCCTACAGGGAAGACTATCTTTGAAATAAACAAGTAGTATAAAAGCTTGAAATGTTAGTTAGCTCAAAGAACTAGTGAAAAAACGATGTCAGAGAGAACTCTGGGTGTGTGGCAGATTGGGTTTCCTGAAAATGGCCACGTTACTACGTCCCTTCCATATATCCCTTTTACATGGTGACTCGGCATTTCTCCCATGGAGAAATGGGGCCTATGTCCCTTTCCTTGACACCAGGTAAGTTTGGTGACTACTCACAGAAGAGTAGTTCTTCACAAGCCTAGGACACAGAAGGTGATATTCTTTCCATCTGTTCCCTTGGGTGCTCCTGCTGGAATCCAGCCACCATGCTGTGAGAAACCCAAATCAGCTCCATCAGAGAAATCGCCGAAAAAGGTCCTGCTGAGCTACTCCAGCCAATAGCCAGCATCGTCATCAGACACGTGGCATGTGAGCACAGACACCTCCAAAAGATTCTAGCCCCCGCCATCAACACATACCTTGCCTTGGAGCCTTTTGAGTTAAGGTCCCAGACATCTTGGAACAGATACAAGCCATCTCCACTATGTCCTACCCAAATTCCTGACCCACAGAATCCATGATCACAGTAAAATGGCTGCCTGATGCCACTATAATTTAACGTGATTTGTTATGTGGCAAAAGATAACTGATACAGGATGACTGATTTTTCTACCACTTATTATGACTATAATATCAAGCTTTCGGGATAATTGAACCATTAAATCTGAGGCTGTTACATATAATTTAAGCACATTAGAAACCCAGACTTATAGTTTATAGTCTCTGTAGTAAAATAAAAATGATAGGTGTGTTCGAAATAAAAGATGAAACAATTCTAAATGTTAAACGCTAATGTAATTGCTAACCACACATCACTGAAAAGACATGCAAATAATAATGCACAAAGAAATGGTGAATATTAAACTATAATTCAAACAGTATATCATAGAAAAATTGGGGAAGTGCCTGGTTATTTTTTTTAAATGACCTACTTAGGGATATCAAAGGTACAATTACAGCCAAAGCTTAATTTTCAAATGACAAAATATCTCATTACATTTTATTTAAGCAAAATGAAGACAGGTAGATAAACAAATTAGAAATGAGTTCCATTTTCATATCATTTGTTCATGCATGTAATGTTATTCTATTTACTTATTTTCTCTTCTCATGAATACGGGGAGTGGAAAAATAAAAGGAATTGCGAAAAAATGGTTTAGAGAAATATATACATATTTCTGCACATATCTCTTAGTTTTCTAACACATGTATTAATTTTGTGTGGATTTTAGCTCCTTCAAAAATTTAATGAGCTGTTAGCATGTCCAATTTTGGAAAACTTGTGGAGTTTTTAAAAAATTTATTTATTTATTTATTTATTTATTTATTTATTTATTTATTTATTTATTTTTGAGAGAGAGATACAGCGAGCAAGCCGGGGAAGGACAGAGAGAAAGAGAGTCTTAAGCAGGCTCCACACTGTCAGCACAGAACCTGATGCAGGGCTCGAACCCACAAACTGTAAGATCATGACCTAAGCTGAAATCAAGAATAGGATGCTTAACTGACTGAGCCACCTAGCCCCCCCCCAAAACTGGTGGTTGTAAATATAGTAAACATACAATGATAAAATAGGCCAATCAATTACATCACTATGGTGGTGGTACAAGAAGCCTGCCTTGAGACTTGCTAATCTAGCTGTCTTTTCTTCTCCAAGACAGAGGAGGAAGGGCATCAGGACAAAAGGGCTACATAGGCAGGGAGAGCCTTGGGATCTTTGAGGTCAGCTTCTCCTTTATTTACTTCCTCCGAAAGTACAGCATTGAGGAATCCCAACTCAAGGAACAGTCCTCTCTTGGCAGTCTGTTAAAAAAGAAAAATCACACGGGGCGCCTGGGTGGCTTAGTCGGATGAGCGGCCGACTTTCGCTTGGGTCATGACCTCGCGGTTCGTGGGTTCGAGCCCCGCGTCAGGCTCTGTGCTGACTGCCAGCTCGGAGCCTGGAGCCTGTTTCAGTCTGTGACTCCCTCTCTCTCTGACCCTCCCCTGTTCATGCTGTCTCTCTCTCTCTAGAAATAAATAAATTTAAAAAAATAAAATAAATAAAAAAAAAAAAAGAAACATCACAGGAGCCTAAATTGGAGTCCTTTGCCCCTGGCCAGGACTTAATTACAGTTTCAATCTATCCCAGGAATGCAGTCTTTTTTAAATTTTATTTTATTTAAAATTTCCAAGGTTTATTCATTTTTGAGAGAGAGTGAGCAGGGGGAGGGGCAGAGAGAGAGGGAGACACAGAATCTGAAAGCAGTCTCTGGGCTCGAGCTGTCTGCAACTGAGCCCAATGCCGGGCTCAAACTCATGAGCTGTGAGACCATGACCTGAGCTTAACCATGCTTAACCAACTGAGGCACCAGGCAACCCGGATATGTGACCTTTTAACAGTCAATCTGAAACTTCCAGATCAGTGAGGGTGAGGTCATCTGCATGATAATAACCCTTGTAGTTCCCATCACCACAAAAAGGAGATGTAACAATCCTTTCTTTAATCTTTAGTTAATAACGTCTCACCCTCCCCTCTCTCCTATAGAAATGAGCATCTCTAGCTGCTAGATGGGGGGGGGGGGGTGCTCTTCCATTCATCAATCATTTAATAAAGCCAATTAGATATTCAGATTTACCCAGATGAATTTTTAAACAACTCCCTCTTTATGATTTCCTAGTAGTCAGTTAATATTATGAGAGAAAAAAAATCCTGAAAGCAACTTACTTCTAAATGAGTTTTCTAAAATTTGCTCTTCTCTGAATTTACAAATAAAACATAAAGGTTTTTTAAAGGTGCAAATGTTCATATTTCTTTCTGCCACTTTTATTACACGTTATGCTCTCAAAGCCCAGAAGCAAAAGTCATTGTTTTTTTGTTTACTTACATTTCTGAGGAAGAATTCCTGCTTCTGTACATCATCATTTTTTCACCAAAAATAAAACCTAAAACTGACAGATAATTCCTTCTTCTTTTTTAAATCATCATTCAGTAAATATATTAAAATTATACCTGTTTTTTTTTTTTTTTAAAGGAGGGATGGGGGGATTTCCTGTGACTCAGGAGAAAAGATATTGTTAATAGAATTAAATTAAAAAGTTAAACCAGGATATGAAGCCAGGGGCCTCCTCCACTGACGACCATCAGACACACAGTGAGTTTGCTATTGACTGCAATCACCTGGGGGCATTTTTGAAAGCTACCTGTCTAGGTCCCATTGACTGACACACAGATTTAATAGTGCTGGGGCAGGACCCAAGTGTAGCGCTCCTAAGCCTCCTGAGGTAATTCTAATGCACAATGATGGCTGAGGACCCATTTATGGTTGCTTTCTAGAAGGGCTGAAGGAGATGGGAAGATGCAATGGCTAAATACCACTCAGCTGAGCCTTGCAGTACCAGATATGGCACTAAGTACCTTATTGAGAAGGTGAAATTTAGATCCCTTATTTTTTATTTTATTTTATTTTATTTATTTATTTTTTTACTTACAGTACTTTCCCCTCCAACATGTTGCCTGCCTTAAATAAAGGCTTGCCTGCCAAGGATATGGATAGCAGTGGAGTGAGTCTTGTTTTTCTTCTTTTAATTTTGTCTCTAAGGCCAGATTCATTCTCTTTGAATCCTAATCATATAAATTCTTGATTTGTGTGATCTAGATAGAGGAATGTTAAAAAATGACGGAGATCCCACTTCAGGGATATCTAGAATAAGTTCAAGCAAATTTGGTCGAAGGAGCATGGCCTCCAGTCTGAGCAGGCATAGAGGCTAAAACGTGCAAAAAACCCAAAACAAACAGACAAACAAACAAACAAACAAACAAACAAAAAACAACAGCTAATGGAGGCAAGTTTCACCCTTGGTTTTCAGGAAACAGAAAACCGCCTGCTGTTGATGTATGCTTCTCCAAATGCAGGTGTTTTGAATCTAAATAAGAGCGGGCTGGCATTTCTTCCAAGCAAGCTTTGCACTGCAGCCTTTAAATAACTCAGCATATTTAGAGGTAAAAGTCTAACCCCGGGCATGAATCAAACAGAGCCACTACTATCTTTGCTCTAGAACCATGAACGTGTACAGCTGTGAGAGTCGTGGTCCTCGCTTCTCCTGAGGCTCTGCATGAGAAATGTCAACCGTTTAATGGTACTTGAAAGAGGTGGAAGTCCATGGGTAGAGGAGGTCAGGTGGTTTCCTTGATGTCACAGCCTGGCAATAAAGTTGAGAGATGAATAGAACCCAGCCTCCCCTGGTGACCCAAAGAATTTCCCCAACTGCCACTTGATACTGGTTGTGTGTGTGTGTGAACACATATATGCTTGAGCTGATTCCATATATGTTCTTTTTTTAAAAAAAAATATTTGTTTATGTATTTTGAGAGAGAGAATGAACAGGGGAGGGGCAGAGAGAAAGGGACAGACAGAGAATCTCAAGCAGGCTCCTCACTGTTAGTGCAGAGCTCCATGTGAGGTTAAATCATGACCAGAGCCAAAATCAAGACTCAGATGCTTAACAAAATGAGCCACCCAGGGGCCCCTCCATATATGTTCTTATGCATGTTAATAAAAGTGTTTCACCATGTGTAAAATAAGCCCACTGACCCAATCGAAGGAAGGACACAGAGACCAAAGCACAATGAAACAAGGCTTTAATCAACTTTCTTACAAGAGCAGGTATCTGATGGACAGGCACACTGGGACAGTTACAGCAGACAATTTCTCTCCTAGTGTGCAAGTCCCTCCCCTGGTTCCTCATTGGCTGAGCACTACAGAGGTCACAGCCTTACCGAAAGTTTCCTATGCCCATATAAGGCCAGAAGTAGTCTGACTGGAACAAATGTACATTCCTTGAGGTGATGTAGAGACTTCAGTTCTTTCGCGCATGCTCATTGCAAAGCCTGCAAAACATAAGCCCCCGAAGTGGAGAGGATAAGAAGAACCATTAAGTGACAGGTCTAAGGGTTTGGGACTCCATTATGGGGGGGGGGGGGAGAGGTTTCATACATATTTCCAATAGGTTGTAAACCTATTGTTAACAGCACAGCTTTTATTTGGTATTTCTGAAAATTAATCATCTCACTTCTCACACCATGGAAGGAGGCACACAACTTGAAGTGTCTGACGGGTTTATAAAGAATGTCTACAATTTCCAATCCAGCATTTCAGCAGAGAGGGAAGGGATTATATGTAACTGACATTTCTCAAAGGTGAAGCAGGGGAGAGACTACAAAAGCACACATTATCAGTATCAGAACCCCCCACGGGAATGAAGGTGGCTAAGAACTTGGCATCTGGAAATTAAAAAAAAGGACTTGGCACCTGGAATCATATTGCTTAGGTTTGAATTCCAGTTCCACTATGTAAGTTCTCTGTGCCTCAGTTTTCACAGCTGCAAAATGGATTGCTTGGGGGTGTTCAGTGAATTAATACCTGAAGGGTACTGAGAACAGTAGCTGGTGCATCATCTTACTATAAGTTAGAAAATAAATATATCTATGCTGATGGATTGATCAGGCGACTTTGGTTTTTTTCTACATTGTGCCAAGGAGTGCTTGCTTTCATTTTTTTTAACGTTTATTTATTTTTGAGACAGAGAGGGAGAGAGAAAGGGAGTGCAAGCGAGGAAGGGGCAGAGAGAGAGGCAGACACAGAATCCAAAGCAGGCTCCAGGCCCCAAGCTGTCAGCTCCGAGCCTGACATGGGGCTTGAACTCAAGAACGGTGACATCATGACCTGAGCTTAAGTCTAATGTTTAACTGACTGAGCCACCCAGGTGCCCTGAGGTTTCTTCCATATTTAACAGAAGTCTTAGTTTTGTTTTCTGAAATGTGCCTGAGGTTTGTCCCCTTTTAGTCTTTTCTCACTGCCATCGTTTCAGGAGTGAGGGTTCCTTTCCCAGGGGCTAAGCTAGCACAGAAACTTCTCCCCTGCTCTCCCGGCCTTTGTGCTCCTTCCCAGAGTTTCACTGGCTCCTGTTTGTCCGCTGCTGCTTTTATCTGTGCGCTCTAGCTCAGCTCACACCAAGCCTAGCCCTCTGCCATTTCCACACCTTCCACAGCCCGGACTCCGCCCATCACCCCTGTCCCCAGAGCGCTCCCCAGATGTGGCTCAGGCCCACAAATACCTAAGTAATGACTTCCCTCTTTTGCTAAGTCATTGACCTCCTTGTGGACTGAATCCATTTCAGAGAAGGATTTGCCTTTTCTGAAAGGGACTTTCCAAACAGGCTGGTAGCAGTGGGAAAAGAAATACAGAAAGCAGTAAATCGGATGGGATATGTGGAAGCTGAGAAGTGGCAAATTTCAAGACAAAAGGCAGAATAAAAAGTAGCTTGTCAATTCCCTTTGTCTTTACGTGCAGTGAAACCCTCCTCCCTCTCCCAGAACATTAAGAAGTAATCAGGGCACATCAATTTATTGATTATGTCACAGGAAACATTAATGTATTATGACCCTATGTTCTTCGCTTAAAAACTACAAGATTATGTGAGGAAATAATTTTGAGCACAGCTCTTAATGTTCATGTCTTCAACTCTTCATTCCCACAGTGAGCTTCTTTTTTTCTTGCCCTTCCTTCCTTCCCTCAAGTTTGTTTTTCTCTCTCCAATGGTGTAATACACATCCTTTCTCCCAATTCCCCTGGGGTACTACTTCTTTCCCAGCCCTGGCTTTCAAGGAAGAGCTGCTGGTCACAGAATCCTGTCATTCTGGCTGTGGCTGAGCCAGTGGGAGTCCTTCCCTAGGACTTTTCAAAGTTTCACCCCCAAAGCCTACTCCAAGCCATGTCTCATGTGCACCATTGTAGAGCCTACCATTGGATCCCTGCTTCCCTTCCCTGTGTTCCTACCTGCCACAGACTGCTCTCCTCTTAGCAGCCAGAGGAATCTTTTCTCTAAAACTTTATTCAAATCATGTCAATTCTCTTTTCAGTTCCTCTTTTGACTTACATCCCATTCCAGATGACATCAGAATTTTCTCCACTTCCCACTAGCTCCCTCATTTCATCTCTAGCCACTCTCTTCCCATTGCCATGCTGTTCCTTGTACTTGCCAGACACACTCCCACCTCAGGGCCTTTGCACATGTCGATTCATCTCCCTAGTACACTCTTTCCATCAGGAGTAGCTTACCTTTCCCTGCATTTAAGTTTCTGCTCACATAGTACCTTCATAGAAAGGTCTTCCCTGAATTTCCCATAGAAAATAACCTCCAGATGCCACTCTCTGTTCACATACCCTGCTTCCTTACTCTTCAGAGCACTTAATGGTACCTGATATTCATTTTTTTTAAGTATCACCATCTCCTCATACTCTTGTAACCTTTACAAGGGAAGAGAATTTCTCTATTTTTGCTCACTGCCATCTCCCTAGCACTGAAAACAGTGATCCACACAGTAGGTGCTCAGTAGCTATTTGTGCAGTGAAGGTCTTACTAAACATTCCCTTGTTGAATACTTCTACACTGTCTTCAACCAAGTCCTAAGGGACTTTGAAAGGCTGCATTATAAATGTCTTAGGTAATGAATGAACAAGAAAAACGTTGAGAAATAATCCTATCAAACCTCCTTTTTTTTTTTTAAATGTTTATTTTTGAGAGAGACAAGAGTGTGAGGAGGGGAGGGGTAGAGAGAGAGGGAGACACAGAATCCGAAGCAGGCTCCAGGCTCTGAGCTGTCAGCACAGAGCCCAACACCAGGCTCAAACTCACAAGCCAAACTCCATGGCTGAAGTTGGATGCTTAACCACTAAGCTACCCAGGTGCCCCCCTTTAAAAAGAGGAGGTTAGATGGGGTGCCTAGATGGCTCAGTGGGTTAAGCATCTGGACTCTTGATCTCAGCTCAGGTCATGATCTCACAGTTTCGTGGATTTGAGCTCCCCATAGGGCTCTGTGCTGACAGCGCAGTCTGCTTAGGATTCTCTCTCTCCCTCTCTCTCTCTGCCTTCCCCACTCCCCCCTTCTTCTCTCCCCCACCCAAAATAAATAAATATTAAAAAGAATTTTAAAATGATGCAGATCTGAAGCCCAGAGTGGGTCGAGTGAGGTCCCAAGAACACACAGCTATTCACTGGGCTGTTGCTTTGGGCAGAAAATAACCCAGGCTGAAGCTGTTTACCAGCCTCACAAAGGAAGGCACCCATGCTGCGCGTGAGCCTCTCCTGATTTCAATGACATCTGGTAAGCTCTGAGCAGGAAGCAGGTGCAGCCAGCTGGCTTTGTTTTCTCACAGGCCAAAGCAATATAAGGCCCCCACCTAAGCCTGCTTCCAAAGTGGGGATTTGGGGAGCTAGAACAGAAGGTCTCTCTGCCCCTTCTCCTGTGTCTTATGATCTCTGGCTGCACAAAGGGGTGGAATATGCATCGGTCAAATAAATGACCCCCATGCTCCCAGAGCCAGAAGTGGGACAGCACAAGGGAACATGTCCGAGGTGTTCGGTCTTCATCCCTGGCTTCTCTCTCCCACCAGCGAGTGCTTCCTGTTCCTTCCCAGCCTCCATGCAGCACATCTACACTCCCAAAGGATGGCGCATTACAATGATAAATGATTTTCCAACTTGTTTGATAACAGAGCTCTGTTCTCAAGGAATCCTGATTAGCATCTCATGGATTCTTTCCAACACACCTTGAGAAACACTGCCGTAATAGAGAATTGTAAATCAAAAGGCAGTGCCGTCAGGCCTTTCGTAGGACGCCTTCAATTCTCAAGTGAGGGAATGGAGTGAAGTGGGGTTGGATGGCTTGCCTCAGGATCACCCGTCCAGGTACAGTGCAGAGCATGCCAGGTCTCAACTTCCCCTCAGTCAGGCCACCTACTGAATTATGTCAACTGCAGTTTCTGGGGACTAATGAAGTTCAACTGCATTGTTTTCATACAATGCAGTTCTTTTTTTTTTTTTTTTAAAGGGAATGTGGCATATTCCTTGTTTATTATCATTTATGTTGAGAGAGAGTGCAAATGGGAGAAGGGGAGAGAGAGAGAGAGAGAGAGAGAGAGAGAGAGAGAGAGAGAGAATCCCAAGCAGGCTCTGCACTGTTAGGTCAGAGTCCGACATGTGGCTCAAACCATGTACCCTGAGATCATGGCCTGGGCCGAAATCAAGAGTCAGATGCTTAACCAACTGAGCCACCCAGGTGCCCCTCATATAATGCAATTCTTAAGGTGCTCATGGTAGATAATCAAACCCTGCAAAGAGTTTTGTGCCAATTCATTTAACGAAATACATTACATATGTGTTTATATACGCATATATATTTTTCCTACAGACATGAATGTACCATACAAATATATATGCATTTATGCACATATGTTCATATATCTGATGCCTCAGATATACAATAGTGTATATAGAATAGTATAATGAAAACCATGTACCCAGCACCCAGCTTAATTAAGATATAAAACATTAAAAATACCAGTGAATCCTGCTATGTAATCCACCGTAGAGTATTATGATTTTTTAAATTTAGTTTCAGTTAGTTAATACAAAGCATTATATTTGTTACAGGTGTGCAATATAGTGATTCAACAATTCCATAAATCACCAGGTGCTCATCAAGACAAGTGCCTCCTTAATCCCCATCACCTAGTTCTTCACCCATCCCCTCTTATAACCATCAGTTTGTTGTCTATTGTTTCTTTTTCTTTTTTTAAAAAGTATTTTTAATGTTTTACTTATTTCTGAGAGAGAGAGAGACAGCCTGAGCAGGGGAGGGTCAGAGAGAGAGAGGGAGATACAGAATCTGAAGGAGGCTCCAGGCTCTGAGCTGTCAGTACAGAGCTGGATATGGCGCTGGAACCCAGGAACCGTGAGATCATGACCTGAGCCAAAGTCAGACGCTTAACCGACTGAGCCACCCAGGCACCCCTGTTGTCTGTTGTTAAGAGTTTGTTTCTTGGTCTCTCTTCCCCCTTAGCTCATTTGTTTTATTTCTTAAATTCCACATACAAGTGAAATAATATGATATTTCTCTTTCTCTGACTTCTTTTGTTATATTCTCTAGCTCCATCCACGTCACTGCAAATGGCAAGATTTCATTCATTTTTGTGGCTGAGTAATATTCCATTGTATATGTATACCACATCTTCTTTATTCATTCATCTGTCCATCTGTTGATGGACACTCAGGTGCTTCCATATCTTGGCCATTGTAAATAATGCCTCTATAAACACAGGGGTGCAGATATCCCTTTGAATTCATGATTTTGTATTCTTTGGGTACCCAGTAGTGTGACTGCTGGATCATGGGGTAGTTTCATTTTCAACTTTTAGAAGAACCTCCATACTGTTTCCACAGTGGCTGCACCAGTTTGCATTCCTGCCACCACTGCACGAGGGTTCCTTTTTCTCCACATCCTCACCAATACTTGTATCTTCAGAGCATTGTGGTTTTAATCTGAATTTCTGGATAACTAGTGAGGCTCAATGTATTTTCAAATGTTTAAATGTTCCTCTTCTAAAAATTGACTGCTCATGTAACTACCTGATTTTTCTATTAGATTGTTAATCTTTTTAAGAGTTTTTATATATTCCGGAATTGAACCCTGATCATTTTACACTTATTATGTACATTTCAGATATTTACTCGCAGACTGGGGTTTGTACTTTGAATTTTTCATCTTGGCTTACAACAAATGTGTTTTGTCTTAGTATAATTGAATTTACCACTTTTTTTTAAGGTTTGTGATTTTTAACTCTAAGAAATCCTCCCCTACCTCCAAACCCCATAAAGATAGTTTTCTTCCTTGGGTTCTCAAAAATTTGCTTTTTGTCTTTAATCCAACCTGGAATGGGAATTTAGGTTTACATAAATTGTGGAGGAGGGACCTAAATCTATTTTCTCCGTACAGCTAATGATCAGATCACTACGTATTGAACATTCTGTTCTTTCCTCACAGATCTGCAAGGCCAGCTTTGCCATTTGTCAAGTTTGTATGTCAGCACAGACCTGATTTGGAGTCCTCTCTTCTCTTCCGTTGTGTGGCCTCCTGAAGCCATAAGGCTAACAGCCACTCTGAATTTCATTTTCCTTTAACCACACGAAACCATTGAGACTGGGCACTGGGTCTGCAGGACCTCGTGATACCATTCTCTACTTTGTGTGCATTTGCTAATTTCCATAACCAAGACTTACACATATAACTGTATCTTAGTCGAATATAGAATGCTTTGCTGTGTTGCACTTGCTTACCAGGCCGTGCTATTTTGGGCACCAAATCTTTGCTTTTCAGCCCTTCTCTTTGAAACAGCCTTCTTCCCATCCATCATGCATTCTCCTGGCTAAGGACACATACCTAGGGACCTACCCCCAGGAAGCACCTGACCACCTCAGGCCGAGCTGGTTGTCCATGAGCCTTTGTCCATGACTACTTCCAGCAAGGCTGTGACCCCACGGGGCCTTGACTTCCCTGGCTGACATTGCCATTGCAATGGGAGTGCCCCTGAGAGTGGAATGGTATCACATTTCTGTTTCCCCACAAGGGAGCAAACGGCAGATAGCAGATGAAAGACTAACTGAATTAATGAATAATGAATAAATGTTCAAATATCCTTTTAGGACTAATGATAAGCAATAGGAAAGAAATGAGGGAGGCAAGCAGGTTGCTGACGTCTAGGTTTGGTCCTTAGGGTATGATCAGCCCCGGGATGATTCCAGATGCAAAGCCTTAGCTCCAACAGCAGAAGGGCTGGGAAAAGCCCATCCTAAAAAACAGAAGGTGTCTGTGAGTATCAGCAGAATACGTGACCTAATGCCTGTGAAAGCATTTTGCAAACACAAAAGCCCGATGCTCCTATGCAAAATAGCATGACTATTATTATCAGTAGCTTCTGGTAACTCTTATACTATTCATGATTGTCGTTCACACTTCTGAAACTGGCTTTTTAGAAATCCAAGCTGCATGCCAGAAATAATCAAGATCATTTTCTAAAAACACTAGGAAAATAGAGTACGAGATCTATCAACAAATCAGAAAGCACAATTCAGCAAAGAGCTCAAAGATAATATGATCTGCCCTGCCTTGATGACAGTTTGAAATACAGTTAGAAAAAATAAAAGCCCTTTAACAACAGAACCAATTAATAGTCAAAGCATAGTGATAGTGTCTGTTTTGCGGGTGGAATGTTTTCTTTTTGTTTCCAGGATCAAGCACAAGTTGATACCATGTTGCTGCTAGTAGCTGTTTTCACCACCAGAGGAAAATGCTTCTACTAAATAGAATACAAGAAAAATGATTCTCTACCCTACTCTCCTACTTTCCCAGAGTAAATCCTTTATTTTACTTTTTTTTCTTTTATTTCTCCAAGGGAGTGGCAGGAAGCTGTTTCCAACAGAATAGAGAGAACAATGTATGATCTTAATAAGTAAATACCAGGAAGTAATGATTGTCTTCTGTTTACAGATGAGAATGGAGCCCAGGAGATAAAAGGAGTTAGGTACAAGGTCATGTGGCCAGTGAGTTGCAAGATATCCTGACTTTAATTGAAGCGATCTCTCCCCTCCATTGTGAAATTGATTTTTTTTTTTTTTTTTAAATTAATCTGCATTACAGCCCAAATGGGATAAATCAAGCAGATAATACGTAATCCCTTTTTGGAAATGTAGAAACGAAGTTGGGCAATTTGATAATTGAGCCACAGATACAAGCGGTGAGGAATTCGGGAAAGATTCCAGGCATTCTCGTTGTAGGGTAACCCTGCCTCGGAAGGAGTTACCTCTGAAGCTCAACGTCAAATATCCTCCCCAGAATCTGAAAAACACCCTCCTCTACCTACTTAGCATGGTATAAGACTATAGAAGGCAGTGAGATGTGACGTGTGGTTTTATAAAAATTAGCAAAAATGGTGCCAGAGGAGAGAAAAAAACAAAAGCAGATGTGTAAGCATGTGTAATCAGAAAGCATTATGTACATAATCCTAGCAGCTTCGTTCAATGGCTTACTCCATTTCAGTAATCATGTTGGTAGATGAGCTAATTGCAAATTTGTTAAATATTCATAACCAGCAATTTCTGCTAAGTGACAATGAACTGTCACAGTGGAAAGGATTACAGACCTTAGCGTGACATGATTTCCGAGGTTGCTTCCTGTCTTCACCCCAACATCGTGTTCACCCCTCTTTCTAATTGTGGCACAGCCATGGAAAAGCAGGGCAAGGCAAAGGAAGCATTCCGGTGGGAAGGGGAGAGACAGAGCAAGCCTGTTAGTTTGGACACAAGGTGAAAATGTCAAGCCCGAAGCCCTTCTCCAATGTCGAGGGTTTTGCAAGTTGGTTGCAAGAAGACATTTTTCCAGGTTCTGTTTCATTCTCAACTCCATTTATGTAAATGCAGCATTGTGGAAGTGGAAAATCTAGAGGAATGGCTGAAAATTATTTTCACCAGTGGCTTCTCTGTCATATACAGACTTGCTACACCAAGTTGTGGGCTGTGGACCAGCAGCATTAGCATCACCGGTGAGTAGGTTAGATAGCCAGCATCTCAGGCCCCACCCACACCTGCAGTGTCTGGATCTCCATTTTTTGGAAATTTTTAATTTTTGAGAGAGAGAGAGAGAGAGAGAGAGCACGAGCATAGGAGGGGCAGAGAAAGAGGGAGACACAGAATCTGAAGCAAGCTCCAGGCTCTGAGCTGTCAGCACAGAGCCTGACATGGGGTTCGAACTCACGAACCGTGAGATCATGACCTGAGCCGAAGTCAGATGGTTAACCAACTGAGCCACCCAGGTGGCTCTCTGCATTTTAACAGAATTTGCATCCCCAGGTCCCCAGGTGAATAGTATGCACTTTAGAACAAAGCACTTAAAACTTTTTCAAGGGGAACACCAAATATCTTTTGTGATTCAAGATCACGTGGGCTTAGAGGCTCCATGAAATAACTCACAGACCTAGATTCTGAAGTTTTGGAGATCTGTTAATCCCCAAAGTGTATTTGGGGGTTAATTCATCTGTTTTGCACTTCTTGGCCATGGTTGCTACAGTTACTTTAGCAGCTGTTATTAGAGTCTCTCCTTTAACCAACATATAGAAAATTCCCTGTTCTCTTGCTGGCTTTTATGATACATCACTCCATGTGAAGAAATTCATTGGTTTTCCCTGTAACACAAAGTACATTTTGGCAGTTAATCCCTCAATATCCTTATCCTGTGTTACGCAGTTTCTTCACGCAGTCAGAATCAGCCTGCTCCTCCATTCATGCTCCAACCCTTCTCACTTACATACCTGGCCATGGATGGATCTACGTTGTTGATTTCAGATTAGTGTACTCATACAAATGTAGTTTTCATTTCACTCTGACACTGGCCGTTAGAGTCACAATCCATGAACTAGTTCATTGCTCATGAACTCAGTGTCACAGGACAATGAGTATCTACTAGGTGCCAAGTACATCGCTCAGCATAGCACATGTATTATCGCTAAACAGCATGTGGTATCTCCCCCATATGCAGATGGAAAAATGGTCTCAAGGAAGCTTAAATCATTTGCCCAAAGTCACACAGCAAGTAAACAATAACGTCAAGATTAAAACACAGTTGCACCTGAGTCTAAACAGCTACATTTGCTGCTTCATGCTTTCCTGTTAGCATTCCGCAGTTTATGTCATGTAAACTCATGGTTGGGCATTCATGTAACAATGTTGTTGATCCCTCCTGGATGTTACAAGCTTTGGTTTCAGATTATATGATATGCATGTGTTTATATGCAAAAGGAATGTTAAAAAATGAAGCATGTTCCAGTCAGGTGTCTAACTGTTACAAGGAGAAACTCAAACTAGTTCAAGTAAGAGGTAGGTGAAAAGGTCCAAGGACAAGAAACTCACCTCGGCCCCACAGGGACTAAAGCAAAGAACTCAGAAAGCAGCATCAACTCAGAGGCCACAAGCCACAAACATCTCTGGGGTCCCCAGGGTCTGTCTCCACTCCACCTTGAATCTTCCAGCCCAGTGGCTATGGCCACCCATTGCCCAAGTATCCTTTGATTACAAAACCATCACCAACTATATCAGGTGGTTTTTCTGTGCCCAAGTAGAGAGGGCCCTTCTGTGCAAAGGCTTTCTCCCAAACCTACTGAAGAAACCACTACCTGATAACGAAGAAACAAGCCATGGACATATTCTAACATTGAGCAAATCCAATCCTGGCTTCACAGTGAGTCAGCACAGGAGACCTATAGAGCAATGCCTGGCCCTGTGGCCCTTGACCACCCAGATACCTGTGATTTGTCCCTGGCTGGAACTTCTCTACAAAACTAACTCCTTTTAAGCAGGACAATTCTGGCCCAAGTTTTAAGGTGTCATAAATTCAATGTCTTCTTGTCTTCTTCCACTATCTGGTGGCCCCAAAGGTTATCTTGACCTTAGCTTTGTATCATTGAATCTTATCCATAACAAATTAGGAGAACTTTGTGCACAGGGATGCTTAGGCAGCTTAGATGCTTAAATTAAGGACTGGAGTAACATGGCAATAATTCAAGAAATGCCAGCAGCCGCTGGAAGGGGCAAGGAATGGACGCTCCCTTAGAGTCTGCAGATGAGGCATGGCCCTGCCCGTAACTTGATATCAGCCCAATGACGCTGATTTTGGACTTCTGCCCTCCAGAAATATGAGAAAATAAACTTCTCTGGTTTTAAGCCACCAAGTGTGTGGTAATTTGTTACGGCAGCCAGGAGAAGCTAATACATTTAGGCAAACAAAAATTGTACATATGTATGAGTATATCTCCACAATTAACTCCCAGAGGAAGCAGGCTTACCTATGTACATTTGTAATCTTTGTGGCAACTGCCCCTCCATAGCGAGTGAACCATTCATCATTCCCAACAGAAAAATATAAAATTTACATAAGCAGATACTCTTGCCATCATAAAGTTATTAAATGCTTCAATTATAAGATAAAAAATGATATTCTAATTTTAATTTTAATTTTAATTTTATTATTATGCATTGCATAATCCTTGTTAATACTTAAGAGTCATTTGTATTTCTTTTTTTTTGGAATACTCATTTGCATCCATTGCCAGTTTTCCATCCTGGTTTTGATATTTTTCCTAATGAATTCACATGAATCTTCATCTGTTTGGGTAGTTAACTCTTTGACTATGATTTGCAATTTGTTTTTACTTATCATTTGTCTTTTGACTCTGCTTATCATACAGGATTTTTACCTTAGAGGATTTTGAGCAATTTTTATGTAGCTGATCAATATCTATAGCTGCTGGGTCTGGGGTCATGCTTTGGAAGTCTTTTCCACATCAAGATTATTTTTAAAAGTGCTTTATTCTAATTATGAATGGCTTCATTTTTTCACACTGAACGCTTTGTGAATTTTAGAATTCATTTTGGTATTAGGCGTGAGAGACGGATTAAACTTCATTGTTTTCCCACATAGAGTCTTAACACTGCTATCAATGATCCATCTTTTTAATCTTTTTATATATAAATTCCCATATGTATTTGGGTCTATTTCTGGACTTTATCTTCTGCTATAGAGATCTTTCCATCTACACATTTTTTCCCCATAAAATAAAGGAGACTGTGAAATGAGAAATGCAGTGTCATTTGAGTCCTACTCAAGGCTGAGGCATCAGCCACCGTCAAGTCCATTCCCTTGGCTCCTAGTCCAGATGTGAGGGACTCTGTAGGAAGACAGCATTGGGAATCCCCCACACTGCAGTCAGATGGCTGTTCCAAAGTTCCTGTCCATCCTCCTGGCGAGGTGAGCCTGCAAAGAAGGGGCCTGTTAGTGGAACAAGACATGCCCTACTCAGATGCAGGAAAGATTCCCTTTCATGAGTGAGAAGTCAGGTCAGGACAATTGTGGGGCACCTGTGAGGAAAATAGATAAAAACCATCACTGTCTTCACCACGGTGGTTACGCAGACGTGAAATTAGCCTGGGCAGGTGACGTGGCTAGTGACGCAGGTCTGCATAGCCACAGGATATCTTGGGAGGCCTCTAAGCTTCCTACTACAGGCACCATGAAATCTCTAAACTGTTCTGGGAGTGAAAAATAAGCTAGCATAGAAGGACCACTGAGTATTCAGCATCAAAGCCTGGAACAAAATGACCTTTGCTTCCGCTAGATCCAAACATGGAGTGGGGGGAGATACAAAAAACTTCTCTGATGAACCCTTTTCCTGTGATTATTTAGAAATCTTGCCATGTTTCTATTCTGTGTGCAATTCCTTTACAGTTTTTTTCCCTTGCTTGTTTATTCATTTGTTTAAGCCTCTTTGAATGCACAAGCATGCATAATGTGACTTGATAGATGCAGGTCTTCTTGTGTAAAAAGTAAAAACATAATAATAATAATAATAATAAGTCAGCTAACAGGATGCCAGTTGCAGGCAAATGCAGATGGGCAGGAAAGGCCGGCTTGTTTCTCATATTAATGGTGGCAGGAGCCCCTGCCAATCCCCTCTATGATGGCATCAGTCTTGAGGCAGTGCCACAGAGACTAAGGACTCCACCCAGAGCTCCTGAGTGTTACAGGACCTGCACTGGCTCAAAGTTAGTACCTTTCAGAGACTGGGAGTGGAAATGGATCCACCCTCCTTCTTGTTAGTCTAGATGGTCCCCCATCTCAGGGGCTGTGGTGGCAGCAGACGCTCCTGTTAAACTCAAAATTAGCTGAGGAGAAAAAGAAAGAGAAGCTTGCTTCCTCCCCCTTTAAAACAGAAGGGCTCATCCCCTGAGCTTAGGGAATGGTATAGCCCCAGCAGGGGAAGTGCCTGTGAGGAATTCTGGCTAGAATCCGCTGGGAGAGGAGGAAGAGAGCAACGAGAGTCTAGACAATGACCACAGATACTGCTGCTTCAGCGCATCCAGTCAAACTCACACCCAGCAGTCCTGACTTCCCGCAGTAACATTTCTCACCCCTGACAGCCTTTGACATTGTGCTGTGAATTTTTCCTTAAAGAGGTTTTACACATTTTGATAAAGATGGAAGGGGGGCACCTTGGTGGGTCGGTTAAGCATTTCTTTTTTTTTAATAGTTGATTGTCAAGTTGGTTTCCATATTAAGCATTTCAATCCATTGAAATTTCAAACAACTGAAATTTCAATCAATTTAAAGTTACCCATAACCGATCCTGATATTGAAATTGGCATACAAGGACATCAAAACTATTATTATAATAATATTCCATATGTTCAAAAGTTATATAGAGACATGGGAAAAATTTTATAAGGATCCCAATTCAAGTTCTAAAGATAAAAACTACAATGTCTGAGATGAAAAATAGCACTGTATGAAATGAATAGCAGATTGGACTTAGCAGGGAAAAAAAATAATACCCTTGAACACACAGCAATAAAAACTATCCAGAATCAAACAAAGGAAAAATGGAGTGACATCTCATCACCTTTTCCATATTCTATTGGTTAGAAGCAAGTCACTGGCTCCACCAGTACTCATGGGGAAGCCATTAAACAAGAACATAGCAGTGGGGGTCATCTTGAGTATGTGTATCACACCAGTGGAAAAAAACTGAAGTGACATTATAAATGTGAGGCAAAGTGGATTTCAGAACAGAGCATATTACCAAAGATAAAGATGATCAGTTCAAGCAATAAAAAAATCAATTCATTAAGAAGGCATAATAATCCTACACGTGCATGTAGTAATAAAAGATCTTCAAAATAAATGATGCAGAAACTGAGAACTACAAAGAGAAATACACAAATTCACAATTATATAATCAGAGATTTCAATCTCTTTCTTAATAGAAAAAGTAAACAGAAAGTATTCAAGTTGTACAAAGTACATTCTCTGTCCACACTGGAATTAACAGAAATCAATAACAGAAAATCTTTGAAAAAAAAATGACCAAATAATTGGAAATTAGGAAGCACAATCTGAAATAATTAACTGGTCAGAGAAGAAATCAAAAGGGAAATTAGAAAGTATCTGAATTAAATGAAAATAAAAAAACAATATATCAAAATTGGGCTGTTGACAAAGCAGTGCTTAGGGAGAATTTATGACACTAAATGCCTAACTTGGAAACGAATATCTCAAATCAATGATTTTATCTTCTTCTTCTAAAAACTAATTTTTTTTTTGAGAGAAAGAGAGAGATTAAGCATGAGATGGGTAGGGGGAGAGGGAGAGAGAATCTCAAGCAGGATCCATGCCCAGCACAAGGCTCAATCTCACAACCATAAGATCATGACCTGAGCTAAAATCAATAGTCGGACATTCATTCAGGCTCCCCAAGAAACAAATTTTTAAAAGGGCAAATGAAATTCAAAGTAAACAAAAGAAATTATAAAAATCAGAACAGAAATGAATGCAACAGAAAATGGGAAAACAACACAGGAAATGAATGACACCAAAAATTGGTTGAGATGATCAATAAAATTGATTAACATGTAGCCAGATTAATTGAAGAAAAAAGATACAAATTACCAACATGAGGAATGAGGGAGGCAACATCACTACACATTCTACAGCTGTTTAAAAGATGACCAAAGTTGGGAGGTGGGAGAGAGGGGAAAGTGGGTGATGGGCATTTGAAGAGGGTACTTGGGATGAGCACTGGGTGTTGTATGGAAACCAATTTGATGATAAATTATATTAAAAAATAAATAAAAGATAACCAAAGTAACACTGTTTCTAAAATGTTGTGCCAATAAGCTAGAAAATAGTTGAATTGGAAGAATTCCTTGAAAGATACAGCCTACTAAATCTCAAAGAGAAATAGAGAACTTGAATACTCCCATATATATTAAAGATATCCAATTATTACAGCCCCATTTAGTGGAAGGACTATCCTTTCCTCACTGAATTGAGTTTTTATTCCATTTTTATGGTGGAGTTTATATATAGCATAAACTTTACTTATTTTTAAGTGTACAATTAAGTGGTATTACATACATTCATATCATTGCATGACAATTACCACCATCAATTTCCAGAGCTTTTCATTTTGTAACACTGAACCTTAGAGAAGAAAGGGTAGTTGTGTCACCAAATGGGGCTATAATAATTGAATATCCATATCTTTGATTCCTACCTGGCACAATATACAAAAATTAACTCAGAATGTACCATGGACTTCTCTGAGCAACCCAAAGCTGTAAAAAAGAAAACATAGGAGAAAATATTTGCATCATGGGGTAGGCAAAGATTTCTTATATATAACAATAAAAGAATGTTTCATGAAAGAACAAATTGATAAACTTAAACAAAATGAAACATGTCTGTTCTTTGAAAGACACTAATCAGAGAATAAAAGGACAGACTACAAAGTGGGAGAAAACACTTGCAAAGAATGTTAACTATGAAGGATTTGTATCTAAACTATATAAAGAGCTTTAAAAACTCAATAATCTGAAAATAAACAATAAATCTTTGCCTAATAAAAGTGGACAAAAGATTTGAACAGACACTTCAGTAAAGAAGATATATGGATGGCATATAAATATATGAAAAGATGTTCAACATCATTGGTTTTTACGAAGATACAAATTAATACCACAATGAGATGTTACCTCATAGCTATTAAAATTACTAAAACCAGGAAGACTGTTCCAGGTGTGGGCAAAGATGTGAGGAACTGGGACCCTCATACACAGATGGCGGGAATATAAAATGATCTAACCACTCTAGAAAACAGTTTGACAACAAATGTTACAGCCAGTTCAAAGGAGAATCCATAGCACGACCCATTTAGAAGTATAGACAAGAAATGAAATAAATTTACAGCTAGATGCAAAATTAGTCAATATCCACAGGGCACTGATCAACTGCATCCCACTGGTCTCAAATTGCATATCATCAACAAGAGTCATTTGTATTGCTATCAGTTTTCTACAACTTACAAAGTTATGACATAGCTCACAGAAAATGGAAGGTGGCAATAAGCCAGATAGATGAGCTAGGAGTAAAATAAATCTTTGACACATGCTCCTTTTTAATTGTATTAGGTCATGACTTTACCTGTTAAAAAAATTACCTTTTAGTAGGAACTTTGAGCAATGCCTACCTCATAAATAAGTAGTCAATAAATATCAACTTTTCTAGCATGGATTTTATTAATATTTAAAATGATTTGAGGAGCTCTTGGGTGGCTCAGTTGGTTGAGCATCTGACTTCAGCCCAGGTCATCATCTCATGGTTCGTGAATTCGAACTCCCATCTGGCTCCGTGTTGGCAGCTCAGAGCCTGGAACCTGCTTCAGATTCTGTGTCTCCCTCTCTCTCTGCTCCTCCCCCACTTGCTATCTCTCTCTCTCTCTCTGTCTCAAAAAAAAAAAGTTTAAAAATTTTTAAAAATAAAATGACCCAAGTTATACTTTATTATTATTCTTTAAATGTTTATTTACTTTGAGGAGGGCCTGCATGGCTCAGTCAGTTAAGTGTCCAACTTTGGCTCAGGTCATGATCTTGCAGTTCATGGGTTCAAGTCCCGCATAGGGTTCTGTGCTGGTAGCTCAGAGCCTGGAGCCTGTTTCGGATTCTGTGTCTCCCTCTCTCTCTGACCCTCCCCCACTCATGTTCTATCTCTCTCTGTCTCAAAAATAAATGAAAACTATTTAAAAAAAATTTTTAAAGCATAAATGTTTATTTATTTTGAGAGAGAGAGAGCAGGGGAGGGGCAGAGAGAGAGGAAGACAGAGGATTCAAAGCCAGCTCTATGCTGGCAGCAGCGAGCCCAAAGTGGGGCAGGATAACTTACTTGGGGCTTCCCTGCTAGGAAGTGGCAGAACATATCATTGAAAACAGGACATCAGGCTGCAAAGTCGAAATCATGCTCCATGGCTAATCAGTGAATTTCTAAATGTCATGCCCTGGCCCATGATCTTTAGCCAGTACAGTCCTGGGTACAGAGTATTAATAAGCTCTCACTAAGCATTTGCCGAGGATGCTGAACAGTGAGATTATTTGTCAAGAGTCACACTGAGAAGTCTCCCAAAATGGGTGCATCTTCTGACTTTCAGTCGAATCTCTTACTATTAGCCAGAGTTGCTGCTTAGTTGGCTGACTGGGAAAGACACTGCACATTTCTATTTCTGTTTAACGACTGCAGACTAAAGCTCCCACAGTCACTCGGTCCTTGATTTGGCTGCATAACACACACAGCAAAAGCCATAAGGACTCTATTACCAGCAAATTGGCACTTTAAGCCACAACATTGGTTCAGTCTGGATGCGTTAAAGGCCCAATGAGAGGTGAAAACCTTCGTTCTCTAGCTTTTTCCATTATATACCGAAGATCATTGTTCCCCTGGGTAGCATAGAGGGAAAGATGAATTTAGAGCACACGAAGAGGCAAAAGAACAAAACTCATGCTTGTTGTGTCCTTTTGACCCCAGTCTCCATGAAAATTTTATAGCTCTCAGCAACATGGTTTCATTTTTTGTTTGTATTTTTTTTACTTGATACAATTTTTTACTTGATACAAATTAATAAATGTTTGTCACAATGTGTATCTAAACATAATGTTCCGTGCTGATGATCTGACATGCCCTGTGCTTTTTCATCTGGCCGCATCCAAGACAAGTGCCAGGAAACCTATAATCCACATTGGTGTTGCAGTTCCTTCAGAAATCAAGTTTTCATTGATTTGTCCTATCCATTTTCTATTCAAATCTCGAGGAGTCTTTTGAGCTTTTCATTAAGCACCATGAAACTGTTGCAAGCAGTGACAATCCATGCTGTTTTCACCTGCATCTCAAGTTCACTTTGTAGTTTAATTCTGTTGGGAAATAAATCAGAACAAGATGCAGTGATGTTTGTATTCATTAGTGTGAGATGAATCATTTATTGGACCAGATTCTTCTCTTTGAATTCATAAGCACTGAAAAGGGGGGGGGGAACCCACAAAAAGAATAATCAGAATATGGGGATCTAGCTATAATCTCCCTTGTATTTATGATAAGAACTTAATTTTAAAAGGTTCTAACAGAATTGACTTAGATTTGATAGAAAAATTAGATTTTGTTCAAAAAATTGAACAAAACAATTCATAGGTTGGAAATTTCCTGTAAATAGACAGAGGAATAGAAAATGGTTAAAGATTTTAGAACACTGCATTTTTTGTAGGCTTAATTCTATAAAGAATGACTTTCCAATTTTCTTATAATATTCTTTTTCCTTGAAAACTAGTTTGAAATTTGTCCTTTTTTAAATGAAAAATGTAAGTTAGGAAGATTTCTGCTTCTAGTCATAAATTACTAGGTAATATGTTACCTAAACTAGAAAAGCAGAAAAAATATATAAAATGTCAAAGCTAATAAAAGTCAGAAATTACTGGGCCAATATTCAGTAGAGGAAGGTTGAAAGGTAAGACCAGCTGTCCAGACCACTTTTACCCTTAGGGACAATTGTCTATCCTAAAAACAGGGGTGATGATCTGAATTACCCTTTTAAAAATGTTACCAGGACACACATGTGTAGCAACATGGATGGACCTTGAGGGTGTTATGCTGAGCGAAATAAGTCAGGCAGAGAAGGACAAATATCATATGTTTGCAAGTATAGGAGGATTAGAAGGAACTTAACTGAGGAACAAGGGGGAGAAGAAGGGGGGAAATGGTGGGGGAAAGGGAGAGAGGCAAACCATGAGAGACTCCTTGAATGCTGACAAAAACTGAGGACTGATGGATGTGGGGGGGAGGGAGGGATGGGCATGGAAGAGGGCACTTGTGGAGATGAGCTCTGGGTGTTATGTGGAAACTAATTTGACAATAAACTATTTGTCAAAAAAAAAAAAAAGAAGAAGAAGAAGAAGAAATAAAATGCACGTGTAGCCAAAGAAAAAAATAAAATAAAAAATAAAATTAAAATGTTATCAGGACACACATGCCAGAGTTCTGAGACTCCCAGAAAGATTCCAAGAGTAAGGGTGAAATGAATGTCAAGCAGTCTTAACACAGACTGCAGCCTCTCTTTAACTCCTCTGAGTAGTCCAGAACACTCCAAATCCTAAAATTGAATTAAGGTCATCCCAAATTACTAGTGCTCCTAAGTACCTGAAAAGTCCATGGAAAATCTTCATTGGAGGAAAATGATGTCATCCTAGATTGCAAATGATTTCTACAAATAATTTCTCAAACACAATGTTCAGTACATAGTCAAAGATACACAGACACCCAGAAAGACAAGACACTATAAATACAAACACTAAATAGGAATAAGTTATAATATACGAAAATTTATCTCTCAAAGAGAGATACCCTCAAAGAGAGATAAATTTGTGGGTAAATCTAACTGATGATTGTATAAGAGAGTAATAATGACAATAATATTATTATTTGTAATGTGCAAAAAAAAAACCCCTGAAAACAATGAAAATGGTCTTCATTGTTGGAAGTGAGTGTTTAATCAAATGGTGGGATACTATAGAGCAGGGGTCAGCAAGCTATGGCCCATGAACCAAATCCAGCTTGGTGGCCTGTTTTTTCCATAGGGAATACACGATAGACTGTATGTGGCCCATAAAGACTAAAATATTTACTTTCTTGTCCTTGACAGAGAAAGTTTGTTGACCCTTGCTATAAAATAATAAAAATCAATGAATGAACAAAAGCTACAAACAACATGGTTGGATCTTCAACCTATATCATTCAACAACAACAAAAGCAAGGCCAAAAGAAAAAACTCCAATATAATTCCATTGACATACAATTTAAAAAGATAACAAAATTATAGTTACGGGATGCATTCCTAAGTGGTAATACTATAAAAGGAAAGCAAGGAAATGATGACCTTAAATGTCCAGAGAATGGGTACATCCAGGTGGGAGAGAGGGCGATCTTGTTGGGAGGGGCGATTGGGGAGTGAGCCTCAGATGAGTGGTTATGTTCTAGTTCCTTGTGTGGAAGGATTTGAGCGCTTATAATAATTTTGTCAAAATGTGGGTTTATGTTTTATGCATTTTTCTGTGTGTAATTCTATTTCATAACCAAAGAGATGTATTTATATTTTTTAATAAAAGAGTTTTCAAAAATGAGTTTTATGCAAATTAAAAGTAAAGAAAAGAACAGGTTGGGGGGTGGGTAGAAAGAAACTGCAAACTTTAGTCTACCAGGCAAGATTGGTAGTCTTTGCCTACATGAAAAAAAAAATTCTAAGCAATATTTCCAACTACCCCTTGGTTTGATAGGTAATTTCATAGGAAATGACTGCCCACTTATGTGTTTATAAAGAGCGTAGCTTGGAGAAAAGGTCAGAGTTCTGGCAGTGCATAAAATATTTATGAAAACAGCTCTGCTATTCTTTCTGTTTCCACACCTGTGTCCAGCCACTGAATCCTGTCGTGTGTTAAACGATTTGCCCTGGTCTGTCTTTAGGAGAGATTTTCGCCACATCCTCTCTAAAGGAGTTGAGCCTTTTTTCCATGGTTGGCAAGGTCCTCATTCTTTTATTAATTTCCTCTTTCTCTCTGAAAATATTCCACTTACCTTTGCTTCAGTAAGGAGTGTTATGTATCATGAATGACAGTTTTAGAATATGTGTCACAAGGGTTTCAAAGCTGTCGTATCACACAACTCCAGGGTGAACATTCACATATGGCAAGTTCCCGTAGCACTGTGGTATCCAGATCACATCACTCAGGCAGCAGCAAGACTAGCGCTGTGTGGAGGAGTTAAAAGTAATACTTCTGTGGGTTTCGGGCAATGGAGAAAGAGTTAAGTCTATAGCATAAAAGATTCAAGTAAAACAATAAATGAGCCTCTTCTCCCTAAAAATCCCAAGACAATAGCAGGAACACTATATTTGTAATGCTTTCAGAATACCCAGCTATATCCAACATACACACCTTCCACACTTTCATATAGACTGTGGCAGTTGGTTCTCACAATGAAAACTACTGGCAGTAGCCAATGTAATTTAAATGTATGTGAAATGCATCAAACAGACATCCATTTAAAACTGGGTTCTATGTTTCACTAGCTGTGTGATCTTAGGCAGGTTGCTTAATCTCTCTGAGCCCCAGATTCTTCAGCTGAAAAAAAGAAAATGGTGATGATGAGTATGGAGATCAGCTTTAGGGAATTTAATGAGATAATATATGTAATTGCACAGTGCCTGGCATATAATACATACTTTGCAACTATTAGATAATACTCTTATTATTTATTCTCTGACTATCCCTCTTCCCTCCAAATATGTGTCCTTCCTCCAGGATGCATCCAGTCCTCCACTCCTGAGAGGGATCCTTTGCACCCTCTAATGCCTCAGTCTCTGACACCCACTTCCTCCATATTGAGGTAATCAGCAACCACTACCCTCTATGCTTAATTCCTACGTGCTTTGTTGTCTCTTCCAAACCATATAAGGGACACTTTACCTCCATTTTTGCCCCCTCCATTTATTCATCCATCCATTCACTCACTTAAAGTCATATTGCCCATGCAGGATGTCTGGAGAAGATCAGAAGAGGTGACTTCTGAGTAGCCAGATCAACTCAGGGAGTGAGCATGGAGACTTCTTGGGGAAAAACATTCCAGGAAGAAAAAGTGATATGTGCAAAGGCCCTGAAACAGAGGTATTTAAGAGCAGAAGGAAAGAGAAAATCTTTGTTGAGTGCTGGGAGTTGCTGTTTGAGCAGCCATCATCAGCTTCGAAGTAGTGCCATGGGGAACAATTGACAAGTTTGAGCAAAGAGGTGATATTTCTAAAGGATCACACTCTGATGGCAAGGTGGAGACAGAGGCACCACAGAAGACCATTGCATGGATCCAGATGGTGTAGACTAAGAAGGCAGCAGAGAGCCTTTCTAAAACACAATTCTGATCAGGTCACTCTCCTCATCTGGCCCATGCACACACCATGCATACCCACTCCAAAAAGCAGCCCAAGTTTTCCCCATTGCCCAGGGAATAAAGTCAAACCCTGGACCTCTCTCCTTACATCTGTCCTGTGGGCTGTGCCGTGATTCCGTACCTCTGCACCTGCTGTACCCTCTACCTAGAATGCTCTTCTCTCCCTTGTGTTTCCACTTCTTCTTCAAACCCCTGCTATATGAGCTGCCCTTAGAAGCTGTCTTTGATCCCCCTTAACCTTCCTTCCTTGAAAGACTTAACTACCTCCTCTTCTGAGCAATCTCGCGAGCCATAAATCTATGATCATATCTTGTCATTCTGTCCTGTAATTATCCACCATGAAGTAGTTTATTCTGTGTGCTGTCTTCCAACAATTTTTTATCTTGAGCCCTTTGTAAAATCACTGCCATCAATTGTGTGTTTAATTTGTGATTGATGTAAATAGAATCTCCTTTCTGGGTCATTTTTCAGGTAAAATAGATTGCCTGCTGTTGTTTGGGCATCACTTCAGTGGAATGTCAAGAGTCCCCATTGATATCCCTTTTGAGACTTTGGTCTCAGTGCTCACATGTCACCCTGCTGGATAAGTCTAATTCAGAAGTTAATGCTTCTGCCACATTAGTTTTCTCATTGTCTTTCCTGAGCTTTGGGTTCAGTTTCAGCAGTGAACTTTGAGTTTACTGGTGCCACATTTACTGACTTCCAGCCAATCCTAATCTAGCTCCTCCTTCTCAATCAAAACCAGATAAAATCATGTGCCCTTCTTGATTCATCTCTACTTCAGCTCTGAGAAATTTCCCCCTAAGTGCTGCTTTAAATATTCCAAATTTTCAAATCCATCATGAACGTTTCCTCTTCTGTCCTTTAGCAAGTATCTGCTCCACTTCAGTAGGCTTTAAAATGCTGTCTTTCACAGATTTTCCTCCAACTCCCTGGAAAATTAGCAGAGTGATGCTGAACCAGAACCTGTGTCTTATTGTGTGATGCAGTTTGGTTTGGGCCTGGCCACATTTCTTAAGTCTTGATGTGAATTTCATTTCCTACTGCTTATCCTGCATGTTAACTTTCTGCTTGGTAAAATTGCAAATTCCCAATGAAAGCATTCTACAATTGATTAGACTCAGGCCGCTTGGCAATTTCTTTCTAATCTCTTTTATTATGCCTTCTATAAAAATGACAGCCCGGGTATAAATCCTAGTTTAAATCAATACCAGTAAGTGCTAATCTCGTCACAGCGCTGGAGATGAAAATGTCAAATGGTACCTGCTAGGCGTTAGAACTAGCACTGTAAATCATCAAAAATTAAAGCAACACCAAATTGATTTTATTTTCCTTCTTTTCAAAGAAATAACTTTCAGATTCATTATTTTTCCATGGAGTTATTCTTTTTTTCTTTGCACTTACATTCTGATTGGGTGAGATTGATGAACTGACTTTGGCTTGGCATATGTACTGATGCCTTCCAGCAAAACATCTGGGACCCAGGCCGCTATTAGGAAGATCCTTAGGATAAAGTTGATGTTTTAGAGTATGATGAATACATTTAAATTGCATTTTAATAATTCTCCATGTGATAATACTTCAACAGAGTAGAATCTTGGTTGAAGAAGCTACACCACAAGAAGGTACCTCAAAATGGTACAACCATGGAACAGAATTCCTAGCCCTTCTTCTCCCAGCCTTGAAGTTAATGTCCATGCTGTCACAAGCTATAGGAGACAATGCCTCCTCCAAAGAGGGGCTACCTGGAATCCGGGCAACCTCATAGTCAAGACGCAGGAAAATTGTGTAGCCTGAGTGGTAAGCTTTCAAATGATCCTGGAAGAATTGGGCGATCATAGGGGTTTTAAAGTCTAGGAGAACTTAACTATCTTGCCCAACTTCCCACCCTACTCATATGATCAACTAAGAAACTGATACCTTAGGGGATTTAATGGCAAAGTGATGATCCCAGATATAAAGGCAAAGCAGCAGACCACCAGATCCTGAATCCATTTCTTTTCTCTTTGCATCACAGAGAAAACATAAGAAATTTACCCACATTTGAGCAAAGAACATGCAAAAATCTGATGTGTGTGGTCATAAAAGAGTTAAAAAATTCATTCATAAGATAGTTAATACACAGAGGAAAAAGCTCCTCATGTGTTAATGAACGGAGGAGTGGCAAGAAACATTACAGTTAAGGTGAACTTTTAATTTAACTGGTCGTTTTTGGATTTACTTCCACACAAAATGTTTTTATGCTTCTTGTATGGTCCCTTTCATCTCCTATAGAGGATGTTAGTTAGCTATCAAATGCTTAAGAAGTATGTAGCCCAAAAGAGTGGCAGAAAAAAAACCATGTCCAGTAGACAAAGCCATTCATAAAGAACCCAATCTTTGAAAAATGGAGAATTAGGAAATTTTCCAGAATTGACAACAAAGCTTTCTCCAATCTCAATATTTTAAGTTCTTCAACAGCAGACCAAAGTGCAAGGTCCTCACTATTACTGATCTCTCCTGTCATGAGCTTCAACCTTGCTAAAGGAGCAAGCATAGGTGGCCTTGGGGACCAGGCAGGTAACCAAAAGGAATAATGGGCAGATTGACAAATTCAAAATACAGCCCAAGGTAAGCACCCTATGCTTAGCTATAACAAATTGTTGATACAGAAGAATGTAGATACAGAGTTACTAACTCATCTAACTTTTGCAAAGATGAGCCAGAAATCCAAACATTGATGTGAATTCTCTCAATTTATAAATTTGAAAATTAATTGAAAATAGGTTAAACACATCTGTGGACTAATTTAAGAGCATGAGTACCTTAACTGAAGAGTGAGATGCCAATCTAGGTTTCATTAGCAAGAATGCTTGAACCATGCAAAATTATTTCAAGAACCACTTGGCATTTCCATTTACCAGTGAGCATTTAAAAATGCTCCCTAAATTCATGGTATGTGCTATATGGAAGGATGCATTTATATCAGAAACAGAGAGGCCAGCATTTGATTGGATGTCCAAGAGAAACTGCTGCAGTCAATGAAATGATCAGCGGCATGGGAATCAGAGTGGATTTGCCTCTAGTTTAGCTGTGTAAATGGAAGTGAATCACTCACTTGCTTGTGCAGAGTCTTTCTTATTTGTGAATTTGAAAAAATACTGATTTACTTGAATCACAACTTTATCATAATAGAAGATGATGAAGAAATAAAAATTTCATTTTAGAATCCCACACAAGAATCCACATCCTGACTTTCTCCAGACTGAGGTCCTCAATTCAGAAGGTACCTTAGTGAACACTATGAACGGAGGTCCAAAGGCAGAGAATAATGGAAATTAGGACTCAGGGATAGTGAAATAGACAATGTCTGTTGCTCTCTGCTCGGAGCCCCTGGACCACAAATTTTACCATTTCTGGGGGTGTGCTTTTACTCGAAAGGCTACCCTGTGATTCTTTTACAGTGGCCTCCCTCAGGCTATTAGAGCTGCTTGGCTTATACAGATTGCTGGAGGTACCTGGGAGATCGGACACCCCTGTTTTGGTTTGTAGTAATGTAAGCTACTTTGCTTCCAGTTGAGACAAACTCGGAAACATAATTCACCCTCCAGAGCTCCTCCGCAGGACCAGATGGAGATTTGCCTGAAATCACACACCTGTTTCACTTGCTTCCTGTTTCCTTGTCTTGCTTTCCCCAGTTCCCCATCAGGGTTGCTGGAGCACATCCTTAATAAACCTCTTACATGTGAATGCTTCTCTCTTAGTCTGTTTCTTGTTTTTTTCTTTTTTAAAGTTCATTAATTTATTGGGGGGGGGGCATGGGTAGAGAGAGAGAATCACAACCATGTTCCATGCTGTCAGCTCCCAGCTCCACCAGGGCTCGATCCCATGAACTGAGAGATTATGACCTCAGCCAAAATCAAGAATCAGTCCCTCAACTGACAAAGCAACCCAAGTGCCCCTCTCTTGGTCTGTTTCTAAGACTCTGTGCTAACACATCCACAAATTTATTGAAACTGACTTATTTTATTAAGAGTTCTATTTCCATCCGGAAATTTAAAATACTTTTACAAAGGAAATGATTGCATCATTTCACACTGTTCACACTCTCACACACCAACATCAAGAATGTGTGTGAGTGTGAAAGTTACACTTTAAAAGTTTTGTAAGCAATGGTCACATCCTTCATGACAATTTATGCAACCCAAGAGTAGTGAATAATATAAATCTCACTGTACAATTAGAGGCATCTAGGCCTTAGAGATATAAAGAAACCAAGCAGAATGAAGTCATTTTGACTGATTCCTTAGAGATATTATGATATAAAGCATGATTCTATCATTTTTTGTATTTGAAGATCATATATGTTACTTCTTACAAAAAGATAAAGACTGTGGACTTTACAATTGCATCATTTTCCCATATCCCAAAATCAAGGAAAAATAATTCTTCAACAACAAAAGCTACATCAGTTTACCAATTTCCTGATAATTTGCAAATGCACAGATGTATAATTGAATTACCAGGTATCTTGCAACTAAACAGTACTGAAATCATAATGCGTTTTTCAAAACAACTTAGTTGAATACTTTGTATCAGATGCATTTGATTATAGTTGCAGAAATCAGTGGGTAGATTAAATCTCAGGAGTTGCCACTCTATGCTTAAGAGCCATATATGATTTGTTTTTTTAATGATCTGTTCAGTTGTAGATATATTAGATTAGAAAAATTGTATCCTCATTAGACAGTATAATTTCAAGTCATTAAAAAAATTTAAAGACAATAGAAATGGGAAAAATATAAAAATGTGAAAAATGTCCTGGTTGCTGAAGGATGTTTTAGGGTATTAAAACATTGTGTTAAGCCATACTATTAATATCACCCCTGTTATACGTACGATATCTAAATAATTTTTCTAAGGCTGTTTCAAAAATAAGTCAGTAAATATGAGCACAGGTTTTTGTATCACAAAGAGATCTTGCCTAAAAATCTGGTAAGATGGAGTATCATATTCAAACTTAGAACCCAGCAAAACCACAATTTGATTGTAAGGGCAAGATATCGATATTCTCAGACACAAAGGTCTCTGGGAGAATGGCACGCACGCGTGCGCACACACGCACGCGCACTTGCACACACGCACATACACTAAATTCACTTTCCTGAGACTTTCTTGAGGAAAGAAAGAAAATAGTCCAGGACAAAGCAGTGGCCTATGGGAAGTTGGAGTATGTAATGTTTACTACTGATTAAATAATTAATGAATAAGTATATTTGTAAAAACATTCAACTCCAATTCCAGATTATGCCAGTATGGCTGGAGATGGAATAAGAGACAAAACAAGAATTCTTTTTTTTTAACCTATATTTATTTTTGAGACATAGAGAGAGACAGAGCGCAAGCATGGGAGGAGCAGAGAGAGAGGGAGACACCGAATCCCAAGCAGGCTCCAGGCTCTGAGCTGTCAGCAGTAGATTTTTATCTAGGTCTTATGTATGTTTGGATGTGTATTTAGTCTTGTTTTGGGAGTTTGGCAGGACCCCAACGCGGGGTTCAAACTCTCAAGCTGTGAGATCATGACCTGAGCTGAAGTTGGACATTTAAGTGGCTAAGCCACCCAGGCGTCCCTAAAACAAGAATTATTGATTCTTCTTTTCTCCGCCAGAGCAATGACCATCACCTTCAGACATCTTAGCAGTTACTCTTTTTTTTTTTTTTTTAAAGAGCACGCTCAAGAGAGATCATGAGAATCCCAAGCAGGTTCCCCACTGTCAGCAGGGAGCTCAAGTGAGGGGTCTCATGAGTCCCTCAACATTACCCCCTCCCATGAAATTATGACGTGAGGTGAAAGCAAGAGTCCCAGGTTTAAATGACTGAACCACCCAGATGCCCCAGAAGTTGCTCTTAATATGTTAGGAGCAAACCCTTTAAGAATAGAAATAGAATGTTTAACTTTCAAACCAATGGTATAAAATTAGAACTATAAAAGAAAAAAAACCAAAACTTCCAAGTAAAAGACTATTTGAAGTAGGGATTTGAATGCATTTTTTCATAACAATGAACATCAGCTTAAGTATATTTTGGCCACCTCAATTGTCAAGACATTTATAACTATTTCATGTTAGGGGTGCCTGGGTGGCTCAGTCAGTTAAGTGTCTGACTTCGGCTCAGGTCATAATCTCACAGTTTGTGGGTTTGAGGCCCACATCAGGTTCTGTGCTGACAGCTCAGAGCCTGGAGCTTGTTTCAGATTCTGTGTCTCCTCTCTCTGCCCCTCCCTTGTTCTCACTCTGGCTCTCTCGGTCTCAAAAATTAAAAATGTAAAAAATAATTTCTTTATTTCATCTTAATTCATTACTATAGTACATTTCATAATGTATGTGATGTATCTGTGTATATAAATACATGTCTATATGTTCTAGGGGAAGAATTTCCTTTGCCATTCAAAGGCCCTTCTAGCTGGACTAAGAATCAAACTGACCCAAGACAGATTAACAGGAAAAACTAAAATGTAATAGTGTACTATGGGGAATCCACACAGACAGGGAAATTCCAAAGATAGTGAGGCAACGTGATGCTCATATGAGCTAAGGAGAGGGACAAGGGTCTGAGGATACAGTGGGGAGGAAGACCAATAGTAGGAGGGTGAGAGGAGTATTTGAAAAACAAAGGTTGCTCTTTTGCAGGTGCGTTTCTTAGGTAAAGAAAGAGGAATTTCCCTTAATAGCTCTCTTCCAGCTATAAGCATGCAGATGGGGGGGGGGGGGCAGGGGTAAAGATCTTTTCCTAAAAGATCTGCTGGGTTTTGATTGTTTTTAACTCAAAATCATGTTTGCCAAAGCAGCCCATCTTGGATCTGCCCTTGACGTATACATACACATATTAAGTACAACTCAAAATCTTATGCTGATAGGGTGTATGAAGGAGTAAGTTTGAGGTGCAAGATGAGAGTTAACTTTCTTCCCTTGGCATTCAGTGCCTACCCATAACCTGGCCCAATCTCTGTTGCAAGCCTCATTAAAACCTCAGTTCTGACTGAGTTGTCTCCCTCAGTAATCAATCACATCCGATCCTGTTCATTTCATGCTTTCCCGGCTCACATCAAGATTTGTCTCCTACAGGAAGCCGTCCCTTTATTCAGTCCCTCTCTACACTGATTTGACATACAGCATTCTCTGCCTCAATCAATGGTAATCTTGCCACATGTCCAAACAGCCCTCCCAGCTAGACATTAGGCTCTTAAGAGTTTGGGCAGGCTGTGGCTAATGCTTTCTCTGTGCATCTCCTCCAGTGGGGAAAGGTATGCACTACACAAAACTAAACAAATAATTGTTGTGATCAGTTTATTTGCCTTGAGGATATAATTAAACTCATTCTTCACTGTTCCCATTTCAGTATTGCTGACTATGACCTCCAAAAATTGAGGCTTTAAGCATGGATCTGAGTTTGCAGACATCATTTCCAGTTACATTCTGCTATTATAAAAAGCCTCCTCAGTTTTCTCATCCAGAAAATGTGACGATAATGACCAACAGGTACAGTTGTGAAGATAAAATAAGGTAAGATAAGATAAAATGTTAAATAGGTGTTTGTCTCTCTGTGTTTCAGTCCAAAGAGCCTTTTGTTTGTAATCTTTAACCAAACATCGAGATAGAAGGGGTTTATGTGTTCCCAAATTCCTAGGGGATGGAAAACAATTCTAATTGGCAGATTTGAATCCAACAGCCTCAAATAATTCAAGACGAAGCGTTCCCTCTGCCACTCCCTTATCGTCACCCTTATATTCCAAAGAGAAAAGTTAAGGGGCTCCATTCAATTCTACAATATTTGTTGAACGACTGGAAAGTATAAAAAGCATTGGCTTTTGTCCCCCACCCCCTCCAACACACTCCAGGACCCTCCCAATTGCTTCTCCCCAGATCCAGCCCCTTCATCAGGTAACAGTAGTTGATCTCCCACCTGCCAATCAATCCTAGCTCTGGCTTGTGGCCTCCTCTGGGGGTATGGCCAAGTCCTCCCTCTTTTTTCCAGCAGCATCCAATGGGAGTGCCGTTTCAACCCCGAACCACGCCCCCCATGCTAAACTGCAGGGGCGGGTCCAGATGGGTGGGCAAAAGGAAACCCTGGGAAGAAGAGGAGAGTCAGAGCAGAATTTCCTGGACTTTCAGACTCTGCACTTCCCCCACCCCAGGAAGGATAGTGTCCCACAGCTGGATATTTGGAAAGCTCAGTATTGAAATAATTGGTTCCTTGTTTAACGACACAGCCCCTGGCCTTGATTGAAGCCCTGTCTGAAGGATGCTCAGCCTTCTAGACAACTGAGCAGAAACCCAGAGGCATCAGACTGCAGTTTCCTGTAAGCCTTTCCCTTTCATTTGCCCTCCCCTGATCCTGAAAGCCTAGCTGACTACACAGGCCAGAATTCAGTCACCAGAAATAATTGCCTTCTTTGTCCTGTGGCATCTCTTCATGGAACATGCGGTATTGCCTTCATAAATGCCAGAGATTATTTAGCAACCTGAGACTGTGATCAGGCTGGGCGATCCATGTCATATGCCTTGTTGCCAACAAACTGAAGGAAGAGGGAAAAAAAGAACAGCCACAATCTGTCTCTTGGAACTGCTGCCTTCCCCTTGCCCAGAGCCAGCACGCAGCCTCTCGCGTCTTCCAAGAACTGGTCTTCCACACTAGCACTTATAGGATGCTACTTTCAGCCAGGATGCCTCTCTCTCTCTATGGCATTAATGTAGGGATGGGAATGACATTCTTCTAGCCCTGCCACACATCAGTCACCCACTAGGCCTCTGAAAATTCATAGTGTCCAGGTATCAGCGAGGGTCCTGGGATGCATTAGTGATTTTTAAAGGTGAATATAGATGAGTTATTTTCAAAGGAGCTAACGTTGCCAAAGGAACACAGCAAAGAAAATTCTCTAAGAAAGTGGTGCCCTGAGTTGCCAGGAAAAAGTCAAGAGAAAAAGTGAAGCGTTTCTTCAATAATAGCCTTTCTAGTCATCTTATAGGAAGCTGGAATGTCTGAGGACCAGCTGCAGGAAAATTTACTATGATTAAAGAAGTAATTTGAGCATGTTGATACTTGTATCTATGAGCAAAACCCTGGAATGGTGGTTTATTTTTCTGCTCATAACACTTAACTTTAGTTCTAAACTCATAGGTGCTCAACCAGTAAGTAGATGGTTGATTCATAAGAATCCTATCATTTGGCCCTCAAGAGAACCTCAGAAAAACTTAGATTTAAGATTTGTAAAAATTTTTTTATATAGTTTTTTTAAATTTTACTTTGGAGACACAGAGAGACAGAGGATGAGCAGGGAAGGGGCAGAGAGAGAAGGAGACACAGAATCTGAAACATGCTCCAGGTTCTGAGCTGCCAGCACAGAACCTGATGCAGGGCTCGAACCCATGAATGGGGAGATCATGACTTGAGCTCAAGATGAATGCTTAACTGACTGAGCCACTCAGGTGCCCCAAGAAACTGAGATTTGAAGAGATTACATAACCCACTCAAGGTCACATAGCTAAGAACTTATGGAATCCACATTTGAATCCAAATTTGTTTAATTAAAAGTGCATGCTCTTTTCCCAGGCCACCAGAGAGGGAATGAGGCACAAAATCATGTTTAAGAATACAGACTTGGGGGCAAGACTCCTTGGGTTTCAATTCTGGCTCTACCACTAAATAGCTCTGTGATCTCAGTCAGGCAGTAACTTAACCTCTTTGTGCCTTGGTTTTAGCATATGTAAAATGGGGGCAAGGAAGATATGTATTTTAAGTATAAAATGAGTTAACATATGTCAAGTGCCTAGAACAGTGCCTGACATATACAGTGAGCACTGGGTTAATCATCTTAGCTACTTTATATGAGTTTGGAGTCAAGGAATATATTCCATCCAGAAAAGAACCTGTGGATTAAGGTGTAAATTCTCATATCCTACACCTCTTGAAAACATACATAATGAGTGAATAAAGCAATTGAATATAATCACAGTTTTCCTTTGCACTAGAATGACACATCATCTTTGCCATAGCCATCATCATCGGCTTCATCACACCATCAATTTCATTACCTTTGTCGACAACTTCCATTTCATAACATGTTTGCTTTGTGTTTCATTTATACTCAGAAACTCCTCTGTTCAACAAAGAAGGGACCCAAGTCAAAGTCTTCATTCCCGAGAAAGGTCAAGAAGGACAGAGATGCTTATTTCTCATTTCAGTGTCTCATGTGTTTATATCTGACTTTTTCACCCAGTGGAAAGCCTGACACAATGTAGAGAGAATGAGTCACATTTGAACTCAAGCCCCTGTCCTGTCATTAATCAGGCAATATGCCTCACCTACCTGAATCTCAGGATCCTCATATGTGAAATGGAAGAAAAAATAAGAGAATGACATGGAGAGTGTCAAGGCCAGACGACACTAGGTTGGCACAGAGTAAACAAGATATTGACAGTCCCTTGTCTTGTTTCTATCACCACCTCTTATGTGACATAAGTTAAAACAAAGAATAAGTATACACCAAGAGTAATAAAAATAGAATTGATTAAATGCATGAAAGGAAAGAATAACCAAACAATTAGGAGCTAAGATAGTGCCTGTAATTAGGTATCATATATGTCTCTGAGCCTCCTGGAAGTCAGGGCAAAAGCTGAAAGCGATGAATGTCTGAGTGAGGAAGAAGTATACCAATGCTTCAAAAGAAATAAAGTCTTGGGGCACCTGGGTGGCCCAGTTGGTTAAGCATCTGACCCTGGATTTCGGCTCAGGTCATGATCTCACGGTTCCTGAGTTCAAGCCCTGCATGGGCTCACACTGACGGCATGGAGTCTGCTTGGGATTCTCTGTCTCCCTCTCTCTCTGCCCTTCCCTCCCCCAGGCTCCCCTTAAAAATTAACAAACATTAAAAAAACAAAAGAAACAAAGTATGAACTGACAACAATGATGATGCATTTCTTCTATGAAACTTCGTAATATTTTTATGTTTATTTATTTTTTGAGAGAGAGAGAGAGAGACAGAGTGCAAGTGGGGGAGGGGCAGAGAGTGAAGGAAACACAGAATCTGAAGCAGGCTCCAGGTTCTGAACTGTCAGAACAGAGCCTGACACAGAGCTCGAACTCACAGACTGTGAGATCATGACCTGAGTCAATGCTTAACCGACTGAGCCACCCAGGTGCGCCTCATATAAAACCTTGTAAAGGTAACATTGATTTGACATGATAGGTCTCCTGACATCAATTTTATTTTAAAAAGTTGCTGACTGGGCCTTTACATGGATGTTTTAATAAGAAACTTGAAAAAAAAATTGAGTGGTTAACATCAAAATCCCTTTCAGTACAAATGACTTTGGAGGGGACTGAGCTGATATGGTCTAAGAATGATGCCTGACAGCAATCAGATATAACACAAGAGCAGAATCAGGAGAGCATCCTCACTCTGAGTGCTACGGAATAAGGAATTTATTATAGGACTTGGACTTTACATAATTGTGAGGGTTGTTGGGGAAGAAAGGATCCAAAGACCAGAGTTGAAAAATCAGGGGGAAATCATCAACCAGGTTGCTTGCAGCACTGCCCCGGACAGGTGTGTCAGAGTTTTCAGGGGAATTTGGAAGCCAAGCATATCCTGCAACAGGAGTCAGGGCTGGTGGACAAATCTATGGAAGGCTGCTGCCCATCATTCTACTGACTTTGTGAATTTGTAGCCAAGAGCTCCATGGTAAACCTGAGATTGGTTTTGGTCAACAGGGTTGGGGATCAGAAAAAAGAGCTGAACTTGGAATCAGATGGTAGGGGAAAGTGCCAGCAGAGACAACAAACCAGACCCCGTCTCTGCATCTGTTTCTTGCTATATCTGACCACCATGACTTCCAGAGCATACTGGCTGTGGCTTGGTCTCACCCCTCTGAATCACTCACAGAGTTCTCTTTTGGCCAACTCTAATCTGGAAACTGGCAGAGGAAATTCTGGAAAATGCTATACCAGTTTAGCCAAGAGGTCCCTGAACAAAAATCACAGAGGACCATTCCAAAAATTAAAAAATTATGCTGTAGGAAGTATCTGGCATAGTGCCTGACACACAGTAGATCTTTCAAAATGTTGGTGCCTTTCGGTACCTGAGCTCCTGGCTACAGACCCCAAAATGACAGACCCAGGGCTTATGATTCAACATCTCATGTCTTCCCAATCCAGCTCAGCGTCCTGTCCACTGGCCAGATGCCAAAATGTATACTTCCTGAGACCATCTTGATTTCAAACACAGTGGAAACACATCTTACACTAATGCCAGATAATAAGAAGAAAGTAATATGAGATTGAAATCACTATTAGTTGCTCTTTATTTGGTTCAGCACTAGGAAAAAATGTTGGCTGAACTTTACAATCCATGAGGTACAAATCATAGATATTTTTAAACTCTGGGATTACACCCAGTGCTATCTGACACTCATACAGGAGCTGACATAGACTGAGAAAACAGTAGATTGAACTTCCTTGGCTCACAGTCATTCTGGGACATGAGTGTATTAAGTGGTATAGAGAATGGAATTGTCTACAGTTTGTTTTTCTCCTTAATTTATTGCATGCATATCTTTGAATTTAGGTAAGTTAGAAATGCTTATCATGTGACTTCCTGTCCTCAAATACAGTTGTTAACAATATAAAATAACTTTTTTTGCTCCTTGCTGCAACAACAGGTTTAGTGTATCAATTAAGATTAAGTTTGGCTATAATAGAAAAATCAATATAACAGTGGTTTAAGAAGTCCAGATTCAGAGCTGGTATGTTGTTCCATAGTATCAAGAACCTAGGCTCCTCCTATCTTTATGCTCTGCTGTGCATTAATTATGTTCTCAACATTACCTCATGCTCCAGGATAACTGCTACAGCTCCATCCATCACATCTGCGTTCCAATCAGCAAGAGGAAGAAGCAGAAGCAGAAGCAGAAGCAGAAGCAGAAGCAGAAGCAGAAGAAGAAGAAGAAGAAGAAGGAGGAGGAGGAGGAGGAGAAGGAGAAGGAGAAGAAGAGGAAGGAGGAGAAAGAGGAGTAGGAGGAGATGACAAAGAAGAAGGAGAAGGAGATCAAAAAAGGAAAAATAAGCTAAGGATGCATTCTTCCTTTCTTTTCTTTTTTTTTTAAATTTATTTCTAGGAGAGAGAGAGAGAGAGACAGCGTGAGCAGGGGAGGGTCAGAGAGAGAGGGAGTCACAGACTGAAACAGGCTCCAGGCTCTGAGCTGGCAGTCAGCACAGAGCCCGACGAGGGGCTCGAACCCAAGAACCGCGAGATCATGACCTAAGCGAAAGTCGGACGCTTACCCGACTAAGCCACCCAGGCGCCCCGCATTCTTCCTTTCTAATGAAGACTTGTGTGTGTGTGTGTGTGTGTGTGTGTGTGTGTGTAAGCTACTCATGACATTTCTGCTTATGTTACAATGGTCAGTTACATCATTTATTCTCTGATCAAATTATCTCATCCTGTTTTCAGATAAAATTTCAGGATATGGCAGAGAAGCCCCAAATAACTGCTTGCTTTAACCAAAATGTCCAGGCTACATTGAAATCTAATCACCGTCAACAACCAGACTGGATCTTGCTGAGTCTGAAAATATGCTAGGATTAAAAGTGACTAAAACAAAAGCATCCAGTGGGACTGAAAGACTGGTCTATTTAACAGTATAATAACTATGCTTATAATAATATAATGTTTTTGCTGAGGATTTACTCTATACAAAGTACTGTGTATATTTTGCCTTTTTTAAAATTCTCACAATCCTAGAAGATTTCACAAAAGAACATATGGAGGCTCATTAAGTTTGAAATCTTGCTCCAAGTCACACAACTTACAGGTGTGTAATCCAGGTCTTGAAATCTGACCTGACTCCATTGCACTCTCATTTTCTTTGTCTTCCCCCATACTGTGTAGTAAAGTCCCAGTACTGCAAAGTGTTTAGCATGAAGGAGAGGCAAGTTTGAAACTGTAAGAGCTGTGTTAACAATTTGGCCAACTAGATAAGTCAAGACTGGCTACTGCTTGGGGTGTGCCTCTAATGTGCAAGGTCATTAACTCTATCCCTCAGGTTGTCCCATAATCCAAAGTGGGTGCTCTGGCTCCACCCATCACAACTGTGAATGTGATAGCTCTCAGCTACTACAGGTAATATCACTCACCCCCTTCGTCACCCTACCAGGGCTGTATAATAGTAAAATAAGTAACTCAACACGATTGCTTGGAGCCACCAAGTCCATTGCCACACTCATTCTCAAGATTCATCTCAATATGCCTGGGAAGCTAAACACTTGAAGTCCTCCTTATTCAGTGTCACACTAGTTGAGCAGGTGAGATCTTGTTTTAACGGTGAAAGCATAGCCTCTTATTTTGTGAATGGGGTCAAAGTAACAATGATCTGGTCTGAAGCAGGTCAGGCAAAAAGGAAGGTAGTTTTTGTTTCACATCCTCTGTAACATTGTTATCCAAAAATTATGACCCGAACCATCAAAATAGACCCTCCACAAAAACCCCAGGAACTCCTAAATACAGACCACTAGTTTCAAAAAGAAATTTGTTAAATGTATTTTACTTTATTTTGTACCTAAAGTACAGAAACTTCTAATGAGCCAAATTTCTGAGAGGAGGAGGAGCTGTTAGCTAAAAGCAGCTTGCATATTAAGTCCAAAGCCTGCACCATGTGCTCTGAACCTGTTTTTGCTTTAAAATATCTACTAAGTGTCCAAGGATGGCCACATCACAAGTTTGTTCCTTTTCTCCTCTCCTGGCATAAACAAACTGATAGAGATTGAATTCTGTGTCAAATTCTCAGTGGTTTTTCTTTGTAACATTTCACTGCACTGCACCAGGTAGTATTTGTGCAGCTTTATTTGAGTAGTCTAGTTCTTTATTTTTGTACCATCTTAAGGAAAAATCCATAATTCCATTGCTGTATGCTCAATTTATCAGTGGTCATTAAAATCAACATAACAGGGAAAGTATTTTTACTTTCTGTTACCTGCTTTCTACAGAGGGTGCCTCCTGCTAACTGCACAGGCAAAGGTGTTCTTGAGTACCTACATGGGTTTGAATGTGCACGTTTGGGAGAGGAAATTCACTGAGGTCTTGAGTTCCATCTCTGAGTTAATACAATGTGAAGAGCTACCAGTGGGTACTCTTTAGTCCAGCACTAAAGGCAATTATAAGCAAGTAGCCTCCAGGAAATTTCAGATACCTTGAGGAGGATTAGAATCTCCCTCAGGCTCTCCAGTTGGGGTTTGGGATGATTCTCTTCAGGTCTCAGTGTCTGGAAGAGTCTCTGAAGATGTCTGTGTTGCTATTTATTTATGTATTTTTTTTTACATTCCTGTGTGCTTATTTAAAATCCAGGATAACCTTGTGAACAAAATAGCTCATGTACTATTTGGGAGGAAGAACTGAGTTCCAAAAGGTTGCACAAAATGTCCTAATATGCTGGGAACCTGTATCCTGAGGTCCTTTAATGTCATTGCCACCATCCCTATAGACTTTTCCAAAATTAGAGAATAAAAGGCAAGAGGTTGAACACAAGGTGGCTTTCAGGTGATTGCATTTCCAAACAATGATGGTTGGAAGTGTGATTTTAAGTCTGTACTGTGCTTTTTGAGAACTTGGTCACCCAAGTGGGAAGGCACTTTCTCCTCCTGTTTAGTGGTCTCCTCGGATTAATTTTCTCTTCATTATTGTAATTGGTTCCAGGTTTCTCTCTCCATCTTTATACCAGTTCATTCTAATCAAAGGAGCAGTTTTCAGAAGTCACTACAATGCCCCCCATTAATTTTAACTTATATATTTTAAACTTCAGATCTTAAGCAGCAGAACTGCAAAACTTCTCAAAACTGCCAGATGGAGAAACTTTCCTCATTGATCATACATTCAATATTTTCCCAAGTTATATATTTTTTGTTTCTTTAAAAATAATCAGGTTGGGGGCACCTGGGTGGCTCAGTCAGTTGAGCATCTGACTCTTGATTTCTGCTCAGGCAGTAATCCCAGGGTTATGAGATCGAGCTCTGCATTAGGATCCATGCTATGTGTGGACACTGCTTGGGATTCTCTCCCCTCCTCTCTCTCTCTCTCTCTCTCTTTCTCTCTGCCTCTCTCCCCTGTACTCTCTCTCTCTCAAATTGAAAAAAAAAGTGATCAGATTGAAGAGGCTTTTTAAAAAAGGTCTTGTTTCTTTTCATTGATTAGTGTTGTTAGAAGTAGCAATGGTATAATAAAGTAAATCCTTAGGTTTATTTTTTTCCAGTATATTGAGAAATAATTGACATACATCACAGTATAAATTTAAGGTGTACAGCATGATGATTTGATTTGCATATATTATGAAATGATTACCACAATAGGTTCAGCTAACATCCATCTTCTCATGTAGAAACAGTAAAAAGAAAAGAAAGGAAAAAAGGAAAAAAATTTCCATGTGATAAGAACTCTTAGGAAGTACTCTTTTCACAGCTTTTCTATATACCATACAGCAGAGTTAACTGCAGTTACTATGTGGTACATTACATTCCTCATACTTATTTACCTTATAACTGGAAGTTTGTACTTTTGGGCTACCTTCCTCCAGTTCCCCCCTCCCCCCCTCTGCTTCTGGAAACCACAAGTCCAATCCTTTTTTTAAAATTTTACATATACATAAAATCTTGATGGACAATTAGATTGTTTCCATGTCTTGCCTACTGCAAATAATGCTGCTATAAACATGGGGGTGCAAATTGCTTTTCAAGTTAGTATCTTCATATCCTTTGAATATGTTCCCAACGTGGAACTGGAAGTTCTAAAAACCTTGGATTTAAATTGTGGTCTTTTCCCAAAACATGAAAATATCCTTTGTTGTGTAAGCTAATTTATTCTTATCCTTCCCTTTCACAATTTTTTAAAAAATTATTTTTGGACATAGCATTACATAGAGTAATCATTTTTCAGCTTAGGACAAAATATTGGAAGAAATAGAAGAAATGTGGTTCTATATTTATGTGCAAGCATTTGGAGTATTTCCATCCTGTGGTCTTAGGATTATTTCCACCCTGGCCACCTATTTTGAAACTCCTTCTCAGAGTTGTCACATTCGCACCTGTCTTCATGGTAAATTGTTTTAGCATGGTAATATGCTTAGATCAATTGCCAGTGGCAGTAATGCGAGCATCAATCATGTACAAATGCATAATAACTGGGAGACAAATGACATTACCCCCTTCTTCTTTTAGCCTGGTACAGTTTGCTCTTCTGCAGGATGCCTTTAGTACAAAGTAATTTCCAGGGAATCTGAAGGCACATCAGTTAAGCATTAAGAACTCTTTCAGTTCACCTGGTCCTCAGAGGGAGAGGAGAAATATGCAGCAGCATGGGGTCGGCCAGCACCATGGAAAGAGCCACAATGTGGATGCTACAGAAAGCTCTGAATCCTGTCATCCAGCAGGGTCCTGTAACCTTCATCTGATCTCCTTAGGGCCTCCCCCCATCCCACATACTATTTTCTTTTTTACTGAGCTCGCTCTTTCTCCCACTTCCTAGCCCCTGGATATTAGAATTTCCTGATTATTTGCAATTTAAATTCTGGTTGTTTGGTCCTGGGAGCTTGTCCCCCCAAATCCTGATTGTCCCATTTGATCCATGCCTCTTAACATAGTTTTTCTTAGTATTATTTCACTTGCCCCAATATATATCACATTTTTGTTCTTCTATGTTTGCTTGTTTTTACTTTGGCTACTGTTTTCACCCAGTTGGCCTCCCAAAAGGCTGAGGGTTTTTTTTTTTTATTATATTCATCACAAGTGCTGTCTTTAAATATGTAGTAAGTTGATGTACATGTACTCCATGTTCTGAAAATACATAGCGTGTGTTATATTTCACACAGGTAAGATGTCAGCCACCTGTTATGGGGCCATTTGCAAATGCATGGGAGGATCAAGCAAATTCAACAAATTATAGTCAAGGCCTTGGTACTAGCAACATCCTGGAGACATTATTTCCTTCAGCTTGAAGAGATGAGAGAAAGTGGTAGTTAGTGGAATCTGGAGAATGGTTTGTTTGGAGAGGTCTTCTTAAGAGAAATTGCTGCATTCAGGAAAAGGATGAAGTCAACACCTGGTGACCCAACAAGGAAAAGAAAAACCTTGAGTTCAGTCTCCTATACTACTCTCTGATTTTGAATTAAATACTTCTTCCTGTTAGCTGAATCCAATGGGAAGCCATAACACAATGACTCTCATTGAAGTGGTCCATAAAGGTCAATCTCTTGGGGCACAGCACACACTGGAAAAGGGTGGAGAGGAGATATGAAGAGGAAAATGGAAATAACCAGACAGATATAATATGCAGATTTATAATTACAGAATGATACTATAAACTCAGATAATATTGTAGAACTCAATGGATCCATATTCACCACCTGGTACTTATAACAAGTAGCTGACCCTCAGGGGTCTATTGGTCAGACATTTTATTCTCTCTTGAGTATCAAAGCCAATTATTCTTCATGGGATTCCTCACTCGGTATCACTTTCCACTCAATTAATTAGGCAAACATGAGTAGGTAATTCACAATTGTCTAGCACTCTGGCCTATGTTTGAAATGACTTCAGGCCAGTGTATTCAGCCATATATGAATGGCTGACTTCATGTTCACCAAAATCTGTTCCTCTATCCATTCAATGATTTGGCTTTTTAAATTCGCCTTGATTAAAGTTGAACATAACCCTTAAATTCTGCAAACAGCCACAGTGCTATGGTTTTTGACAAATCACCTCAGCTAAAAGACGCAAGCTCATGCTCCTTATTTATTCATCTGTTCTTGCCAAGGGAACTTGCCAGCTCCTCCTGGTGCATGTCTCCTGAAAAAGATGAGAGGAGAAATAATAAGGGCACCTTGGAGAAACAATGTAATTATACATAAAGTCTTGTGGGAAATGCTGAAAGTTGAGGCGTTTTTTCCATCTCATGTGGACTGAGATGGAAAACTGAGTACTTTTTGTACTGAGAACAAAGCCCTCCTTACCCTGTCAGTGAAAGGGATATGAGGACTCATTCTAGTATCAATGTATATTTTTCAAAGATTTGTTTTTGTAACCATTTGATTACTGGCATTTATATACAGCTACATGGTGAAGTGAGTAACTGACTTCCCCTCATGAAGACTGAAACCATGATTTGATGACATGGTTACCAGATGAGTCAACTCATCATTGACAAGCCACTAGGCATGAGTTTGTGACATGTTTGCGACATTGACTAAGAGATATCATTGCCTGATGAACCCATACAAGTGGAATGGTCCTTCTTAACATCCACAAAGAAACAGCCAATGCATCAAATATTATTCTCTCTGCCCAGCATTTAGAGAATGTGTTACTATAGCACCAGACAATTTATATCTTAGCTTTATTTAAGTCAATACCTTTTCAGTATAGTTTTGCTTCATAGACTGTCCCTTATCCTAATGCATTGTTTATCTTTGCTGAACAGGAATTGGGATAGACATATGCTATTTTATCCATCTAATGTCCTTGCCCCTTTCTCTAGGGAAAACCCCCATTTTTTCCTTTGTCTAATAAAAACTTCTTTATTATCAGTCCATGCAGCTCAGGTCACGTGTCAGCTTCAGTAGAAGGCATAACACACAGGCCTGACCAGTAGCTGATTTCAACATTTGAATCCTATAGTAGAGGAAAAATTGGTCATATGTCACAAACCAAGTTAATGAACTAGTCCTTGAGATTTACTAAAAATTACTGGATGACAAAAAGCTCCCTTTCCTCTGAGGTTAAACCAACAACAAGGATAACAGAGCCCCAAAGTGAAGATGGAGAAAGCTCTGGATCCAAACATACCTGAATCTGTATCTATCTGTCGACTCTTCAAGGATATAAAACAAGAAATTTCTTTCATTGTTTAAGCCAGCTACAGTTGTAGCTCTAACACTTATTTTAAAAAGAAGAAAAAAAAAAAAAGAAAGGAGGAGGAAGAAGAGGAGGAGGAAGAGGAGAAGGAGGAGAATTAATACAAGTGGGGAACTACAATCTGGTATGTGTCCAAAAGTCTAAGGTAACATGACTAGGTTCCATTACTATTTCTCAGCTCTGGGTTTCACACTTTTTATCATGGTTTTGTCTGAACTGACCCATTTTGAGGCAAGATCAGTCTTACTTCCATGATCCTCAAACAGAACATTGCCGCTTAGGTTAAACTGAGACTCCAGCAATGCTTACTTGGGTATTCTGAAGAAAATGTCCAAAAAGACACCCCCTCTAATTCTCAAGTCCTCCATGAGAAGAGTGATTCATTCTTCCACACAGAAATTAAATTGTTGAAGTGTTCTTTCTCAATGTTTTAGAACAACATACCCCAAATGCATTATAGAGTTTAATTTAGAAATTAACCCTTTAGGGGCACCTGGGTGGCTCAGACAGTTAAGCAGCCAGCTTCAGCTCAGGTCATGATCTTGTGGTTCGAGAGTTCTAGCCCTGAGTTGGGCTCTGTGCTGACAGTTTGGAGCCTGGATCCCACTTCGGATTCTGTGTCTCCCTCTCTCTCTGCCCCTCCCCCTCTTGTACTCTATCTCTCTCCCAAAAATAAACATTAAAAAAATTTTTTTTAAAGAAATTAGCCCTTTAAAATGGTTCTTGAGCCAATTGTTTAAATTGACTTGTGAAAATATGCTTTGTAATGAAAATGTCTATAGATGCTGGACTTTGCCTGGTATTATAGTTTGAATTACTGTTCAACACATATCCTCTTTGGTGACTCTTCCACTATGGGCAGAGTTGAGGTTGGCCATGTGACCAGTTTTGGCCGATAGAATTCTAGTGGACACGAGATGGGGTGCCTGGGTGGCTTAGTCGGTTAAGCGTCTGACTTCGGCTCAGGTCATGATCTCATGGGTCTTGGGTTTGAGCCCCACGTCGGGCTCTGTGCTGACAGCTAGCTCAACCTGGAGCCTGCTTCAGATTCTGTATCTCCCTCTCTCTCTGACTCTCCCCTGCTCATGCTGTCTCTCTCTCTCTCAGAAATAAATAAAACATTAAAAAGAAAAAAGAATTTTAGTGGACATGAGGCAAGAAGACTTAAGTGTTGTTATGTGGCTTGGCTTGGGTTTTGAGCTGCAGGGATAAATCGTAAGAAAAGTGTGACTCTGGTAACCACTTCCACTTCAGCCTGGGCTTCAGAAAAACAATACACGTGGAGAAGATCTAATGAAACTCACAAGCTAGAGTCAAACTGAACAATCTATAGCCTGAAGTAAAGCCATTTTGGCCAAGTCAAGCCCAGATCAGTCAAACCACAGGCAGCTATAACATAAAAATAAAACAGTTATTATCAGTCATTAAGTTGAGGATAATTTGTTGTACAGAATTATAGTGTCAATAGTTGATTACTACACTTTGTGTAACCTGATTGCTGTGCTTTATGTACCACTGTATAGTCATACAGCCAATAGAACTTGAGAGAGATGAGATGCGTGAGAAGATAAGTGCTTAATTTAGAATATTATCACTGAAAATTAGCCCTGAACAGAATCTTAGACGCAATCAATCTTAGCAAATAATCCCTATTCCCAATTTACATTGAGGCTTAGAGGATGAAGCAACATACCTCAAGTCACATGGCTAAAATGACATAGAGCCAGCACTAAACAAAGGAATTTTTACTTCCAGCCTCACAGTCTTCCCATAATACCACCATACCCTCTCTTTGGTATTTAGAGACTAATTAATACTCTAGTTCAATGTCTCACTCTTCTCATATTGGTAATGCTGGTTCTGTTTTCCCCTGGTATTCTTCTAAGGACTACCTTATAGCAAAATACAGAACATGAGAAAAAGTAACCGTACTGGGCATATTTGCAAAGGTTTTCACTACTAGAGGAGGGAGGAAATGCCAATTTATCTACTCTGTGTTCTCTGATGTGGATAGAATGCCTTTGACCAAGACTGCTTCCATTTCCCTGGAAGGCTGTATTCTGGAAGGCTGAGTTTAATTTGGTAGGTTTGTTTTTTTTTTAACATCTATGCTAATAATTGTTTTAGAGAACACATTCTTATTCCCGTGTTGTTTGAATGCGTTCTGTCAGAGGCATTATAAAAATCTCTATAGCAAAATGAATTGAAACCTTATAGATTGTTTACCCCAGAAGTCACAAACTCAGATGGCTCTATGGGCTAGGTCAGGAATGTAAAGCACATGAATCGAAAGGCTAGGAGAGGATTCTGGCAAAGTTGGCAGTTCAGGCCCTGTTACATTGTAGGGGAGGGGTCTTGGAGAAGGATAGCTACTAAATCTAAGTAATTGTGACCATGTTGTCAAATCTTTGATTATTGCAAAAGAAGGAAATTTTGGAAATTTTTTAAAATGGTAAACGATCAACTGTTAAAAGATGTTGACTTTTTAAACAGGTGATCCATATAAAACATTCTCATGAACTGAATGATACTAGCATAAATTAATGTGTCTTGGAATGTGCTATTAGAAAGTAATAATACTGCTCTTAAGTCTGATATGAATTAAAATATCCTGACTGAGAATTTTAAAAGAGAAAATAAATCTATAAAAGCCACCAGGTGTTGTTTTTAGTATTTCTAGAAATACATTTCTATGTTGTACTTTTTGGTTCAATCTTTCTAGTGTAATAAGAAGATAAAATGGATATTGAATGATGAATTTCCTAAAAATAGACTATACCATGTTTCTAAAACCATAAAAGCATAAAATATTTTCACAAGACATAGAAATCAAGATATCCAAGAGCACAGTCATCAATTTATAGCTATTCTTCTGGCATATTAAATAACATTATACATCAATTTCTCTTCTTGGGCAAGACCACCCAAATCAATACTAAATAGTGTATAATTACCCAAAGAACTAGGTCTAAGTAAAGACTTTCTAGAATCAGATGTTTCTTTGCAATGACAGAGTTAGCCTTAAAAAACTAGTATATTCATTTTCACATTTGAACTTTTATTTTACTCATAAAATTTTTATCCTCTTAAATTCAGTTTATATTTGCTAACAAGCTATGTCTTTTGTTATCTCTCTATGTTACTTCTACATTATTTAAGGAGTCCAACAAAACATCTTCCTGTTAAAGATAATTTCCATAATCATTTCAAAAGTGAATTAAAGGAGATTTACTGTATTTTTTAAGACCATGAAAAAGGAAAGAAAAATAACACAAGGTAGAGAATTCATGAATAGGTAATCACTTTCTACAGACAATAAGCAATGTTCCAATAAGCCCTGAGAAATAGCTAATTAATTTTCCAAGTGAGCAAACATTATTTTGTAGCCCTGTAGACCAAAAGAGGAATCCAGAGATAGTGAATAGAAATGTGTTCATAATGTTCAAAAGAAGATTAAAAGGGTTCTTGGTCCTTATTCTTTAGCTACTTCAAATCCTATCAAAATAATAGAACCTGAATTAACACAAAAATTTTTTTACAGTCTTGGAAAATAAGGAAGCAATGAGTAGCTTTTATTTATGAATAGTCAATTGGTTTGAATAAATTTGATGGTTTGTTGATGAAGTTATAAAATGAAGACAACCCAAAACACTCTAAATTCAATGCTTTGCTGATAATAAAGTCCTCCTCACTATATTAATTTAAGATGGCTTAGGTAACTAAAGTCACCTAAGACTGCAACTGAAGGAAAAACAGAGATAGGTCATTTAAGGAAAAGGCATAAGGCAATAAAAGCTCTAGAAATTGGAGGATGGACCAAATAAACCCCAATAATTTAGAAAAAGTGGGTGTATACTAAGGAATGAATTAAAAATTTCCAAATACCTGAATCTTGAGTTACTGCAAATATGAGAGTGTAGATAAATACCACTAGGAAATGAGGTGAGATCTTGGCAAATAAAAATCATCTGGAGAAAATTTTTTAAAAGCTTGATCAACGTTGAACCCAAAATTTGGTAGAAACCTTTACAGTGGTTAACAATACTTCAGAAATCCTGAGTATCAGCTGGGGTGGAAGGAACTGGGAGGGTAGGGTCTTTAGGAGAAATCTACTTGAAGGGATTGGTAATACAGTATGATAGTAAAGAATTGTGGCACCCAGTGAAATTAATTTTACTGCACTTAAAATACTCAGAATGAATATAACAGTAATGACAAAACTCAACTGATATTTAATATGGCTGAATTTTAAATTGCACCTTCTGTTGTACATGTCTATTTCCTTTCAGATTATACCCCACCAAACTGAAATCAACAGAAACTTAAGATCTTTTCCCTAATGGACTAAAGAATATTCAGGGGCGCCTGGGTGGCTTAGTCGGTTAAGCGTCCGACTTTCGCTTAGGTCATGATCAAACGGTTAGTGGGTTCGAGCCCCGTGTCGGGCTCTGTGCTGACTGCCAGCTCAGAGCCTGGAGCCTGTTTCAGTCTGTGACTCCCTCTCTTTCTGATCCTCCCCTGCTCACGCTGTCTCTCTCTCTCTCTCTCCTAGAAATAAATAAAACATTAAAAAAAAAAAAGAATATTCAAAGATCCAGCAGCCTCTCCTAGTGCTGCTTCTGATTTTTCCTTTCCTCTTCAGTGATGGGTTTTCTTTGACCTGAAGCTCCCCGGGCCCAAAGTTCTCCTTGAAAATATATCTGAATAGAAGGGTCCTAGTCATACCTTAGGTGATTTGGGTTCTTTTAATCATATATAGGTCTGTTGATTTATAGTTATGAACCCATATAATGGGCATATTCTGGTGTTTGTAGGGCAATGTCTTCAAAGAGACTCTATGGGATATGTTGCATATTTGAACTGGAATCAAACTTTTTTTTTTCTGTAGATGCAGTAGTATCTTAAATGGTAAGAACCTCAACATACTGATGGTTTTCATGTCTGGTACTGAGTGTCAGCCAGTTTGTGTTAGTTATTCTTTCCTCAAATCCATAAAATTAGCAAATAAGAGACTCTTGGTGTGTGTGGGAGGGTATAAAAATAAATAAGCCCACTGGCCACCACAATGTAATAAAAAAGTATCACTGTCCTTAACATCTCTCAAGCTATTGATGATTCTTTCTATATCATAGTCTACTTTGGCAACTCTTTGAAATTACAATTTGTCTTTGGTCCTGGAGCGTCTCTAATCCAACTGTGTGCTTTTACAGATAAGGAGATAAAGGCTTTGCAGGGTACAGTGGTTTAGCCCAAGTGGCATTGTCAGTAACTGCAGAGACTGCAAGAAAGTTCCTGCCAACTGGGCTCTATTTTAGTCCTTGAAACATTCTGCTACCATTTCTCTCTTCTGTTCACCTTTTTGCTCCAAAGTTACTGTTGGTATTCAAACAAACAAACAAACAAAACAAAACAAAACAAAATTTTAAAAAGGAGCCTAGAAATAATTACCTTAAAAAAGCTAGGTGTGTATGCACATGATGTGTATTTGTATTTCAAATAACAATTCAATATATCAATATATTTCCTCCACTTGCATACATTATTATGCATTTAAAATTGAGCATTTACATCATGAAAAGATTTCCATTGTCAATTGCTATGCTGTTCTGACAATATTATGATGAACTGTATTCTATGTAAAACACTAAAAATATCTTATTTTAATCAGTCATCCAGGTTTTATTTAGCCTGTACCCAATTTTACATGATTTTAATTATTGAAAATTCAAATACATAAGATTCAACATTTACTAGCATTTCATCTTTGGAATTTATTTAGGAAATGAAGTATTGCTTTGTGGTTTCAGAAAAAATTAATAAATAAATCTGAATAGATGGTAATTTCATGTTCATTTCAGAGAGATTTAGCTACATTAGCAGTGCTATTTCCCAACACCCATAATCTTCTAAATTGACTTATTTGATGCTCTTCAGATCTATTTTTCTTAAGACTTAGATTTTTATCTCTGTTGCTGCTTTTGAAATGCTCTCTATGATTGTGAATCTATCTAATGTAATTTTCACATTTGGTGTCATTTTTTCCCAAATGACAATACAGGGCAGGAAGAATCATTTGGCATTTCTTCATACCAGTCTAGTAGTTTGATTCAAAATATGGGTGAAATATAAGGAAAACAGAGAAAGAGTTGAAGATCTCTTAGTAAGAAAACCTTGTGTTAAAATCAAACAGATGGACTGTGAGAGGTAAGCTGTGGAGTAGGATAGGGGGATAAAAAAAAAAATCACAGCAGAAATGAGCCTCTGAGCAGTAAAGAACTGAGGAACCAAGAGCAGCTCTGTTCCCTTTTATTAATACTTTCTCTCGGAAACCTTGTCTCCACTTTGGCCCCTTTCATCTTCAGTCTGTGTGCTAGCACCTTCTCAGCACCTCACTTAGCGTTTCTTAAAGGAGTTCAAGTACTACCACTGCTAATGCTAATACTAATCACATACAGATTTCAAAATTTTCAATAACGTCTGTATTTTTATTTGGCAATGTTTGAAAGGGCTCTGGGGGAGCCCACTATGTCAGGATAAAGGATCTGCTCTGAAGACAGTGTATCCTATGGCATTGTGCATATTCATTTCTATCAATAGTGTTTTTCTTGGGTTCAAGCTAAGTTGAAAAGGGGGAAGTCTGTTAAAAATAAAACGTGTGTGTGTGTGTGTGTGTAAAATGTGTCAACATTATTCTCTCCTTGTCTCTTGCACACATGTAATTAAGCCTCTAGGAAAAAAGTCTCACCTCTTATCCAGGTGAAGCAGAATTTTGAACTTTGGAGCAAAATGATAGTGGGGATCAGTGTACGTCCTCTATAACTCAACAATATTTGAGGTGCCTTTAAACAATTGCCCTGATTTCGGGGCAGACATCTCACCCCTGCTTCCTCTCACTGGGACAGGAAGAAGTCAGTGTAAGCCATTAGTAGTCTGGGAGTGTACTTTTCTTAACTGGATAATTTCGTTGACCCGCTGTCACTTGGCCTGAATTCGCCCCAGTTGAGAATGCCCAACTGGAGTCTTGGCCCAGCGCCTAGGATTGGTGGCTATACTTTCCCAGATGCACACCCTCGCCATCCTTGTGCAAAACTGAATGTTCCCAAGTCTGAGAACATACCTCCAGGTATGTCAATCCCGGCCGCGCCTCTCTAGAAGGCGATCTCTGCAGAGCAACCCAGAATCTCCGGAGGAATCTCATCAAATCACAGTTGCCGACGGGAGTGAGTTTGATCTCCTGCTAGGCTTCCCAGCTGCTTAGTTCCAGACAAGCCCGGAGCATACAAAAATATAAATAAATAAATAAATAAATACTAGTACCCATGAGTCACCTCAAGAAGCCTGCTTTCCCCAACCTTCCCCGTGCAAGGAAGGGGAATAATCCTCCCCGGGATTTGCCCAAAGTGGCGAGGGGAGGGTTAACATTTGCTTTGTTATTGAGCGAGAGAAGCAAGTATGCCTTGAGAGAGAGAGGAAGAGAGAGTTGTTTTGCAGCCGAATACTAGCAGGGGAGAGGAATAGGGAGAGGCCGGTGCCCCTGCTCCCCTCGGGGCCTCAGGGGCGGCACACGCCGTAGTTCCCTTCCAGAGCCTTACAGATTTCCACAAACAATGACATCACTCCGGCGCTGCCGACCAGATTACAGCTAGGGGGATTTTCCTGGGAGCTAGGCGGGCCTGGGTGGAGAGATGGAGGAGCTCTCCAGGGTTCTGAAAGGGGCGGGGGCGCGGGCTCGCAGCTCAGCGCCCCCCGCCGGCGGAGGCGGACCGGCCGGTCTGGGGGCGGGCAGGGGTGGGCCTGGGGCGGTCCAGGGCGGGGCCCGTCGCATATCCGGCTCTCATTGGCTGCTGGCGGGAGCACGTCAGCCAGGCTGGTGCTCTCTTCGGTCCCCAGTGGAATTGGAGCCGAGGAGGAGCTGAAAATGCAGATTTAGCCTCAAGCACAGACATACACTCGCTCTTTCTCTCAGATACACACAGCTCCCCACATTTGCACCTCTGCCAGCGAGACTGACTTCACGGCTTCCCCACCAGCCAGATGCTGGAGGAGAACACACATTAATTTGCTGCTTTCCGAGCCCCCTAATCAGTCTCTTTCTCTACACAAAGATTTTTTTAAAAAACAAACAAAAAAACTATATATATATTTTTATTTGCACCTTTGCTCCGAGTCCCCCGCTCCACCTGCCTGCGCGCCTCCTAGCACCACTTTTCACTCCTAAGAAAGATGAAAGGTGGCTGTGTCTCCCAGTGGAAGGCGGCCGCCGGGCTTCTCTTCTGTGTCATGGTTTTTGCATCTGCCGAGAGACCGGTCTTCACGAATCATTTTCTTGTGGAGTTGCATAAAGGAGGAGAGGAAGAAGCTCGCCAAGTTGCTGCAGAACACGGCTTTGGAGTCCGAAAGGTAAGATCTCCCTTGCATTTCGCATGTTGTTTCAAAACGGGGGCAGCCCTGCGCAATCTCATTGCAGATTTGCAAGTTTTCTTTCTCATGCGATGCAGATATTCTGCCATGGGCTCTTTAACACGACATTGCCTCCGGTGATCTTTCACGGGTTATGTAATTAAAATGTCCTTCAAATTGTACTAGTAAGGTCATAAAAATAATTTATTGCTCTTTGACTTGGTGGCGAAAACAAGATAACACCTTTCTAACAATGCCTTGCGCCCGGGCTGCTGTCCGAGGTACCAAGTTCTCAAGGCTGCTTGGGGATGGGGGAGTGAAGTGCTGAGCATCTGGGCTTGACGTTAGCATTCTTTGCCAGGGATGTATCCCCCGCCCCCATCCCCTGGAGAAAGAGTAGTTTCCTAGGGACAAGGCTAAAAGCTTGGACATTGCAATTCACCTCCGAGCTTTTCAGACTCCGCGCTAGGAGGACTTCCCTCCCGGTGACTTCGGCCCTTGTTCCTTAACAGCTCTCTGGCTCCAGGGGACTTGGAGACCTGAACTGGGTTTTCTTTCCAAAATCGGGGTGGAACTTCTCGCCCTTGCCCCTGCCCACGAGCGCCCGGTCCCGAAGCGTATTCCTAGTTTTCTCTCTGATTCTCAACTCACAGCTTTAGAAGCTGAAAGGCAGATTTTTAGAGGAATTCCCATGGAGAAGTTGGGGTGTCTCTCCTGGTGTGTGGGCGGCCAGCATGGCTTTCCCACGAGTGCGCGGGGATCCTCATTCCAAGAAGTTGTCAGAGTTCAACTGCTCGGGCAGCTGGATAAGGCTCCCAACCTAAGACGTCTTGGGACTCCTTTTGTGACTCCAGGGTATCCATTCTGGGAGGCAGCGGAGAGCAGAGTGCTGGGCGGGGGGCCGTGGCTTACCTACTTGTCCTTCTTACGAAATATCTTGTCAGAAATCGCAAATGTCCTTAGGAGACCTGGCGAGAGGTGGGGTGGAGTGAGGGTGCACGGAGAAACCGGACAAGGGGAGCGTGGAAGACGTAGGGATGCGATTTGGCAACCAGAGGGCCGGGTGGAGGTCTGTGGGATTCGGGGCCCTATCTTCTCCCTCCTGATTCCGGCAGAGGGGCTGGAGAGGAGCGGTGGGTGCCGTCTTTTGTTGTTTTTGCCTCTCAAGGGCAGCGCGAACTAGGTCTCCTATCAGTCCCTCTGTCCGGACTTGCCATGCCTCCCGTCTCCCTCCCAGCCGCGGCTCCCTCACGAGCAGCTGGCTCTCCCTCCCCGGTAGGGCGTTGGCAGAAGCGATTTCGACTCCAGGTGGGTTTCGCCGCAAGTAAGACTGGTCTGGGAGGAGAAGCCCGCAGGGTCTACGAGTGGCGCGCGGGCGGGACTTGTTGCTTCCGGGAAGCGTGGGTGGAGCAGGGGAGAGAAGATGCGAGCTGAGGGAGTAGCCGGCTGTGGTTCTGGCCCAGGGTCTGGGGCTGTTTCAAGAGTTTGTGTCTATTTCAACACAATAAATAAACAAACAAACAAACCTTTCTTCCTTCTCACCCCATGCCCCTAACTTGTTAGGAGGCAAGATTCAGGACCCAGGAGCCATAAATATAACAGTGATTGTAACAGTGATTATTATTACCTTACAACAATGGAGCACCCTTATGTGCTGGAGTCCTTACACATCTTCTTATTTAATATGCTCAACCACTCTGAGGAAGCTACTATTATTAAGTTCATGGTACTGATAAGGACATTGGTTCAGATCATGGCCCAAGGTAAAAACAACCAGATCTGGATTTAAACCCAGATCTTTCAGAAAGAAACTCATGCTCTTTACCTTTTAGTACATATCAAACAGGCTAAGTGTTCTGCAAAATGCGTTGAGCTTTGAGGTGTGCTGAAAAGGGATATGGCATCAAGCTTTTTAGTTTTTGACTCTAAAGGGGCTGCAGCTGATGCAGGAATACCTGCTACTCTCTCCCCATACCATGCATCTTTTCATAGTGAAGGCAGACTATTGCTACCTTCTCTTTACTTCCTTTTTGGACAATAATGTCCTTTAGGATCTTAGCAACTTAAGCAAATCCAAGTGTAGCTAAGACAGAAAATGGCTTGACTTGACTTATTAATTCTCCAACAGGTCTTTTTTTTTTTTTTTTTTTTTTTTTTTAGTATAGAGGTAAAGAGCTTAATGAGGGATTTATAGTTTTGATGGTGGAGTTTGAGAAAGGAAGGGTAGGGACAATCTCATCATAAATATATCTGGATAATCTTGATATACTTACTGTGAAATCTCAGGGAATGCATACGTTGGGGTATAATCAGATACCTAAGTCTCTTTCATCTCTACTCTTTATTTGAGAGGAGACCACTGGTTTTGAATCAGCCTCAAACATGCAATTTCTATCTGGGAAAAATGAGCTTTTACCTTGCCACCTCTCCTCACCTCTCTATAACCTCTCAAAAATAGTATCTCTTATCCAAATGATTTTTGTTCTGATACATAGTTAAGTTAAAAAACCTATCTATGTGACAATGCTTCTGCCTGACAAATCTTTGCATGATGTCACACCTGTGTGGAAGGAGCCCTCTTTTCCTTCCCTGGGTTTGTGTCCCACCCATCCTTCAAGACTGAGCTCCAAACCTTCCCTGATGCTATGAACCACAATGTGCTCTCTCATCTTCAAATTTCCATGGGATGAAAAAGCAAAGCCTATATGACATAAGCTAGTACATCCCATCACTCTTCCTTCAGTCATTTTATATATGTAAGTAAATGTGGATGTAAGTATTATCTTTCCACTTAAAAGGTAAATATTCAAGGATCATAGCCTTTATATTTCTAGTTTCCTCACCATAGCCAGCCTATTACTGGGTTTGCCAGCCTGTAAGGAAACTTCCTTAGTTTCTGTTCCTCCAGGTTTCTCACACACTGTCCTGTCTTGTTTTCATCATGCTGTACTGCACTTTTGTTACTTTTTTTTTTCATTTTAAACCCACAATACGTTCTTCTCTTCCTCTCTCTAACACTTAGCGTATCTTCCAGCTCCCTATTGCCACATCTTCTCCAATGCTTAGGGTCAGATACCAAGGATCCTTGGTGATTATTTATTCATCCAAAAGAAGGGTCAGCTATGCAGACTAGGGGAACCTGCCATTTTATTAAGTTATCCCATCTAACCTCACAAACCTGTGAGGTAAAAATTGCTGCCATCAGACCTAATTTTCAGATGAAAAACTTAAAGCTCCAAGCAGTTAAGCTTGTATCTGGAAAGTGAAAAATCTCAGATTTAAAACCAAATTTGTTTTGTGGAAAATAACTTTGTTTTTCTACCAAACTGCCTCCAGGAAACCTTCATGGACAGCCAAGAACTCTACTCTCGGAGCACCATTTTAGAGTTCTGATGTTTTCCCTTTCCTTTCTTTTTAATTTTTGCTATATCCAGCACCTATTTGGTATTAACATATAAACCTATGTCATTAACAGATGTATATGAGTATATATGTAGATCATAAATCTTCCAAGAGGAGAAACAATATACTATGTCTTCTTATAGTCCTATATTTAGCACAGTGGTCTATTAATGAGATATTAAATGAATATCTATTGATTATTTTGCCAAACTCTTGCAAGGCCATGACCAAACAAATATATTTCCTCCTTAAATGGAATAAAAATACCCATAACTTTACTGTCAGAAAGGTGTATTGAGACTAAAGTTTTCTATTTTATTGTGACCTGGTTCAAAGATATCTGTTCATCAAAAAAGATGTATAGACATATGCATATGTCTAAAAGAGTGTGTGAGTTGAAAATAACATCAGAGGTGTTTTTCCAAAGAATGACTTAAAAGTCTTAATACAATAGTAATTCTAAACCTCTTGGAAGAAGAACAAAAAATATTTATTAAAGCAATATGTTGAAGGTTACCCAAAAATCAAGTAAGAATTAAGGTGAAAATCCAAACAAATGACAATTAAGTGTTTTTGTTTTGCTACAGTAGGTTTTGGTTTTTGTCCAGCTAGGACTGAGACTAGGATAATTACACAAGTAAAATCATGTGACCACTTTTTATATGGGTGATCTTTGCATTTTATTTTTTTTTTATTATTTTTTTATGTTTTATTTATTTCTAGGAGAGAGAGAGACAGCGTGAGCAGGGGAGGGTCAGAGAGAGAGGGAGTCACAGACTGAAACAGGCTCCAGGCTCCGAGCTGGCTGTCAGCACAGAGCCCGACGCGGGGCTCGAACCCACGAACTGCGAGATCATGACCTAAGTGAAAGTCGGACGCTTAACCGACTAAGCCACCCAGGCGCCACAGCATTTTAAAAAGCCTAGTAATAATTTTGCTGGTATACAATAAAAGAATAGACTTCTTTCCATTTTAATTGACTTTTTAATTTAATTTAATTTTTAATTGAATCTAATGTTAAAATTAATTTTTTAAACTTTATTGAAATATAATTTAAGAAAGAACACAGATTTGTAAACTTTCACAAACTGGGCACATATATGTAATGAGCATCTAAATCAAGAAACAAAATATTACCCATACCCCATAAGTTCCCCCTCTTGCTCATTGGGTAGTTTTTAGTTTTAAGCTATTACGATTATTGCTTCTGTGGATGTTGTAGTGTATATATTTCATAGTGTATGCATTCCCAACATATATGCCTTTCTGTTGGGAATATCCCTAGGAGTAGAATTGTTCAGTAGAATTCAATTTTAGGAGACTGTATCAGTTTTCTAAAGCTGTGTAACAAATACTACAGAATTTGTGGCCACATAAATTTGATATTTCATAGTTTTCATAGATAAGGAGTCTGGCATGTTTTAGCTGGATCTTCTACTAAAGGGCTTACAGGTAGAAATCAAGACACTGGCCAGCTATGTCCTCATCTACAGGCACATCTAAGAGGAAATCCACTTCCAAGCATATTCAGGTGTTTAGAATTCAGCTCCTTGTAGTTATAGAGCTGGAGTCATCAATTTTTGCAAGTTCCACTCAGCTTCTGGAGGCTATTCTCATGACCTTGCTGCATGACCCTTTTCATAAACCTTCTCACACTTTCACCCTTCTTTCAGGAAAGGCTCAGTCCCTGCTTAGGTGAGCCTGATTTCGCTTAATTCAGTTAAACTGATTTGGGACCTTAACTATATTTGATAAAACTTTTTACCTCTGCCACAAAATGTAATCTAATCACATAATGAAATCCATCATCTTCACAATCTTGTCCCCACACTCATGGGGAGGGGATTATACAGGGCATGTATACCAGGGAGAGAAAATCTTAGGGGTCATCTCAGAATTCTGCCTGCCACAGACAAACTGACCACCAGCAGTGTGTGTGGTATCTGATTGCTCCACATTCTCACCAACATTTGACTTTTTATACCTTTTGCTTTTAGTTATTTTGGTGGGTACATAATGGTATTTCATTGTGATTTTAATTTGCATTTCCTTGATGATCAGCTGAAGTGGAATGCCTCTTCATGTGCTTATTGGTGGTTTGGAAATCCTTTTTTATACGTCATTTGTCAAGTCTTTTCCCCTGAAAAGTTTTGGGTTTTTTGTCAGTTTTCTTTCTTTCCTTCCTTCTTTCCTTTCTTCCCTTCTTTCTTTTCTTTTCTTTCTTTTTCTTTTTGCTCTTTAGCTATTATGGATAGGATAGTATTAGGAGAGGATATTATTTTCACCCTTTTAATGATGTTAACAATATTGAAACCAGATTCTATAATTTCACTTTCATTTCATCATGGATCAATTGTGAGTCAGAAGAAGTAGTCTTCCACCCTCTGCCCCATACTTCTCTAGATCAAGATTAACATGGTTCAGAGGAGGGAAACAAAACAGCATATAGATTTGATCTTAAGTATTTCCAAAAGGATTCATATCTAATAAACCCTTAAGGAACAATTTTTCTGAAACTACAAGATCTACTACCATGGTAGCCAAAGGTAAATAGCCCAGGACTCAACTCCCCCAACATGAAAGCCATTAATTCCTTTTGGACTCTAACTTAATACAGTATGCTGTAGGTCAAGTCCAAGCTTATCCCTTAAGGCCTTATCTGATTGACATAGACCAAAACATTCTCTATTTCTTTGGGACTTCCACTGCATTTAATCTGTTCCTTTTTCTTGGCACCAGTAACATTTGTTACAACACTCGCTATATCCAATACCTGTCTTGTGACTGAAGAATGCCAGGAACAGCAATGTTCAAAGGTATAGATGATGGGATTTAGAATTTTTAAGTACTGGAAACTTGTCTAGATTATGAAGTCTCTAAGAGGCTCATGTTTATTTGAAATGGCTAATAAAATATGGTGGTTGTGAAAAATAAATTATATAGCGTGTGTAAGTTCTGAACATAGTGGCAAATGCATAAATAAAAAGCCTATTATAGCACCTGGGTGGCTCAATCAGTTAATCATCTGACTTCGGCTCAAGTAATGACCTCACAGTTTGTGAGTTCGAGCGCTGCATCAGGCTCTGTGCTAACAGTTCAGACCTGGAGCTTACTTTGGATTCTGTGTCTTCCTTTCTCTCTGTTCCTCCTGCTCACTCTCTGTCTGTCTTTCTCCTTCAAAAATAAATGAAGCTTAAAAAAATTTTTTAACCTATATTGGTAGTAGTAATAATAATAAGATGATGGCTTGGCTACTTTTTTTTTTTTTTTTTTGCTCAAGAAGACAATTGTAAGTTGTACTTTACCAGGAGTGACAACTGATTGAGTGAGGAGTAAACACTCAGCGCAATGGGAACCCATCCAGGAGTTGGCCATGATCCTTGAGAGGGCCTGGCTCAAATAATCCAATGAATTTAATTCACTATAGACTATGGTAATTATCTTAACCAATCATGCTGACTTAGGAAATTTGATTCACTAGTTGCTATAGAAAGGAGAATGGGATCTAGTTGCCATGAAAAGCCCATCCAGGCCATCAGAGATGTAGACATTTCATCTGAGTTCCTATAACTTTCCAGCTCCATTTCCTAACAAAAGATATTTGTGACAGAAAGCAAAAACTATTTACCAAACTAATTTCATCTTCTCCGTGGGCCACAGCAATACCACATTTCCCAGCCTGCCTTGAAGATAGGTACTACCATATTAGAATCCTAGCCAATGTAATGTAAGCAGAAGTGATGTGCACTTTTTCCTTGCTTGATGCATAACAACTCACCATAGGTTGATTCTCCACCTTTCTCTTCTGAGGTTTAATGTGATTAAGAACAGTAACTTTGGAAGCCAAATGCCAAAGATGGCAGAATCACAAGACCAAAGGACCCCAGGTCCCTGATTCTTGACTTAGAAGAATCACTCTTTATGGGTGAGAAATTAAATTGCTATTACATTAAACACTGGGATTTGAGAGTTTATCTTTGGAACAACCAACATTACCCACCAATGGACTACCAATAAATATCCTTTTTCTTAAGTTGCTAGAGTACTCTCTGAACCTTACAACCAAACCAAACCAGATTATAAGAACGATAATTTTTAAAAAACCTATGAAAGCTCCTATATCTACACCTCATAATGTCAACCAATTACAGGTCTTTGCGATTTTTTTCTCCAGGAAAAATACAAAATCCATTAAATACTCTTATCCCACTGGCAACCAATACGCTTTACTTATAATAGGTACTTATTATGTGCTTCTTGACTGATAAATAAACTTGGATCACAAGGTGACTATTCGGCCATTAACTCAGAGAAAAGGCACTTGAAGAACTAGTTTTCAAAAAACTACCCCAGTGGCATCCACTTATTTATAGACAGCAATTTAACTAGGAAATAGAAGTAGGTAACAGGCAGCAAGTCAATGACTGGCAGACTCCTGTGTTTCCCTAAAATCTCCAACTTATAAATTATCATTAATAGAATAGATTAGCTCTTTGAGCAGAAAAAAATAAAGCCTGCAGTTAAAACTTGATCAAAATACAAAAGAAGGAGAAAAGTACTCCTCTTTTTCTCAAACAAATGAATATCTAAAATTCAATGTCTCTTTCAAAAGGTCTTATTAGCTGTAGATCATAATGTTATAGCACATCAGGGAGTGATGCTATAGTTAAGCTTGCAGGAATTATATATTTGGCTGTAACTGCTCAAAGAAGTCAGGCTTTAAAAATAAAACATGAAACCTCAAGTTCATACTTTTTCCACCCACTAGAGCCATGGCTTCACTTTACATTTGAGCTCAGATTCATCATTTCAAAAAGAAGCCCTGAATTGAATTTGTGGATTATTATTTGAGAATCAAATAATCACAGGACAGTTTGAAAGCAAGAGTTTTAGTTTCACCTTCTTTACTGATATACTAATATACTTCTAAAGAAGTATATATATACATATATTTATGTGTGTGTGTATACTTCTTTAGAAGTATATATATAAAATAACTGAAGTCCATTAAGTAACTAAATTCCACTAATGGTTAGGGGATCAAGAAATTACATTTGAATTAACAGTTCTACCCTAAATGTAATGGTTCCATAGTAATGAATGGCTTCAACATTAGGTATATATACAAAGCAATAAATTCTCTTGACAAATCATTTTTGTCCCTAAAGCAATTTGACCATGACTTTTTGGAGAAGGATGTGATGTGCTGAGCTCCTCTGATGAGAATAATTGAATATAATAAACTCTTAGGTTGAAAGTGAAACATGGACACAAATCCTTAATTTTCTGATAGAAATGAAATAGATAGACAAGAATATCACAGGATATTGATAGTTTTTCCATTATGAAGGTGACAAGAACATGAAAATTATAGGATCCTAGGGTTGTTCTTTATTTATAACTTTATTAATTTTTATAATTCTTATTTTAATTCTGTATCAAATTAATTAATATACACATTTTAAAATTTTTATTTAAATCCAAGTTAGTTAATACATAGTGTACTAATGACCTCAGGATTAGATTTTAGTGATTCATCACTTACATATAACACCCAGTGCTCATTCCAACAACTGCCCCCCTTAAATGCCCATTACTCATTTAGACCATTCCCCACTCAACACCCCTCCAGAAACCCTCAATTTGTCCTCTGTATTTAAGAGTCTCTTATGGTTTGCCTCCCTCTCTGTTTTTATCTTATTTTTCCTTCTTTTCCTATTGTTTCTTAAATTCTACACATGAGTGAAATCATATATTTGTCTTTCTCTGACTGACTAATTTCGCTTAGCATAATACAGTCTAGTTCCATTCATGTTGCAAATGGCAAGATTTCATTCTTTTTGATTGCCCAGTAATATTCAGTATATATATATATATATACATATGTATATATATACATTCAGTATATGTATATATATATCACATCTTTATCCATTCATCAGCTGATGATATTTTGGCTCTTTCCATTATTTGGCTATTGTCCATAGTGCTGCTATAAACATTGGGGTGCATCTAACCCTTTGAATCGGCATTTTTGTATCCTTTGGATAAATTCTGAGTAGAACAATTGCTGGGTTGTAGGATAGCTCTATTTTTAATTTTTTGAGGAGTCTCCATACTGTTTTCTGGAGTGGCTGTACCAGTTTACATTCCCACCAATAGTGCCAAAGGGTGCCCCTTTCTCCATATCCTTGCCAACAACTGTTGTTTCCTGAGTTGTTAATTTTAACCATTCTGACAGGTGTGAGGTGGCATCTCGCTGTGGTTTTGATATGTATTTCCCTAATAATGAGTGATATTGAGCATCTTTTCATGTGTCTGTTAACCATCTGGATGCTCTCTTTGGAAAAGTGTCTATATGTGTCTTCTGCCCATTTCTTCACTGGATTAATTGTTTTTTGGGTGACAAGTTTGATACGTTCTTTATAGATTTTGGATACCAACCTTTTATCTGATATGTCATTTGCAAATATCTTCTCACATTCCATTGGTTGCCTTTCAGTTTTGCTGATTGTTTCCTTTGCTGTAAAAAAGATTTTTATCTTGATGAGGTCCCAATAGTTCATTTTTGCTTCACATCAACTCTCATGAGCATCCAATTCTTCTTCTAAGTTTTGCTAAATAGATTCACTTAATGCTTACTTTGTGTCAAGGTAGAAAGAGTTCAAAGGAAGATAAGAGACATGTAGAATGATTTATTCTGAGATATCAAGAACATGAAGATAATAACTTAGGTTTAAAACATGTGTCACAGTAACTGCATTAGAAAAAAATTGCCTTGACCTGGGATACTTGGCTTTCACTGTTCCAGTGTTTTAATATAAGCTGAGAGTAATGACATCATCAGTCTTGCTTTCTGTATAAACACAATGCCTGATAAAACTAAACCTACAGTGAGTAGTTGTTGAATGGATGATTTAATTTACATTGGTATCAGATTTCTTAGATAACTGAGCATCTTTCCCCTTGAGATTTAAACAAACAAGCAAACAAAACATGTGAATTCTTCTACGGGGGCGGGAGGGGGAGATGGTGAATCTCTCAGTGTAAACACAGTTTTCTTACTTGTTGCAGTCCTCATGAATGCAATGAATATGAATAACCAAGTTACTAACTTGACATAAATTAAGACTCCCTGATCATGTAAAAACTACAATAACTTCATTATTTTTGTCAAAATTACACATTCTCATTACTATTTTTAAATATAAAGTAGTACCAAAAAAGCACTGAAAAAAAGGTGGGGTTTTTTTATTAGCCCAGATCCCATTATTCAGAAATAACCATTAATAGCATTAAGTAAATTTTGTTGCACATATTTCTGTAAGAATATATATAGAAAAGTAGTTAGATAAATAGTTTTACAGAACTGGGATTATACTGTATACACTACTTTTAAAAAAATGTTTATTTATTTTTGAGAGACAGAGAGAGAGAACACACACATGAGTAGAGGAGGGGCAGAGAGAGAGAGGAAATCTCAAGCAGCTTGACATGGGGCTCAGTCTCACCACCTGGGAGATCATGACCTGAGTGGAAATCAAGACTTGGCACCTTAACTGACTGAGCCACCCTGGTGCCCCTGTACATACTACTTTAAGTTTTAAATTATTCATTTGATTATTACGGAATTTAACAAAAAGAAAGAAAACTGAAAAAAAATTGATGATATTATTAAACTTCAGATAAATTAGTCATACAAGAGATATCATTTTGTAAATGGTCTCCCTAAAATTAAAAAAAAATATATTGTGATGGTACTGAGGAGTTTGTGACTATTTTACATGTAAATGGTAGATAGGTAGATAATATACATTTAATGATATGTTTAATTAATTCAATATATATTTCAATTTTAGTGAATTGTGGAGTCCATGCTTAGAAAAGTGGGGACATTAGCCTCCTAATACTTCCTCTTGCCTCCCCTATTCACCTTAGGTGTGCCATTATTTTGCACTAGGCTACATATAAATGTTAACTTTCTGCATACAACTGTGAATTATATATAAATATATAGATATAACAGTATAAATATATAAATATAAAAAGTATTGCTTATATTTGTTCTACATTAAAATTGTTTGTGATTTCATCACAACTGTTTCTTCATTCCCAATTGAATCAACCAATTGGTTCTTCAATCCCACAATTGCACAACCAATTGCTTCTTCAATCCCAAATTCTTCATCTTCATTTGTCTCCTGGTTAGCTGGGTTTTACTGAAAAATGAATGGAGCCTGAGCAGGAAAAAGGAACTCTCTTCTATCTGAGCTAAAAGAGCAGGATGAGCAGATGAAGTTCAGTGTGTAGGTCACAGAAGAGGATATGGGGAGAATACCCACTGAGGAGTCACAACTACTTCAAAGGTGAAGGAGGCAAAGTCAACACTTCCAGTGAGGGAAGAGGTGATGGGGTGGGGGCTTCAAGGGAGATAACATTTTGCACACTGTTAGTGGCAAGTGAAGAAATGCTGACAAAGGACAGACAATGACTTCTAGGAAGTACTGAGGGGCCAAGAGGGAGAGAACGGATTTATAGTATATCAATTGCATCATTTTCTTAAATAGCACTTACGTGGGGGTAATAGAAGTCGAAAGAGGGAAAAATGAAGTTTTTAACAATTAGAGAATACCAGTAAACTAGAATAGAAGGTAAACTGGGATTAATAGTGAGAGAACTGAGAGAAAGCAATGATGGTTAGTCACTGGGGTGTTAACTCTCAAGGCTCTGAGTCCAGAGCACATCCAGATAATGATGATGCCCAAGAAAGTTCGTTATCAAAGTCAAAAAGAGGTAAAGCTGGTCAAGGATTGAAAGTCAAATGTACAAGCATCCATCCACATCCACCTCAGTCATACCACAGCAGTAGATAGCATTGCCAAGGAAGAGTGTTGAGAGAAAAAGGGGAGAAGAGGTCCTAGGACAAAATCTTGGAGAACTTTGGACATGAAGGGGAAAAGAGGAGCCAGGCAAGGAGACAGAGCTTGGATTGTTAGAGATAGGGAAGGAGACTTGAGGGCTGTGAAAGGAAAGGAAATGAGGGTTAAGAAAGAAAGAATGGAGGAACCTAGGCCACTGGTTTTAGAGATGAAGTCCTTTTTAAATTGGAGGAGCCACCTTAGCACATTGGAAGAGGACATATATGTTAGTTTGGGTTTCCAGGAGTAGTCCCTGGGATAAGAATTTAAATGAAAGTTGGTTATTTAAGGGATCGGTCTAGAAAATACTGGTAAGGGTGTGGGGGAATTGAAACAGGAAAGGGAAAGTGAATAACTGGAGGCTCAGTTTCCCCCACCAGGAAACTCTCGAGAGAGAGCTGGTGTAAAACACATGCACCAGAGTTATCCTGCCAGAGGTGTGAGGGAGCTGGGGTATTTGCAATAATTATACCGATTTGTGATTGCTAATTACTCCTGAGTGGCATTAAGTCTCCAGTGTTTTGACCTGGCATATGTTCAGAAGAGCAGAATTTGGCCAACTAGAGAAAACTCAGATGAAAAGATGCAGAACTGGCATGCACTAAATGCTAAGGCCCAAAGAGGTCTGAGCAGAAAAGTGATCATGTCTATGATAGGAAGGAAGCCAAATTGTGAAGAGTAATATGAAATATGATGAAGCGGAGGTATCAAGACAATTTCTTCAAGAAGTGTAAGGGAGGGAAAAGAGGAAAAGTATTGAGGTGATTTAAATATACGTCATTTTAACGATGTTTAAATTACAGTTTCTAAAATCTCGTCAGACCACTTGGAAATTGCTATCCCGCCAAAAAATTGTGATGTGTTAGTTTAATTACTCTAAGTGGTTTATCTAGAGTCATTTAAAGTTTTACAGTGTCGACACTGAGATACCACCTCACACCAGTCAGAGTGGCTAAAATGAGCAAATCAGAGAACTCTAGATACTGGCGAGGATGTGGAGAAACGGGCACCCTCCTACACTGTTGGTAGGAATGTAAATTGGTGCAGCCCCTCTGGAAAACAGCATGGAGGTTCCTCAAAAAATTAACAATAGAACTCCCCTATGACCCAGCAATAGCACTGCTAGGAATTTACCCATGGGATATAGAAATGCTGATGCATAGGAGCACATGTTCCCCAATGTTCATAGCAGCACTCTCAACAATAGCCAAAATATGGAAAGAACCTAAGTGTCCATCAACGGACAAATGGATCAAGAAGATGTGGTTTATCTATACGATGGAATACTACATGGCAATGAGAAAGAATGAAATCTGGCCTTGTGTAGCAACATGGATGGACCTTGAGGGTGTTATGCTGAGCGAAATAAGTCAGGCAGAGAAGGACAAATATCATATGTTTGCACATATACGAGGATTAGGAGGAACTTAATGGAAGACTGTGGGGGAGAAGAAGGGGGAAATAGTGGGGGAGAGGGAGGGAGGCAAACCATGAGAGACTTGAATACTGAGAACAAACTGAGGACTGATGGGTGTCGGGTAGTGGGGAGGGTGATGGGCATGAAGGAGAGCACTTGTGGGGATGAGCACTGGGTGTTATATGGAAACTAACTTGACAACAAACTATTTGTAAAAAAAAAAAAAGTTTTACAAATAATATCTACAATTATGGAATTACAGGAAGTAATCATAAAAAGACATTAGTTTAACCTCTCATTTTATACCTGAGGAAAAGGAGATTAAACATGTTTATGTTCTTCACTACTGGCAATGAGCATTTGAATCCTGTCATTTGTTGGCTGAGATTCAGAGACCAGAACCATTGTATTCGCCTTTCACACTGGATGAGACAGAGAACCTGACTGTATGAGATCCCTATGAGTAATTAGCCACATACACTATCTGGGTCTGACCACACCAGTTCACTGCAGATCCCCCGGCCTGCTTTTCAACACTTTACCTATAAAAGTTGTATGAATATCAGTTTTCCAAACAAAGCTGCTTGTAGATTCAAGGATTCTGCACCAAACACAACCTATTGGATTTACACTAGGTGAAATACAGAACAGGAATTTATGTTTCTTTGACTTCTCTCTTAGTAATTAACAGCACTGTACATTTAGTAAGCACTCAATAAATATAAAAATAAATGAGGGAAAAGCCTAAACACTTACATTATCATCAGATGCTCACAAAATGACAGACTGATGTGTTACATAATGCTGCAATCAGGAAGACCAAGCATGCTAGGAAAAGTTACATGAATATCCTAATTTGTGCCTGTGTTAAATGGCTTCAATTAATTAATTACCATTAATGGACTAAAATGTTGTGACTTGATGAGATATAAAGAAACCAATGACAGAGAATAAGGTAATTCACAAATTCTATCCGTCCTTGCCCTTAGCTTGCTCTCTACTTCTGTGAAAGGGAAAAAATAAGTTTCATGAGGAGGCTATCAGTTCCCTTCAAAGGTGATAGAAATTTAGATACAAGAAGGTAGTTGGCACCCAAGAGCCAATTCTAGTCAGTTCCTGCTGATTGTATTTCTAGGGACTGTCAGCCAAGAATGGGAGACCAAGTGAGACCCTGCAGAGCCTAAAACATGGGAAGAAGGATAGGAAACAAGCCATCATCGATCTCTTGAAGTCCAGAAGTGGTACCACGTTGTGGGGGAGGGAGAGCAGAATTAGTGCCAAAGAGAAATTTGGAGAGTTGTGTCTTCAGTGAGGCTTGGCATAAACCTAAATTTAGACCCAGCAGCTGAAGCCAAAACAAACCTTCCTGGCCATTAACTAGAAAGGAAGAAAGGACCAAGGGAAAATTATGGGAGTTTGAAACAAATGGACAAAGAAAGTAACAGGAGCCACAGTCATACCAGGGGATAGTATAGAAGCAGAAAAATATTCAGTTCATTCAACAAACATGTACTTAGTACATTCAATAAGCAAGTATGATGCCAAATACTGAGACATAAATTTGGGAACAAATCTTTGCTTGTGTCACATTTACTAAGTCCCATTGGCCAAAATAAGTGCACATGGCCAAGCTCAGTCAGTGTGGAGACAACTAACCTGGGAATTGATCCAGAGAGGCAGAAACAAAATACAGACTATTTTTGCAACATTCTAGACCTTCTGTGAGTGACAATGTCTCTGAGTTGTCTCATGAAAGACTGAGAAAGCTGGGAAATTTAGCCACCAGCTCCTGTTCCTTCTTGGCTAAGGGTTTCACTTGAGGCATCAAATTCCTGGTGCTTTTGCCTTCTGCAAGCAGACCAAACATGCATCCAGAGGCAGAGATGCATGAATACTCTGATATGTATAGGTACTGTCTACAGGTGATGTCCAGGGTAGGCCATGGGAATGAATGAAGGCAGGGCATCAACACGATCTGACACACAGAGGCTATCAGTTAGATAGAATATAGGTTCTGATTTCAAGAAATCAGAGGAATACAACTAGAGTAAACAACTGGGTAAACAACAACTAGTTGTAAACAACTAGAGTATTGACAATATGTTTTGTAATGGATTTATAGAATAGTATCCATGAGGCAATGACTGTCAGCAGAAAGGGAGTCTTCCCAAAGCAGACAGTGTCAAGTTGATTTGAATTTGCATTGAGACTCATAATTTCAACAGTCCAAAATGAAAGGGGGTTTATAGAGGATGCCGTCACATGTGCAACAGAACACACCAGGATTCTGGAGGGATTGCAAGTGGTTGTGTCTGGCTAAATGTGGAGGGAGACTGAGAAGCCAAAGAAGTGGACTGGAGTCAGTTTATAAGGGGTCACCCACACCATGCAGAGGAGTTTGGATTTTGTCGTTAATGTAGAAGAGGGCATTGAAGGATACTTGGAAAGTATAACAGGAAAGCCTAGGATAACAAGTTGACCTAATAGTGAGTTGGAGGGGCCTAAATTTCCCAGCCTGGTTCCTTTGTCCTATGGAATCATTCATATCTTGGAAGCAGGTAGCACCATCCCCTTTAACAGATGATGCTCCTAGAGAGTCAGGTTACATGTCTTTGATCCCATTGCCACTGGTTGATGACATCAAGGATATGAATGGCTTAATTATTGTCTTTGGAGCCACAATAAATGGCTGGAAGAGGCAGTCAGTTCTATCTGTTAAATTTATTCCAGCTAAGAACAAAATGATTAAATGCATCCTACTTCCTCTCCCAACATATGAATACATGAATCTAAAACAGACCTTCTAACTTAGGAGCTAAAATGAAAAGCCAGGACAGTAGTGTATCACTGTCATCCCAGTGGATTTGACAGGTAGATTATTCCCTGATACTCCAAAGGAATAATGCATGTTCTTAAATTTTCATTTCTGAAATTGTGTTTAGAAATTTTGCCTGAGGCTAGAAGGAAACTGAGTGAGGCAGAGAATCAGGTACCCTCTACCTGTCTCCCTACATGGTTGTCGTTTTAAACTTGATATAGATTAGTTGTTTAGTTCTTGATAGTAAATCATAGTTTGAACCCCACTTTGGACTGTTCATTCAGTCCTACAATATAGAAAACAACCATGTATGATGTAAGCTGTTTCACACTGTTGAGCTTCTGGTTGTAGAGAAGAGTGGCTCCCAGAATCACAGAAGACAGCTGAATGTTGTCCATGGAGACAAATGCTCAGGAGTGGCTTAAGAATGGACAAGGTGTTCTGAGTGCTGTGACTTGAGGTCAGTGACTCCACTCTCCCTGCTAGCCTTCCTTCAAATAGCTAATTCCACCCTTGGAAATATCTAGTTCCAAAGGAACATCCATCCATGTAATTCATATTTTATTAAAAGGTTTTTATTGAGTCCTACAGAGATAAGCACATTGAAAGGGATGGATTCTACAGACAGAAAGGTGACACATGTAGATTTATGTGCAAAGGAAAGCATGTTATAAGTTCTCAACTCCAGTTTATTAGACTTCACCTGATCTGATGACTCCATTCAGCTTTAATAAATACCCATTTTATGAGTTGGGGTGTGGAAAACTCTGGTTCTACCCACAAAGGACTTTCTCAGACCAGGCTAAACTTATAAAATGCCCTGATAAGCTAAGGCTGAATAATATCTTCTGTCACATCTGGTTCTGCAAGGAAATGACATCCTCACTCCACAGGCTTCCTCCTGTTGACAGAGAAGCTGAAGGCACATATAAACAATTAGGCTTCTCTGCTGCATGAGCGGCATCTGTTCAAAGAAGCTGTCAAGACTTTACTCCTCTATGGAAATCATATTTACTTTATTCATCTAAATAATGTGGCTAGTTTGCTTTCTGTATGAAATGGTCTTGCACTGTTTCCCATTGATTGATTTTTATGAGATAGCATATCACTTTCTGTATATCCATATGCCCCTCTGCTAAGAATGGAATAGCTTCTTACTGAGTACTTTCAATTATATTCTCTTATAATTTGGAAGACATTGTGTTTATTCAAAATGCCCAACCGCTTATCCCTATATCTTTCACTGCCCAACCATGATTAAAAGGAAAAGAATGATGGAAATAAATAAAATCAGTAATTAAAAATAAAAAATAAAAGCCACGTATTTTATATTCCATTCCCAACATGTTACTCCCTGGTTGCGTAATTATAGCAATCAGAATCCACTGAAATGGGCTATATATATTTTTCAAAGCTATCTTTTTTGAAGCAGTTTTAAGTTTACAACAAAACTAAGATATACAGAGATTTCTTATATACCCCTTCTTCCTCCCTCACATACGTATCCTTCCTTATTACCATCATCACTCACTAGAATGGTACATTTTTTTTTACCAAGGATGAGCCTACATTGACACATCATAATCACCCCAAATTCAGTTTACCTTAGGGTTCACTCTTTGTGTTGTAAATTCTATGAGTTTGGAAAAAAGTGTAATGACATATATACATCATTATAATATAATACAAACTATTGCCTGCCCTCCAAATCACCTGTTCTCTGCTGTTCATCTCTCCCTCCCTTCACCCCTGGAAAAAAAAAAACAGATTTTTTTTTATGGTCTGTATAGTTTTGCCTTTTTAAGAATAATTCCAGACAATTAGAATCATACAGTATGCAGCCTTTCAGATCAGCTTCTTTCACTTAATAATATTCATTTAAGATGGGGCGCCTGGGTGGCTTAGTCGGTTAAGCGTCCGACTTTCGCTTAGGTCATGATTTCGCGGTTCGTGGGTTCGAGCCCCGCGTCGGGCTCTGTGCTGACTGCCAGCTCAGAGCCTGGAGCCTGTTTCAGTCTGTGACTCCCTCTCTCTCTGACCCTCCCCTGCTCACGCTGTCTCTCTCTCTCTCCTAGAAATAAATAAAACATTAAAAAAAAATAATATTCATTTAAGTTTCCTCCATGTTTTCTCATGGCTTGACAGCTCAATGTTTTGTTTTGTTTTGTTTTTAACACTGAATGATATTCCATTATCTAGATATACCAGAAACATTTTAAACATTTTAAAACTGTACTTTTATCTAGTAAAAATAATTACCTTTCCTCACTGAAAGAATAAAGTTTGTTTCTTAAAAAAAGAAAGAAAGAAATTGTTTTTAAAATAAGAATTTGGGGCACCTGGGTGGCACAGTCGGTTGGGCGTCCGACTTCGGCTCAGGTCATGATCTCAAGGCTCGTGGGTTTGAGCCCCGTGTCAGGCTCTGTGCTGACAGCTAGCTCAGAGCCTGGAACCTGCTTCAGATTCTGTATCTCCCTCTCTCTCTGACCCTCCCCTGCTCATACTGTCTCTCTCTGTCTCTCGGAAATAAATAAAACATTTAAAAAAAGGCATTTATCCAAAAATGGGTATATTGGCTCAAAACTAATAATATTCAAGTCTCACTCCCTATATGAAACTGACAGTTTCAACTTTATCAATAACCATGAGGTTTCATCCAACTTCTGCCACTATAGAGCAGTATGACCTTGACCAAGTTATTTAACCTTGTGAACCTCACTTTTCTTATCTATATACTCCAGATGTCAGCTGAAAATGCCTGTACCTTAAGATCTAGATAAGATTCACTCAAAACCCACTCTTCTCCTGAATTATGTACCCTTAGAAGTCCTAAGCTCATTTCCACATTCCTCTAAGTTCTAATAAAATCTGTATCCTCATTTCACTTCTGAATCCTGTTTTCTGCTCCCAATAAAACTTCCAAGTTAACAGCTTATGTCTTCATTCCACGCATGTAATCTCTATTCTTCATTAGGCTAACAGGTGTGAAAGTCGGGCACAACCTTGATTTCCCCACACTTACCTAACTCTAACCACTCACCCAAGGCATTTGTAACTATAATGTATTTTATTGAAGATGTCAGGGGTGCAGAGAGGAGATTTATGTTGCAAAATACAAACAACTGTAAAGTAAGCCCAGGCAGGTTTTGAGACGTCTTTTGGTGATCTCACCACTGGGGCTCAAGACGTGGCCCCTTTCCCCAATGTTGTGCCAGCTTCACATCTCTTACTGACTCCTCTCCCCTCTCTTTTTTCTGTCCCTTGGTCTCCTTATCATTCCCTCTTCTTGTGGGTCAAGGCACATTCTTCCCACATAGAGGAGATCTTTTTGTTCTCTAGGCATCCATGGCCTTAGGACTACACCAACCATCACAGGATTCTCCCAGATAAAGACGACTGCCTCCCCAAGAGGAACTCGGGTGACAGTTAAGGTGTCATACCTCTGCAAAGTGAGAGCTAGGTACTCTATCAGGCCATTTCCACTGTGGAAATGCTGAGATACTATGAAGCACACTGGCTTTTATTTTACAAAATGAAGTTATCTTTATTATATATGTCAACATTTAAGAGTCTACAAAGCTCATTGTAGAAAATAATAAAGAGGTAAACCAAAACAATCAAATCATCCCAAGTTTTGCCACCTGTTATTAACATTTAGGTGAATATTAGCTGAACATCTTTCCAAGCAGTAACCTTGGTTGGCACACACTGTTTTGTTTCTCCAAAAGAAATGTATTGTGAAAATCTTTCTGCTGCAATGAATCTTTCTGCAACATCATTTTTATAGCTATTTCCTCTGAAGGTGCAATCAGCTTTCTTCCCTGCAAACTCCCTTTCTTCCTTCACAAGCTTTTCCATGCTTTCTGAACTTTATTCAGTGAGACCAACACTGATATTTCAATATCTAACTTAATCTTGATATCACTGCTCTCAGCTACACAAACCAACAAATGTATGTCAAATATGAATTCCTTTTCTTCAGCCCCCTTATCTATGTAGAATTTAATATGGCAACAGTGAACTTCATTAAGAAATTACATTTGCTATTGGCTTGGCCCAGTGAAGCTTTCTTCTGGATTATTCCAGTTTTTGAAGAAAAAGATAACAGCTTGCTTGTGAAGACATCAACGAGTAAAGTCAGCTCAAGTGACGATTTTTCACCCCTTCTGCTCCTTTGTAATTTAAAGATAACCTCAAACCCAGACCTGATGTTTGGTAGTGATTAATCTGTTTTGTCTTCCACAACTGTGCAGAGAGCGTGGACCCAACTATGGACAAAGATAAGAGATAGTCTCAGTCATGTCTGTGATCACCTAAAAAAAATTTTTTTTGTGCTAGAATACCTGAGGGTATTTCTACTCCTTGTTCAATCTCATAAGTTTCTAGGAGTTCAAAATCCCTCTTAATATGTGCCTTTTGCCAAGCATTTATTAAAGTTCTAGACTGTTCAGAGCTAGAAGGTACAATATGCGTCACTTATTGACTCACAAATTAAGTTTTCTTTGCCCAGCATAGTTCTTTCATAGTTTTTGTCCTAAGGAAGGCATGTACTCTTCAATTTACCACAAGACTCACTGCTTCCTATTGTCCTATACCTGACTCACATATTTATATTTAATGCTTGACTCCCAAAGCATTAAATGTCTTACTAATGCCCAAAGAATGCCATACTGAAAGTTAGCCATCTACGCTGAGGCACACAGCTACTTAGCAACTCCTCCCAAGTTCAGTCTAGAACTTCCCAATGTTTTCAGTCATTCAACAGATATTTATGAATCACATGCTCTATATCAGATACTTGTAAGCAAAACAAAGATTCCACATGGAGCCTGCAGTTGTTCCCAAGTCTGTCTTCAGAGGGAGTGTTCTTTTTGGTGTACTAGGATAATTTTGAAAGATGAAACTTGGGGCACTGTGTCAGTAGTTCAATTTTTTTTAATGTTTTTATTTATTTCTAGGAGAGAGAGAGAGAGAGAGACAGCGTGAGCAGGGGAGGGTCAGAGAGAGAGGGAGTCACAGACTGAAACAGGCTCCAGGCTCTGAGCTGGCAGTCAGCACAGAGCCCGACGCGGGGCTTGAACCCACGAACCGCGAGATCATGACCTATGCGAAAGTCAGACGCTTAACCGACTAAGCCACTCAGGCGCCCCAGTAGTTCAATTTTTTAAAGCTTAAGATTTTTCTGATTCCTAATATTTCATACAAGACCAGCCTTTTGTTTGAATATTCCCATAAGGAAGAAGCATTTCCTTACTGTAAAGCGTGCATGGTCCATTTGGCTATGGGTTGGAACTGCTCTGCTGGGATTGACTGAGGATATTCAGTTGTCTGACAATGAGAACAAGACAAGACAAACGACCAGAGCACTTAGAGTAATTAGTCACTACCAGCCTTTGATGGTAAACCACAAGTGCAAAATGAAAATGTAAAGGTCTAATCTCAAAAGTATGAATCAAAAATCATTCAGCATTCCTGGTTTAAGAGAGTGCTAGTAAATGTAAGTGTTCTCCAGAAAATATCTGGATAAAAGGCACATCTTCTCTGTACTGTGGAAGTTGGTTGGTTCCCGCCCAACCCATAGAGGGCATGTAGCCCAATGTGAACCAGAGGAATATGGTCTGTTGCCTCATTATCTTGGGCTGTCAATCAGACTATTCTTACCCTTGCTCTTGATGGCGGCTATGACTTCATAGCTGATATAAAAGTCTGCTTAAAAAAAAAAAGTTTTCATGGGCATTGAGGAGGGCACTTGGGATGAACACTGAGTATGGTATGGAAGCTAATTTGACAATAAATTATATTAAAAGATAACAAATACATTTTCTATTTCATGATGGGAATACATGTTTAATCTGTGCATTAGGTTAAACAGACTTACCTTTTTATTGTTTTCGTTGAGAAATAAAATCATGCTGAACAATGTCCCTCTCCCTTCCTTTGTTTACCTTGCACTCAACCCAGGGAAACCAGAATGGTCTCTGAGCAGGTGTCAGTAACATGCACGGTCCATCCTCTGACTCAAAGAAAAACAAGTTCTATGTAGGGAAGAAATTTAAGGGAGAGTGAAAAGTAGAAGAAGGAGCACTGACTTCAGAGTCAGATAGACTTGGATTCAGATGAACTTCTCTGCACCTCTATCTCCTTCTACTTAAAATGGAAATAATATCACCTGCCTTGCAGGACTGCTTCAATCAGTAAACAGGATGATTTTTTGAAGGGCCTGGCAAGGTGAATTTACAAATGGATTTTAGCTGTTTTCGTCTGGAAACTAGCAACATCCTGTCTTGTGACCTCACACTGACTCCCTTTGTGTGTCAATTGTCCTGTCTAGCAGATCCAAAAATGTTGATATCCATACCTTGCCTTCTGAGGGGAGATGGCAATTGGAATGTCCCAAAGCATCAGCTGGTCCATGATGCATCTTCAGGTGGACTTCCTGGTGTGTTCTGACTGTGGCACATTGATTTTGTTCGTGGCCCAATTACTGACCTTCCTATATTTGCTCTGGAACTTTGACAGTCCTCTCTATTCTGACTATGGGCTAGCCTCTGACTTGCTTTGGCCAAAAGAATATGGTAAAAGTGCTGTGTGCCAGTTCTAAGCCTGAGACTCAAGAGGACTTCCACATTTTCATTTGTTTTTTGCACAATTGTATTTGCTTTTGGAACCCTGCATCATCCATGAGAACAAGTCTGAGAATGGCTGTTGGAGGCTGAGAGACCGTGTAGAGGAGACCCGATGTGCCCTGGCTAACAGCCAGTGAACACTCAGAAGCAGAACCAACTACATAAACTACAACTGACTCCACATGCATGAAGTAGCCCATTCAAGACCTGGACAACCACTCAATGAGACTAAACTGTTGACCCAGGAAACTGTGAGCTAAATAAATGGTTGCTGTTTAAAGCTACTAAGATTTGCAGTGCTTTGTAACACACATTATCATGGTCATACATGACTGAACCCTGAGTGACTGAGAAGTTTCCTCCAATATTAGAGGGCTTCAATGAGGACCCCTGGGGCTCCTCAGCATAGAAGTGACAGCCTCCCTCTGTGGGTTTGCCTGTCTCTCCAATCCTCAGCTACTACAGATCACGTTCTTCTAGCTTCTTTGTGAATCACCCAAGAGCCTGACAACAGAGGTAGCTAATAGTGGTCCTGGGGAGGCGTAAGATGAAGGAAGAGTCTTTTGCAAGAAAGGAGGTGATTTTACCTGTTCTTCTCCAGACCCACTTTTTGTCCAAGAAGAAGTAGAATTTAAATATCCTAGAAGTGTGATCTTAGGTCCAGACTTTGAAGAGGAGGAACTTTGGTTGAGAGGAAGATACACGTCAGTAGGGGTAAGCATTTAGAATCTATATACAAGAGATGGTTCAAGCTTGGGCATGATTGCAATACAGGCATACCCGGGCCTTCAGTTCTCTTTTCTGCCTCTCTTAGTCCTACTTTCTTCCTTTCTGGCCCCAGAAACCTCCAACCCATCAGCAAATCTCAATGGAGTCATTTAGCTAGCCATGGCTTAGGGAGTTACCCCTCCTAGAGATAACTGTACTTTCATGAGACTAAGCTTCAACACACACACACACACACACACACACACACACACACACACACACTCACACACACACACACAATTTAGGATGGGGTTAAACAGGAACCTTATGATGCAAGAAATGCCTTTTAATGCTATCTAAATCCACACCAACCTACCCTGTCTCTCTCACAGAAATCCTCAGCCTGTCCCTTCCTCTCTCTTCTGTCTTCTCCTTATTGTCCCCTGCCTACTTAACAGCCATAACCTCTATTTCTATTCCTCTTTTTTCTATACTGTCATATGTTTCTGTCTATTACACAGGATAACTTTCCTGCTTGTATAAATTTCCTCGCCAGCTGTAAGTACCTGTAGAGCAGAGCCTGTGACCCCCTCAGTTCCCTTTCTCCCCTAACCTCATTACAGACTGCAGTCTTTCATCCATAAGAGATTGCATGAGATCCAGGCAAATCAAGAATGGTCTCAGGAAATGTCAGTGTGATGCAAAGCCTAGATCTGTCTGCAAAATGCAGGGCCAGAGTGAAACTGATGAGCAATGATCAGCTGGGCTGGTTTCAGTCCTTGATGTATTGTTTTGTTTCCTGGGTTTTATTTCTTAAACCTCTTTTTTTTTTAATATTTTATTTATTTCTAGGAGAGAGAGAGACAGCATGAGCAGGGGAGGGTCAGAGAGAGAGGGAATCACAGACTGAAACAGGCTCCAGGCTCTGAGCTGGCAGTCAGCACAGAGCCTGCCACGGGGCTCGAACCCACGAACTGTGAGATCATGACCTAAGCAAAAGTCAGACGCTTAATTGACTAAGCCACTCAGGAGCCCATTAAACCTTTTTTCTTTTTAAAGTTTATTTATTTATTTTGAGAAAGACGGAGACAGTGCAAGCAGAGAAAGAGCAGAGAGAGAGAGACAGAGAGAATCCCAAGTAGACTCCATGCTGACAGCTCTGGAACCTGATGCCAGTCTCAAATTCACGAACCATGTGACCATGACCTGAACTGAAACCAAGAATGAAATGCTTAATGACTGAGGCACCCAGGCATCCCTACTTCTTACACCTCTTGACAGCAGCTCCTCTTGATAATAAAATTATAAAAATATTTATATGTGGAATGACATCCAGTGTTCTACCAAACTAGACTCCCAACTTACCCTGACTGAGTATCATGAAAATTAGCACAACAGATAAATGCAAAGAAAATATCCAAATAACATGATGAGCCTAAACCAGAGAGGCTTAACTGTCTGGGTGCTCTGGACCCATCTGTGAATTTATAAGAAGCTCTGGGGTCTCCTGAGAACAAACAAATGCAGAGAAGAACAAAATCTGAGGTGGAGGCCATGCTTGCTCTCAGACCTTCTGGAGCATCAATGGATTGCCTAAGTGGAAAATCTCTGGTCCAAAGGAAAGCAGGCAGTGGGCTCTGTGAGGATTTAACACGACTTTTTATTGGTTCATAGTTGGCTGCAGTTCCTGGAGGTTCCCTCCCGTTAAGGGATGGGAGTGTGTGGGTTTGGAGAAGAGCTTTAGCTTGGAGCCATGGTTATCAGGGGGAAAAGGAAGCAAGAGGTAAGAAAGAAAGGCAAAAGAAAGTGTTGCTCGTTTCCATAAAATTTTGTGGCATAATGAGAATTTCTAAAAACACTGCAAGTCTGAGCTAGCAATGTTATTATATCATCACCCAGCCTGAACCTTCAAGCTGACAATTTGCTGTGAATCCTTTCACTTGTTTTTCTCCTTCTTTCCAGAACTAAACATATTTTGCCTTAAGGAAAAAAAGGTGATGGTCTAAAAGAAGGGTGTGTTTGTGTGTGTGTTTATATGTTTAAATAAAGAAAACATGGGACACCTGGGTGGCTCAGTCGGTTGAGCATCTAACTTCAGCTCAGGTCATGATTTCACAGTTGGAGAGTTCAAGCCACATGTCTGGCTCTGTGTTGACAGCTCAGAGCCTGAAGCCTGCTTCAGATTCTGTGTCTCCTTCTTTCTCTACCCCTCCCCCACTTATGCTCTATCTCTTTCAAAAATAAATGTAAAAAAAATTTTTTTTAATTAAGAAAACATTTGAAAATACACCAAATGCTGAAATATAGAAGACATCTTTTACTGGGACACTGAGGTGAGTGTTTAGGGACCTAAGACTATTTTTAATATGTCTTTTTCTATTTATAAGATTAACATTCTACTTAGGGCACTGGGCTGGCTCAGTCGGTTAAGCCACCAACTCTTGATTTCTGTTCAGGTCATGATTTCATGGTTCGTGGGTATGAGCCCTGCGTCAGGCTCCTTGGTGACAGTGGAGAGCCTGCTTGGTATTTTCTTTCTCTCCTCTTTCTCAGCCCCTCCCCCACCAATAAATAAATAAACTTAAAGAAGATTAGCTTCTACTTGAAAAACTGAGGAATGCATGAACATTACCTCATTGAGGTCTGTATAGGCAGCCACCTTGTACTACTGTAAGTTACACAGCATCTGTCTTTCTCTGCTTGTGGTACCTTCACACTTGCATAATGATCTCCTCAAACAACCCTCTTTAGATGTGCAGAGGCCAGCAGATTTGGGCTGCACAGTCCAAAGACAAGAGGCAAAAGGATACCAAAAAATAACAAATGGCTGCAGACTAATTTTCTGTTAGGTCTGTGATCAATTTACCTGTTTATTGCTACTTTCCAGTTTCAGCTTCATGACAGGAGTTAGCTCCATTTCTAAGATAGCCAAGACAGTGCCTCTCACCAGAGAATCCCAGGTCATGGGTCCCAAGGACATAGCAGAGGCGATGTCACGCACCAGCTTCATTGTTCTTCAGTCACACTTGTCTTTGTTAGGAGCTCCAGCCTGTAATCTGTCAGATGCAAAGCCATGGTTGCAAAGGTGGCTGGGGCAAACACTGAGGCTGCCGTGGAGGCAGTGTGATGTGCTGATTTACAGTCAGGAGACCTGGGATTTCTGCTGGCTGCTCCTTCTCAATTGGGAGAGCCCTGCCCATCCCTGAATTGTAGTCTTTCTCATTTTATAAAATGAAGCAGTTAGACCAAGCCAGGGGTGCAACCCAATGGCCTTCAGGTAACATAAGTATTGAAGTGGCCTGGGTATGTGACAATAGGAAGTAGTAGGGCCTCTGGCTTGAATGCTCTTCTAAGGAACATTCTAAGTTTGTTTGTTTGTTTGTTTGTTTGTTTGTTTGTTTGTTTTAATATTTATTTATTTTTGAGAGAGAGAGAGAGTAGAGAGAGCAAGCACAAGCTAGAGAGGGACAGAGAGAGAGAGAGAGGAAGACACAGACTCAAGCAGGCTCCAGGCTCTGAGCTGTCAGCACAGAGCCCGAGGCCCAGCTTGAACTCATGAACCGTGATATCAAGATGCAAGCCAAAGTAGGATGCTTCACCGACTGGGCCACCCAGGTGCCCCTCAAATTTAATTTTAAAAATATTTTTACATTTTTAAAAATTTCAATTTGGATATAACTTAAAAATTGTTTTTGCACAAATGGCACAGATATACTCATGTTCATAGCAGCATTACTCACACTAGCCAAAAGGTAGAAGCCACCCAAGTATTCATCAATATACACAACAAACATTTAAGGCCTATTCAGCCTTAAAAAGGAATCAAATTCTGACACATGTTACACATTGGTGAACCTGGAAGATATTGTGAGGTATTAAATAAGCCGAACCTGGAAGATATTGTGAGGTATTAAATAAGCCAGTCACAAAAAGACAAAAGCTACATGAGTCCACTTATAGGAGGTGGCTAGAGTAGTCAAATTCCATAAAGATAGAACGCAAAATGATGGTAGTCAGGGGCTGCAGGGAGGAGAGAATGAGGAGTTATTGTTTAACAGATAGAGAGTTTCAGTTTTAATGGAAAATGTTCTGGAGATGGACAGTGGTGGTGGTTACATAATAATGTGAATGTACTTAATGCTACTGAAACTGTACACTTAAAAATAGATAAAATGGATAAACTTTATATTATCTATATTTTACCACAAAAAATTACTTAAGAAATAGTTCATGGGGTTACCACATACCCTTTATCCAGCCCTCCCCAGGTTAACATCTTACATAACCATAGCACAATTATCAAAGCCAAGTAAATAATTGATATAATATCACTAATTAATCTACAAACTTTGTTCAAATTTTCCCCACTAATGTCCTCTTTACTGATCTCAGATCCAATTCAGGATCTGCAAGGTTGTCTCCTTCTTAGTACATCATATCATAAGGCATCTGGTTTTGATACCTTGGGTGAGGCTAACCTGATCACTTGTTTAGGAAGGTGTCTGTTAGGTTTCTCCACAATAAAAGTATTATTTCTCTTTATTTATCACTATATTTCACCCACTAAGTTTAAGACATATCTGTTGGTGATGCTTGCCAGCCACAATTATTACTACAATGTTTCCTAAAGGGTAGTACCCAATTTCCATCATTACTCTTACATTTATTAGTTGGAATTGCATTGTAAGGAAGAATTTTCCTTTTGTCTCTATTGAAATTTTATTTCTGAAAAATCAGTAAAAAACAAAACAAAACAAAACAAAAAACAGAATAATGTCCCTGAGATGCTCATTGGTGCTTGATTACTCTGAAGTCCTTTCTAGTGTTAAAAATTCTCAGATTCATCATGCCCTCCACAACAGAAATAATACTCCAAGTCCATACCACCTGACAGTCAAGAAAGGCACAAGACTTTGAAAAGCAAAAGGTCAGAACACTTACATTTTCTTTCCTTTTCCATCCTCCACCTATCCTCACTTTTGGAGTCAAATCTTAACATTACTCTGAGTATATCATATCAGTGGAGTTAAGTAGAAAAAAATATTCAAGAACCACTGAGCCTGGAAAATACACATGAAATACTGGTGTTTAATTTGTCCTGGAGAATGTGATTTTTAATGAACAGGAACTAAATTACAAAAGCTGCGGTGTTTTAAAAGATTTTCATTCACACACAAGACTCTTAGACAAATTTGCTGTGCCCTTGAAGTTCTTCCAGTATCTGCTGCTCTGGTTTCAAGGCCCCTCCCATTGTGCCAGGAAGGTCACTTGAAAGACCCTAACTGAGCTGTTCCAGGCTGGTATCACCAATTAATAGACATAACTAATAGTGTAGAGTTTAAAGTTCACATGGTCCTAAAAACTGAGGAAACAAAACTTTTTTTTTAAGCCAGCTATTTGTTTCTTGTTATCTGTTTCTGAGTGACAAACTAACCTAAAACTGAGTAGTACAAAACCACAACCATTTTATTATGTTCATGGAATTAGGATCAGAAATTCAGGCAAGGCACAGTGGGAATGGCCTATGGATGGTCCACATAGGAATTCGATTGAGAAGACTTGGTAGCTGAAGGATGCCTAGCATGGCTGGAGTCTGGAATCATTCAAAGTTTCCTCATTTATATATTTAGCATCCAAAATAGGGTGACTTGAAGACTTGGCCCAGCCAAGATTGTCAAATAAAGGACTGCACAAGGTGCCAAAGTTGCTTGGGTTTCATCATAACATGGAAGCCTGGGAGTGGTTGAACTTTTTTAAATGGCAAATCAGGACTTTAAAAGCAAGTGTTCAGGTGAACAAGGCAGAAGTCACATGGCTTTTTATGGCCTAGCCTCAAAAGTCACATGGCATCATTTTCACCATATTCTTTTGATCAAAGTGGTCACATTCCCCAGATTCAAGAGTTGGGGTCAAGTTATTTCATCTCTTGATTGGAAGACTGTCGAAGAACTTACGCCTATGTTTTAAAAATAGCCACACTCTTCAAAATTGAAACATTAGGAAAATACACACTTTAATAAAAATGAAAAATATTCCCTTTGTCTGAATACCCTTCCCTTCCTCCAGAAATTTCATGAAACTTTCCCCATATATCTCTCAGACTGAAATAATCTCTCCTTTGGGTTCTAATGGCACATTGTCTGTAACACTGTTGTAGCACACTGTACTCTAGCAATAAAAATACTTGCCAACACTTACTGAGTGCACACTATGTTCCAGGCATTATTCCAAGATCTTTCTATTCAGTATCTCACTTAATTCTCAGGAAAACATGAAAAAGGGACATTCCCATTTTATAATTGTGTAAACTGATGCCCAGCAGAGTTAAACAACTTGCCATAAGGTCATATTAAATGGAAGAGCCAGAATTTAAGTCAAGATACTCCAGAACTCATGCACTTAGATCACTCCATCACAGAGTACCATTTATATGCTTCTGTGTGTAAATAGGCCTTTCTTGATAGATTGTGAGCTATTTACATGTCATATCTATCTTTGTATCTCCAGTGCAATACACAGTGCCTGGCTTAAGACAAGCAATAGAAAAATGCAGAAAAGATGCAAACAGGCAATTTGAAGAGAAGGAATTAAAATGTTCAATAAACATAGGAAAAGATGTTCAAAGTTTAAAAACAAGGAAATCCAAATAAGATGACATGTTTTGTTTATTAAATAGGCAAAATTTCAACTTCAATTAATAAATGTCAGTCCAGTGTTTGGAAGTATCAGACAATGGATATTTTTATTCTTACCTTCTGGTTGTTCTGACACAAATTTGATAGGAAAACTTTTGGAGGATATTTATCAAGATGCTAATGTTCACAATCTCTAATTAAATTATTACATTCCTGGGATATATCCTTCAAAAACACTCTCATCTGTACATATAGTGACATTTACGAGGCTGTTCATCACAGGATTTTTAAAATAACATTTTATAGAGACATAATTCACAAATCATAAAATTTGCTCTTTCAAAATGTACAATTTTATTATTTTTAATATATTCAAAAAGTTGTGAAATGTTACCATGATATACTTTTAGAACATTTTGATTGCCCCAAAAAGAAACCCTGTAACATTACTAATCACTCTGTATTTTTGCCTCCTCTTAGTCCCTGATGTAAATACTAATCTACTTTGTATTTCTATGCGTTTGTCTGTTCTGGACATTTCATATAAAGGAAGTGATGAAACATGTAGCCTTTTTTTATTTTTTTTGGTCTGGCTTCTTTCATTTAGCATTTAGTTTTTAAGATTCATCTGTGTTATAGCATGTATCAGTACTTCATTCTTTTTTGTTTCAAAATTATATTCCCCACAGTTTGTTTATCCATTCTTCAGTTGATGGACATTTGGGTTGTTTCTAGTTTTTACCTATCATGAATAATGCTGCTAAGAACATTTGTGTACACGTTTTTGTATGGACATAATACTTTCATTTCTCTTGGATATATACCTATGATTAGAATTGTTGGATCAAATGAAAATCCATGCTTAGTATTTTGAGTAACTGACAGATTGTTCTCCAAAGTGCCTGTGCCATTTTATTATCCACTATCAATGTACAAGACTTCAAATTCCTTCATATATCCTCAACAATACTTGCTAGTTTTTAATTTTATTTGCTTTTTTTTCTAGTGGATGTGAAGTAATATCTCATTGTGGTTTTGATTTGTATTTCACTAATGACTAATGATGTTGAACAACTTTTCATGTGTTTATTGGTCATTTGTATATCTTCTTTGGAGAAATATCTACTCAAATTTTTGCCCATTTTAAAATTGAGTTATTTAAATTTATTGCTAAGTTGTCCTTTATATATTCTGGTATGAGTCCCTAATCATGGATATGAATTGAAGATATTTTATCTCATTCTATGGATTATCTTTTCATTTTCTTGATGATTTCCTTTGAAGCACAAACATCCTCAATTTTAATAGAGTCCAATTTTGGGCTTTTGGGTCTTTTGTCCTTTGTCCTTTTTCCTTTTGGTGTTATTTCTAAGAAATCATTGCCTAGCCTAAAGTCATGAATATTCACTCATATGTTTTATTCTGAGAGTTGTATAGCTTCACTTCTTACATTTAAGGCTATAAGCAATATTGACTTAAAAATTCTATGTGATGTGAGATAGGGATCCAAACTGATTCTTTTTGGGTAGTATTCAGTTTTCCATGCATGACTTGTTGAAAAGACTAATTTTTCTCATTGAGTTTTTATAGCAACAGGGTTAAAGTCACTTAATCATAAATTACTATAAATTATTTCTGGACTCTCAATTTTATACCATTGAACTGTATGTCTCTTCTATGCCAATACCAGACTGTCTTGATTACTGTAGCTTTGTATTGCATTTTGAATTGAGAAAGTGTGAGTCTTTCAACTTTGTTCTTTTTTGAGATTGCTTTGGCTATGGGGTCCTTTGCATTTCCATATGAATTTTAAGATCAGCAAAAATGGGGAGTATTGCCATCTTAAAAATCCATGAACATGGGATATCTTTCCATTGTTTTTATATCTTCTTTATTTCAATGATATTTTGTACTTTTCAGTGTACAAGTCTTATACTTCTTTTGCTAAATTTAGTCTCAAATATTTTACTTATTTGATGTTATCGTAAATAAAATTATTTTCTTAATTCTATTCTTGGATTGGTCATTGCTAGCATACAGAAATATAATTGATTTTTGTATATTAATTTTATGTCTTGCAACCACACTCATTTGTTAATTTGAATAGTTTTTTGTGGATTTCTCAGGAATTTCTGTGTACAAGATGATGTCTTTTGCAAATAGAGATATTTTTTCTTTATTTTCAATCTAGATGCCTTTATTTCTTTTTTTTTCTTGTCCCAGCTGGAACGGCCATTACACTGTTGAATATAAGTGGAAAGAAGTCAGACTTGTCTTGCTCTGATCTTAAGGGGAAAGCAATCAGCCTTTCAACATTAAATATAATGTTATTTGTGTGTTTTCTTAGTTACTATTCTCAGATTCAAGAAATTTCCTTTTGTTCTAAGTTTTTTGAATGTCTTAACATAAAAGACTAGTTGATTTAATCTAATAATCATCTCAATAAACACTTTTTTTCAGAAAAGCCCTTTATTCTATTGATATTGTTATTACATTAACAGATTTTCAGCTGTCAAAACATTGCATTCCTAGGATAAATCCCACTTAGTTATGGTATATAATCCTTTGTATATGTTACTGGATTCATTTTGCTAGTGTTTTGATGAGGATTTGGGGGCTGATATTTGCAAGGGATAGTGGTCTTTAGTTTTCTTGTTATATCTGTGGTTCTCATATGAGGGTAATAGTAGCCTTGATGAATTAGTTGGGAAGTGTTCCTTCATCTTACCTTTTTTGAAATAGTTTCTGCAGGATTTATACAAATTCTCTAAACATTTGGTAGAACCTACTAGTCAAATTATTTTGGTCTAGGCTTTATTTTATAGGAAGATTGAAAATTATTAATTTAATCTGTTTACTTATTATAGGTCTTTTCTAATTTTCTATTACTTCTGAATAAATTTTGGAAATTTATGTCTTTCTGTGAATTTGTCTATTTTACCAAGGCTATCTAATTTGTTTGCATACAGTTATTTATAGTATTCTCTAAAATAATTTTTATATCTGTATGTTGGTAGTGATGTCTCCTCTTTCATCACTGTTTTATTCATTTGAGTCTTTCTTTTTCTTCTTCAATTCTTAGAGTTTTCTTGAACTTTTAAACCAATAACTGGGTTTTGTTGGTTTTCTCTATTTTTTTTTTAAATTTTCTATTTCATTTATTCCAACTTAAATCTTCTAATTTCTTTCCTGCTGTTTGTTGGATTTAGTTTGCTCTTCTTGTTATAATTTAGTTATTGATTTGAGGCCTTCTTTCACTATAGGCACTTACAGCTATGAATTTCCCTGTAAGCACTATTTTAACTACATCCCCAAAATTTTTAAATTCTTTTTTTTGTTTTCATTCATCTCAAAGTATTTTGGAATAATCAGTGTAATTTCTTCTTTGGCCCATGATTATTTAGGAGTATATTGTTTTCCAAATTTCTCAACTTTTCATGTTATTGATTTTTAAAAAATATTTATTCATTTTTAAGAGACAGAAAGAGACAGAGCATGAATGGGGGGAGGGACAGAGAGAAGAGACACAGAATGTGAAGCAGGCTCCTGGCTCTGAGCTGTCAGCAGAGAGCCCAACATGGGGCTTGAACTCACAGACTACAAGATCATGACCTGAGTTGAAGTTGGACACTTAACCAATTGAGCCATCCAGGCAAGCTAGGTCAAGGTGTAGCCCATGGGGTGGGAAGTAATGGGCTACATTTTCTGCACCAGAACACTTCTATACGAAAATTCTTATGAAATTAAGAATTAAAGGAGGATTTAGCAGTAAATTAAGAATAGAGAGCTGAATTGAATCGGGCCATAAAGCACGCACACACCGCCCGTCACCCTCCTCAAGTGACACACAACCTAATAATCCTATTTAACTCATAATAAACACAAGAGGAGACAAGTCGTAACAAGGTAAGCATACTGGAAAGTGTGCTTGGATAACAAGATGTAGCTTAAACAAAGCATCTGGCCTACACCCAGAAGATTTCATATTAAACTGACCATCTTGAGCCAAACCTAGCCCAAACAACCACAAACTCAACTAACACAAGCACGTAAACCAAAAAATTCAACAAAACATAAAAGTATAGGAGATAGAAATTTGATTTGGCGCTATAGAGAAAGTACCACAAGGGAAAGATGAAAGAACGGATTAAAAGCATCACACAGCAAAGCTTACACCTTGTACCTTTTGCATAATGAGTTAGCTAGACATAATCTAACAAAGAGAACTTAAGCTAGAACCCCCGAAACCAGACGAGCTACCTACGAACAATCTTTACAGGATGAACTCGTCTATGTTGCAAAATAGTGAGAAGATTCATAAGTAGAGGTGAAAAGCCTATCGAGCCTGGTGATAGCTGGTTGCCCAGAAAAGAATTTTAGTTCAACTTTAAACTTGCCTAAAAAACCCAAAATTATAATGTAAGTTTAAAATATAGTCTAAAAAGGTACAGCTTTTTAGAACTAGGATACAGCCTTCATTAGAGAGTAAGCACAAACACAACCATAGTTGGCTTAAAGGCAGCCACCAATTAAGAAAGCGTTAAAGCTCAACAATCATCATGCCTTAATACCAAAAACACACAACAAACTCCTAATTTAATACTGGGCTAATCTATTTAACAATAGAAGCAATAATGCTAATATGAGTAACAAGAAATACTTCTCCTTGCACAAGCTTATATCAGAACGGATGTCCACTGATAGTTAACAACAAGATATAAACAACCCAACTATAAACCAAATATCTTAAACCAACTGTTAATCCGACACAGGTGTGCACCCAAGGAAAGATTAAAAGAAGTAAAAGGAACTCGGCAAACAAAAACCCCGCCTGTTTACCAAAAACATCACCTCTAGCATTTCCAGTATTAGAGGCACTGCCTGCCCAGTGACACAAGTTAAACGGCCGCGGTATCCTGACCGTGCAAAGGTAGCATAATCACTTGTTCTCTAAATAAGGACTAGTATGAATGGCCACACGAGGGTTTAACTGTCTCTTACTTCCAATCAGTGAAATTGACCTTCCCGTGAAGAGGCGGGAATATAAAAACAAGACGAGAAGACCCTATGGAGCTTCAATTAATTGACCCAAAGAGACAAAATTATAACCAACAGGGACAACAACTCTCCACATGGGTCAACAATTTAGGTTGGGGTGACCTCGGAGCATAAAACAACCTCCGAGTGATTTTAATCTAGACTAACCAGTCAAAAGTATAACATCACTTATTGATCCAATACACTTGATCAACGGAACAAGTTACCCTAGGGATAACAGCGCAATCCTATTCTAGAGTCCATATCGACAATAGGGTTTACGACCTCGATGTTGGATCAGGACATCCCGATGGTGCAGCAGCTATCAAAGGTTCGTTTGTTCAACGATTAAAGTCCTACGTGATCTGAGTTCAGACCGGAGCAATCCAGGTCGGTTTCTATCTATTACGCAATTACTCCCAGTACGAAAGGACAAGAGAAATAGGGCCTACTTCACTAAAGCGCCCTAAGTACAATAGATGATATAATCTCAATCTAAACAACTCACACAACCCGCCGCCCGAGATTCTCGGGCTTGTTAGGGTGGCAGAGCCCGGTAATTGCATAAAACTTAAACCTTTACTATCAGAGGTTCAACTCCTCTCCCTAACAACATGTTCGCACTTAACATTCTCTCACTAACCATTCCTATTCTTCTAGCCGTAGCTTTCCTAACTTTAGTAGAACGCAAAGTACTAGGCTATATACAACTACGCAAAGGACCCAACATCGTAGGACCATTTGGACTGCTACAACCCATCGCAGACACCCTAAAACTATTTACCAAAGAGCCCCTACGACCTCTCACATCATCCATCTCTATATTCATCATAGCCCCTATCCTGGCACTCTCACTTGCATTAATCATATGAGTACCACTACCTATACCGTACCCGCTCATCAATATGAACCTAGGTGTCTTATTCATACTAGCCATATCCAGTCTCGCCGTCTACTCAATCCTATGGTCGGGATGAGCCTCAAACTCAAAATACGCCCTAATCGGAGCCCTACGGGCCGTAGCCCAAACAATCTCATATGAAGTAACACTAGCCATCATCCTGCTATCAGTGTTGCTAATAAACGGCTCATACACACTAGCCAAAAAAAAAAAAAAAAACAGACCAATCTGTTATTGATTTTTAATGTAATTAGCATTTGTGATCAGATAACACACTTTGTATTTTTAGTCCTTTTAAATTTGTTGAAGCTTGATTTATGGCCTAACATATGATCTATCTTGGAGAATATTCCATGTGTATTGATAAGACTATGAATTTTGCTATAGTTAGGTGGAATGTTCCATAAATAATTCTTAGGTTTAGTTGGTTTTTGGTTTTGTTCAAGTCTTCAATTTACTTTTTGATCTGCATACTTGTTCTACCTATTATTGAAAATGGTCTACTTTTATTGATTTTTTATTTATTTCTCCTTTTAAAAAATTGTTCATTTATTTTGAGAGAGAGAGAGAGAGAGCAGGAGAGGGACAGAGAGAGAGGGAGAGAGAGAATCCTAAGTAGGCTTTATGCTCAGCATAGAGCCGATGCAGGGCTCAATCATATGACTGCAAGATCATGACTTGAACCTATAATGAGAGTTGGATGCTTAACTGACTGAGCCACCCAGGCACCCTTCTATTCCTCCCTTTGATTTGTCAGCTTTTTAAAAAAATTTTTTAATGTTTATTTATTGTTGAGACAGAAACAGAGCATGAGTGGGGGAGGGGCAGAGAGAGAGGAAGACATAGAATCCAAAGCAGGCTCCAGGCTCTGAGCTGTCAGCACAGATCCACACATGGGGCTCGAACTCACAAACGGTGAGATCATGACCTGAACTGAAGTTGGACACTTAACCGACTAAGTCACCCAGGTGCCCCGATTTGTCAGCTTTTGTTTTGTGAATTGGGCAGTTTCATTGTCACATGCATATATATTATAATTATCTGTCTTTTTGATGTACTAACACTTTTATCACCATAAAATGTCATTCCTTGTCTGTAGTAACAATTTTTCTTAAAATCAATTATATTTAGTATATGTATTGTCAGTCCTCCTCTCTTCCTGGTTGTTGTTTGTACAGTATATCTTTTCATATCCCTTGACTTTCAACCCATTTGTTTATTTGAATTTAAAGTGTATCTTTTTTGGGGGGTGCAATAAATTGATTTTATTAAAGTATGGGGACAGGACTGGTGGTCAGGAAGAGCTGCACTGGGGCTGTGAACAGTGATTGATTATATACTATAGAGTTGGGGGAGGTAAAGGCAAAAGGGAGGCCTCCAAAAGGACTTTTATATGCATAGAAACCAGAAGCCTTGCTATTGTTAAACTAAGTTGTTTTCCTCTTGTAAGGTATTAACATTAAGACAGTTGGGAGTTCCTGGAGAAATGTTATACTCTGCATTTGCCTCAAGTAGTTTTCAGTGGGCTCCAGGCTATAAGGAAATTTAATTTTACCTACCATTTCCTTCTTGCCTTTGTTTCCTGCCTCACTGTGGAAGGGAGGGTAATGTTGGGGCTCTAGCAAACTGAGTCTATAGGTTTCTGGAGATTAGGCTATTGATAAGATTGCCTTTTTCTTGTAAATTATTAAGACATTTGTAAACCTGCATCACTATGATCTTTATTAGTTAACCATTTGTTTTCCTCTTTCCTTTGTTCTTGAGCAGCCAGGGGTGCCTGAGGAATGTCACACATATCCTACCCAGGCGGAGTAGGGTTATTGTTAGCTTGTGCTTTGTCTTCAGTTTACCTTATGCTCCTTTATCATATCCCCTCTGAAATAGATAGCATGTAGTTGAATAATGTGTTCTTTAAATTCATTCTGTAAATCTGTCTTTTGATTAAAGCTTTCAATCCATTTACATTTAATGTAATATTTAAAAGATGTTTACACTTGACATTTTACTATGTGCTTTCTATATGTCTTATAAACTTTTTTCTTTTGTTCTTTCATAAAGGTCTTTTTGTGTTAAATATTTTAGTACACACCTTTTTAAAAAATTATTTTTAACTTTTATTCATTTTTTGAGAGAAAGACAAAGAGCATGAGCATGGGAGGGGCAAAGAGAGGGAGACACAGAATCCGAAGCAGGTTCCAGGCTCTGAGTTATCAGCACAGAGCCTGATGTGGGGCTTGAACCCATGAACTGTGAGCTCATGACCTGAACTGAAGTCAGATATCAACCAACTAAGCCACCCAGGTGCCCCTTTAGTGCATCTTTTTAATTACCTTGTTGTTTATTTTACTATATATTTTTCACTTATTTTCTTGGTGGATGCCCAGGAGATTACAATAAATAACTTAAACAATAATAACTTAAACAAATTAATACCAACTTAATTTCAAAAGTATTGTGCTATTATTGTTGTACTAATACATTTTTATACATTATAAGCCCCAAACACAATTTTGTCATAGGACAAGTGACAGTCCTATGTTCTCTGACTCTTACAGGCCCTGAGCAGAAGACAAGGTCTCATTATTGTGTTTTCTGCAACTAGCTCTGACACCCATGCCCAATCCCAAGGATCCTTAAATTAGGGAAATCTGGCCCATCATCTAACAGGTGCTTACTAGATTTACATGGTTGCACTGTGCTCAATATGATGAAAGGCACCAAGGAGTCACAGAGAAAGTCTAAGATATAGGACAGATAATGCAGCTGTGAAGACAGGAATAGGTCACAACACAGTTCTGAAACAATCAGACATGGAGTATAAATACTACTTCAAAAGAAGAGAATGGAGAACCTGGTGTGAATAAATATAAAGGGAAGACTTTATGGAGGAAGGGATCAAAAAATAGGTAGAAACTAAAGAAATAGAGGAAAGAGTAAAAGGAGGAGGGGGAGGGGTGAATGGACAGTATATAGAGAAAACGAAAGGAATACAGAAATAGGGAAAGAGATGTCGAAGTCTGATAGGAAGGAAGTTGCAAGTGATTTTGTCACATATATCTCATCCCATGGAGCCCTTGCATGCAGCTCTAGTTTTGGTTTCCCTGCCGTGGGGCCACCCCCAGAAGCTAACTGTGTCCTATGTCTATTTGACTCTCTACAGCTCCCCTTCACTGAAGGCCTGTACCACTTTTACCACAATGGCCTTGCAAAGGCCAAGAGAAGACGCAGCCTACATCACAAGCAGCAGCTGGAGAGAGACCCCAGGGTGAGTTTCCCTGGACACCTGCCTTCCAACCTCTGCTGCTACACCTGAGTCCACTGAGGGAATGTATAAAGGGGTGTGCTGGGAATTTTGAAGTAGAGACCGTCAAGTATTGTGATAGGCAAAATGGAACTTTGGCAGAGTGGTACTGGGGACTCACTACTCCTCTACCTTGTGCATGATAAGTAAATATTTTATAGGTTGTGGAGCAGGTGAGGAATAAACAGAGACACCACCTCTTTACTTGTTATCTTTTCCTGCATTATTGTGTTTGGACTTCTGGTTGCCTGGGAACATATTTTGGCCTGTGATGGATGGGAAGAAACCAAAATGTTTAATGAGTCATTTTATGGAAGGTTTCTTCTGGTGAATTCACATGCTTGAGGAGGTTACTGTGCCCATCCTGGGCATGGAGAAATGAGTGAGCCAGCAAATGTCAGGCTCACAGTAGGCAATGGACTTCTCAGTATCCATGCAAGGTTGCAGACTTTCTCTCCATATTTTATCACATCCATCTAATTTATCACCATACCTCAAAGGTGCTCATGACCCCCATTTTTAACTTAGAGTCTTTACCTTGCTCTTGGAATCCAGGTCTCATTTCCTACTCTCCCTGGAGACTTAAATTCAACTTCCTCACAGTCAGACTTATTACTTTAGCCACGAAGCAGCTCCCTTTCCAGAATAGGAGATTTGGTCATTCTTGAATCCTCTATCAAATCCCTTCTTCCATCCCCCTATACTTACAGACTCATTCAATTGACTAATATAAATTATTATCTTATTAATTATTAATAATATGTTATTATCTTATTAATTAAGGAAAATTAATAATCCAGGCAAGTTGTTCTCTGTACATTGATGGCTGCACAAGTCTTCTCCAGAACTCTTGGGGGAAAGTGGATATAAAATGGGTCAGACATTTGAGTTAGAGACTTATACATGAGATTCTTTTGGAATTGATGGAATCTAGAAACTCATTCTTGTGGGGCTTTTCATGTTAACATTTGGCTGGGTTTAATTTGGGCTTTAATTAGAAATACAGATGAAACAGACTTCCCAGCAGACCCCCAACTGACAAGCCATAGGCAGTTTTCCTTTAACTCCTTAACCCAGGGGATCCCCCATTCCCTGGAGTGGAAATTCTGCTCTGAGAAGCCACTTTATCTGCTTTCACAGTAAGACCCAAGCTGCCTGCTGCCAGCTCATGACAGGCCTCTTAAAGGGTCTGTTGTAGAAGCTGGCACCATTATCTGAGGGAAAAAGGTCTCTTTTCTGTGTCATAACAGCATTGGCCCTGACTGTACCAATTCAGAGCTTGAGAAATATCTTGGGGAGCCTCTTGACAGAAATCTTGTATGTCTCACCTATGGATCCAGAGTGGATACTAGTAGACAAAGACCATTCTGGTGCACTGTGACATTGGTTTTCCCAACACCTTATCTCTGTCCCATGATCTTACACTTTATGGTCAATTGTTTTCCTTTTATTTATATATTTGCTTCAAAGTCCCATTGGGTTCTCCTCTTCCACAATTAAAGATGTTGCCTCAAGACCATCCAGAGAGAAAAACATAAACGAAACTGGGACAGAGAGAAAGTGATGCTTAAGAAAGAGAATTGTGAACAGTGAAACTAAGAAGCCATTGTTTGGGTCAGATAGACTCCTTCGGCCCATTTAAGTTAAGATATTCTTATACTTACTTGAAATGATCTTTGAAATGCTTATTCTTGAAGTTTAGAGTGATGTGTTCAAATGAGAAGAAAATAAAATGGATTAAGTAGTAAAGAAGGAGATCATGCACTAGTGATTCTAATCATTTGTCTTTATCTTCAAAATATTGTCTGTTTTAACCAAAAGGGGCATCCATTCTCCCTTCACTGCCCCCTATAAGGATCCTGGTAGTTATCTGCCTCTACCTGGTGGGACAACCATCTGCCCTGCCCATGATCGGTAGAAAATAGGGGGGACACTAAGGATCATACATCTCCTATGCCTTTTCTCTGTCCTCTCATTGAGGGTAAATGTTAAGGCTGTTGTCAATAATAAAGTCACTCTAGGAAATGAAAAAAGCATAAAATCTCATAATTCTTTAGGGGAAAAAAAGCTGCTAGTGATGACTGCCTCATTTCAAAATATTAGATTAAGCCCTGAGTCTTTCCCACATGATGTTCTTTTGGTTATCTAATTTTGGTCTCAGCTGACTGCAAAATATGGGGGTGACTATTTTTTTATTCCAGTGTGATGAACATACAGTGTTATGATTTTTTCAGGTTTACAATATAGTGATTCAGCAATTCTATACATTACTCAGTGCTCATCACAAGAAGTGTACTCTTAATCCCCATCACCTATTTCACCAATCCCCAACTCACCAATCTTCCCACTAGTAAATGCCAGTTTGTTCTCTATAGTTAAGAGTCTGTTTGTTTGTTTGATTGGTTGGTTTGGTTTGTCTTTTTTTTCTTTGTTCATTTGTTTATTAAATTCCACATATGAGTAAAATCTTATGACCCTTACCTTTCTTTGACTGGCTTATTTCACTTAACATGCTACTCTCTAAATCCAACCATGTTGTTGCAAATGAAAATATTTCATTCTTTTTATGGCTGAGTAGTATTCCATTGTGTATGTGTATATATATATATATATATATACATACATATATACATACACATATATATACATACATATATATATACACATATATACATACATATATATACATACATACATACATATATACATACATATACACATATTCCATTGTGTATATATATATACATATATACACACACATACACAAAGATATACCATATCTTCTTTATCCATTCATCTATCAGTGGACACTTGGACTGCCTCCATAATTTTACTATTGTAAATAATACATAGGGATGCATATATCTTTTCAAATTAATGTTTTATTTCATATTCTTTGGGCAAATACTCAGTAGTGGAATTCTGGGATTGTAAGGTAGTTTTGTTTTTAATTTTTTGAGGAATCTCCATACCATTTTCCACAGTGGCTGCACCAGTTTGCATTCCTACCAACAGTGTATGAAATTTCCTTTTTCTCCTCATCCTCATTGGAGGGGATACTATTCTTAAACAAAAAGCACGGACTATGGCCAGTGCAAGAGTAGCAATATAAGGATTCTGCCCTGTTGGTTTACAGATCTTAAACAAAAAGGCAAATCTGCTGAGAATTATGATACCAATTATGAGGAAACCAAAAGACCCTCAGTTTTGGGGTTACAAGCATATTCACACAGGCTGCAAAAAGAAAAGTAAATGGAAGTATAGGAAGGAAAAGGAAAGGACCAGATAGCCAAAGAGGACTACTAGTCCAGGCTTATCTCTCGAGTAAATGTTTTAAGTTACATTTTATGAACCAACATCTTAAGAGAAAGTTGTTTTAGGGGTGGGGGGAGGGGAAGGGAGGTGATGGGCATGAAGGAGGGTACGTGTGGGGATGAGCACTGGGCGTTATATGGAAACCAGCTTCACAATAAACTATTAAAAAAAAGAGCAAGTTGTTTTATCATTCTCTGAAATATGTTATCTCCTAGGCCTGCATCATGCTTGCAGCCCCAGTTTCCTTCTTCCTTCTGTCTCCACATTTCTTCCTGGCTTTTCTCACTCACTGTCCTACAACTGGGGAAGAAGGATGCAAAACCCAAAGAACCAGGTATTTAAGAGCAGGAGGGTTTGAGCAGCTACAGGCTTTCAGGAGTGAATCTACTAGGTAGTTTTTTAGTCATAGAAACTACCAAGGTGTGTTGTCAACTCAAGATATAAGGAAAAAGGTAGCGGATAAAACTTGACTTTGGTTTTGTTTTGGCTTCAGAACAAAAATTTCAAGGATGGTTCACCCTCATCTAGAAAATACTTTTTGTGTTTAAGAAAAACAAGAGAAAGACTGAAAAAAGATCATATGTGTTTTTTGTCCAGGCCAATAAAGTGCTACTTTCAATGTGTTCATATTCATTCACTGAGTGACAGGACAACAGTTAGGAAAATAGATTCTGATGCAGATTGTTTTAAAGGTGTTCTCTTGCCTTTCCATCTCTATTCGCTAAAAGAATTAGCAGAGTGACATTGTGTGTCAACTACACTCAAATAAAATAATTAATTGAAGAAGAAGAGTAAAGAATTAGAAGACTGAGTAGCATCTTTTAGATGTGAAAAAGGAAAAATTGTGTCTTGCTTATTTCTGGATATCTTTGCACAGTGCAGTTCTCAATACATAGTAGATGTTCAATAAATAACTGTCGAATGAATGGTTAGTAATTTTTCCTCAGGGTTTTAATCCATGAAAAAGTTCTTCTAATCTTATATTTTCATCCCTATTCTAAAATGTGCACCCTCTAGGAAACAGTATAGCATTCTCTTTAGCTCCTCCTTTAAATATATTCTTAATTGTGGATAAAAGAAACCAGTTACCATTTTATTACTTCCAGGCCCTGTCACTGAGAACCCCATGAAGAACCAGTTTTATGTATGTATGTATGTATGTATGTATGTATGTATGTATGTATTTATTTAGTGAGAGAGAGAGAGAGAGTGAGCAAGGGAAGGGTGGAGAGAGAGGGAGAGAGAATCCCAAGCAGTCTCCACACTTGTTACCATAAAGCTCAATGCAGGGCTCGAACTCATGAACCATGAGATCATGACCTGAGCTGAAATCAAGAGTTGGATGCTTAACCGGCTGAGCCAACCATGTGTTCCAAGAGCCAGTTTTTCATTTCAAAAGTCCAATACACTGGATTGCTGATCATATTCACGGTCCTGTACAACCATCCATGTGAGGGCAATATATTTGGAAAGTTTGGGTAGCTAAACTAATTTGAAGAGAGAATCATTAAATCTAATGCTGGGATGAAATAATAAAACTAAAAATGACTTCTGAGAATCATGGTTAAGAGCAAATATTCCCTGCCCAAAATGTCTGTGGGATTTGTTAAACTTTGGCTAAGAGCAACGTCAACAAATCTTGAAGCCAAACCTGACTGCAGTCCATAGTCTACATACTGGACTCGCCCCCCCACCCCAACACACACACACACACACACACACACACACACACACACACAGTTCTACAAGTTGCTAAAAATCTGCAAAGAATAGATTTATTTAAAACAATATTGTTTCACAGTTTATGTTGACCATGTTGCATATCTGACATAGTATTGAAATGAAATACATTAAAAAATATGAAGGTTCCCTTCATTCAATGAGCAACACACATTAGTCATATGGAAGCCAAATAATTTCACAACAAATAACCTGATTTGTTTAGCAAAGTTATATTTGATTTGAGATTTAAAAACACTTATTCCCTTCTCAAAGCAATTTTACTAGACCACAAAATGATCACTTGAAGTCATTTTAAAATCATTTTGCAAGTCAGAAACTCCTATTTGCTTAAAACTTTTCTCAGTTCCCAATCTCAAAGAATGGATGATGTCTCCCTTACACTCTATCAGTGGAAGCTTTACCTTTCTAGCTTCTTCTTCATCCAAACATATCCACATGTCTAATGACTGTAGATGGCAGACACATGATCCATAATAATGATGTGCCACTTTTATGTATTGTGTCTGATTTATAGTATTAGATAACTATTTGGTTACTTAGATTAAAAGTTGGGGGAGAGAAGAAAAAGCATAATTATCTTGTGAAAAATCTACCTTCAAATGGAAAATGTCTTCTTGCACTTTTGGATTTTTTGTTTGTTTGTTTGCTTGCTTGTTTGTTTGGTTTTAGTTTTGATCAAACCTTCAGCCAGAAGATAGCTAGTAGAAATAGAATTTGGGGTGTCCTGTCTTTACTATATGGTGAATTCATGAGAGCCTCTCAGCCTGAGGGCTGGTAAAAATATAAATTAGATAGCTTGAGTGCCTTTTTTTTTTTTTTTTTTACAAATAGTTTATTGTCAAATTAGTTTCTACATAACACTCAGTGCTCATCCCCAAAGTGCCCTCCTTCATGCAGCTTGAGTGCCTTTTAAAGTGGATTTATACCCAAAGAATAGATTGTTGTTTATCTTCATACTTGATAACTCTAAAATGGTGAGGTTTGAGGTTTTGAGATGCTGCTCTAAGAAATGTATAGGACTTCTCCAATCTATCTTCCAAATGTTTCATTGGGGGGGAAGAAACGAAACAGATAGACTTAGTTATATTTTACTTATTAAAAAAACAAGCAGGGTAAGTTTACTGTATTGCAAACATAATAGTATTTGTAGAACTTTTACTCCAGAAGGCACTCATGGCTGCCTTTACCTTATTTCCTCATTTTCTTGTAGCCTGAGTTAGACCAACCTGAAATGGAGTTGCAAAGTCACACATGAGTTTTGGAAAGCAACTCAAGTCCCCAACAATGATGACCATCTTGTGAAATATGGGTTTAGGTGTCCTGGTTGGACAAGGGAAAAACATATTTGTAATTAGGATTCTCATAGGGAAAGGACTGTCCACAGTGCATGATTGTGACAGTGCAGTAGACCACAAACAAAGCAGAGAGTTAACCATTGGTGGGATCTGGAAGTAGAATGAAATCTCTTTAACTCTTGGGATTAAAGATGCAGCAGATTAGCCAGAATTCTTAAGAAAGACTTCTTCCTCACTGGGCTCATAAGTATTCATGGGTGTCTTTGGCATATCTACTATAAACAAAAATAAAGTAAAAAAGATATAGAATGAAATAAAGTGATTTGAAGCTACATTGTAAAGAAGAATGTAGAGAATGAGAAACACAAGCACAGGAAAATTGTAAAAAATAAAAAATTTTTGACTGGTGGAAAATGGAGGAGGGGCGCCTGGGTGGCTCAGTCGGTTAAGCGTCCAACTTCAGCTCAGGTCATGATCTCATGGTTTGTGGGTTCGAGCCCTGCGTGGGGCTCTATGCTGACAGCTCAGAGCCTGGGGCCTGTCTTCCGATTCTATGTCTCCCTCTTTCTCTGACCCTCCACTGCTCATGCTGTCTCTCTCTCTCTCAAAAATAAACAAATATTTTAAAAAAATTTAAGAAAATGGAAGAGACCCATCCCCACACCCAATGTGACAACTCCCCTCCCCCTTCCAGCCTCCTAACAGTCTCTCAGTATCACCTGAACCATGTGATCCCTTCAGTAAACTAGATGTTTCCTATTCTGTAAATAATTCAATTTTCTATCATAAAAAAGGGAACCATGTTGCCAACCCTAAAAGGGCAAATGCCCAAAAGGAGTGCATAACAAAGTTAAGCAGATATCATTTCTTCCTCCTTTTTTCTGGTTTTTCCTCCACAGGCAACAAACACACACTTCCAAAATGTGCTGTGTGTCTCAGGCTCCAAGGAAAAAGCTGTTTTACAAAAAAAAAGTTATAAATGCAAGTGAATGCACATACAATGAAATACATTAGGAAGTGATTTTGGCTCAGACCTCTCCACGCCCAGCCAGCCAGCTAGTGACCCTCTGCATGTTAGTGAGGAGAAAGCAAGGACACAGCCCTTCAGTATCGTGCTCATGACATTTCTGCAAGAACCAGATCAGTGAGTCAGAAAAGAACAGAGAGGAGGGCTCCAGGGTTTCCTCTCGCTTTAATTTGATAACAAATTTAAGAGCAGTCAGTGTTAGATGATGTCATTTTATTTAGGTTCCTGCAAAAAGCAAACCCTGAGACAAAGACTCAGAAGAGGGTCATTTATTTAGGTGGTTGATCCTAGGAAGCACAAGGGAAAGAGCAAAATGAAAAAATGAAGTAAGGAAAGCATACAGAGGGTGGATATTTTAGCAGGTTTTCATTGTAGGCACCTGAGGCTCAGTACCACCCAGGACTCTCTGAGAGTGATGTGTCGAACATGCTTTAGACTTGTCCCACAAAGTCTGAAGTTGATTGATGAAATGATTAATCTACAGGCTCTGCCTCATGTTTGAGTTGACCTTGGATGTTAAATCCATAGCACTTTGGGCTGCCTAGCACACAGGCTGAGCAAGTCTCAGGATGCCGGAGAAAACCCTGGAGCAGAGAGGCAGCGCAGACCCCTAATGGGCGAAGCTGTCAGCAGTGGCAGGTGAAATCCACAGCTACCTTCACAAATCCCATGACTCTATGCTGTGCTGAGGACTTAGCATACTCATTAACCCACAAACATGGCCTGTGAATTACATGCTGTAAGATTCCCAGTTTACAGGTGAGGCAATCGGAACTTAGGGAGGCTCATCCCACAGTTTGTATGGAATCTTCACCACTGCATGATGCTGCTCTGTCACGGACTTGTATTTCATAAATTAATTTCCCTTGCTCCTTTGCACAAAGATTGTGTTGGGACCAGATTCCCTGTGGAGGGAGATGATTTGTGATGCACTAAGACATGGTACATTGCTTTCTACCTTTCCTAATAAATTTTCAAAGTTAAATGTGACCATGCATGGTTTCCACTCCATCCACTTCAGAGTCCTACTTGGATTCCTCTATGAATGTAAACAAAGATGGCCTCTTAGCTTGGATTTCTTAGAAACTTACTCTGAGATGGAGAGTTGCATGTGTAAAAGATGTTCCTAAGAATGCTAGCTGGGCATGAGATTGAAAACAGTGTTGTCTCATGTGGCTCCCTCCATCTTGAAACCAACAATACACTCAGATCCTTCCTATGCTTCACAGCCCTCTGCCTCCTCTTCTACTTCAAGGTTCATGTGACAGCACTGTGACATCCAGATCACCCAGCATAATCTCTTTCTCTTAAGGTCAGCACATTAGTAAACTTAATTTCTTTTCCAAAGTCCCTTTTACCACAGGATGCAACACAACCATAAGTAACACTAGGACCTGGAGACCATGGGGGTCAAAATTCTGCCTTGGACCTTGACCTTTCTGGGAGAAAGGTCATGCCTTCTAGGGTCAACAGCTCCTTCTAGGCAGCCCCCTCACTGCCCTACTCCAGGTATTGCATTTAGCTCAAAGGAATCTGGAAGCACACGACCTTGGTCATGCTTTGAGCCCAATTGATGAAGCCAAGAAACCCATATGGAGTGCACTCTGACTTACCTTCCCAGCCAGTGACCACATCTGTTTTCTAGGCACTTCATTAAGATTTGGGCTCAACAGGTGTAAACCTTCCATGGGGCATATATTTTGAGAGTGACTTGACAGCATCCAGAGAAGAAATGTGTTGGGAGAGAATGCAGGAGTCTTCAGAAATGCTCCAACCTGTGGGAAAAGTTCATCTCCCTAATCTACTGGTTTTATTATGCAGCAGGGAGCAACATTCAGTATCTCCTCTGGGCATTGCAGATATGCCTGGCTTCCTGCCTCAAAAAGCTGCTGCTAGTGCTATAATTAGGTATTCGTGGGGAACAGGGGAGAATTATTTACCATGGATTCAGAAAGGCACAGAGAAAGCTGCTAATGAGTAGGCCTGGTTTTTCCTAGATGTTGTGAGCATATTTTTAAATGATTACTACAGTTCACGCTGCCAGGCTTACTAAAAGGAAGGAGGAGCACTCTGGGAGACACCATTTTAGGAAGCCCAGAGATCTCTGGGGAGTTTTAACTTTCTTTGAGAGAATTCTAACAAGCCCCAGTGCAGAGAAAAACAACATAAAGAGAAGACAGTGATGACATATCAACTTTATAATTCAAAAGATAAAGACTCTCAAATGGTGAGCTGGCAAACTTTTAGGACTTCCAGGTAAAATCTTCAGTGTTTGTAGAGCAAATTTCTCCCAACCTGCCTTACCTGATTCCTTCCCCAACCTTCCTCAAGATGCAAAAGGAAATGTCTTTAAATACCTAAAATGTTTTTCTTATTTCCTCTAAAAATGAGCATTTTATGTATGCTTATTAAATTCACAATATAATTACATTATTTGGTTGCTTGCTAGCAAACTATTTATTCATTCAACAAATATTTATTGAGTTCAACTACATGCTGAGCACTATTTGAGGTATTAGGGCACAACAGGGGACAAAATAGACAAAGTCCTCCCATGAAGCTTATATACTACTAGGGATGAAAAAGACAAAAACCAGATAATAAAGCAGTTATATGACTGTTCGTGAATGTGTTATGAAAATGAATAGAGCAAAAGTAGAAAGAGAGTGCTAGGGGAGGTGGTGTTTCTATTTTATAAAAAGCATCCAGGGTTGTCTACTCTAATAAGATGACATTTACACATAGACCTGAAGAAGGTTAAGTAAGGTAACCTATGGCTATCTGGATAAAGAGGATTCCTAGCAGAGGAACCACCAAGGGAAAAGGCCAGGTGTCCAGAGCACACTTGATGTGTTTTAAAAAATAGCAAAAATGCCAGGAAGGCTGGGAAGATATGAGCTGAGGAGAATGGGAAAGAAATGAGGTCAGAGAGGAGCAAGGCCATGGAAGACATTCTAGGTCAGGTAAGGACTTTGCACTGACTCTGAATAAAATGTGGTGTCTCTGCCTCAGAGTGAATAATAGAATATGGGTGGGCATGGTGGTGGGGGACACAGCTGGAAACCAGGGAGATCAGTGCTAGGTGATTGCAGCATTCCAGAAGAGAAAGGCTAATGGCTTAAGCCAGGGTAGAAATTAGTGAAGGTGGTGAGAAACAAGTCAGGTTGGGGGATATATTGTGAAGGTATAGTCTTCCAATTTGGTGATTATTTTGCCAATGCATTATATAAGGAATGGGAGAGAAAAGGACAAGGCAAAGGTGGAAATGGGGATGGTATAGAGTTGGCATTTATGTCGGTGCAGAGAGAATCAGGCTGATGGGGAGTGGGTAGGGAATTAAGTGTTTAGTTTAAAGCATGTTAACTTTTGAAACTCGCATTGAGTATCCAAGTGAAGAAGTAAAATAAGCAAATGATTTAAAGATCTAGGATAGAGGTGGGAGTTGGAGATATAAATTAGAAGTCACCCACATATTTATAGCATTCAATGCCATGAGATCAGTTGATATTATCTAAGAAATTAGTGTAAATAGGAAAGACAAGTTGTATGGGACTGAGTCCTAGGGCACTGTAACATTTAGAAAACTGGAAGATGACTTCAGAACAGCAAACAAGACAGAAGTGACAAATAATGTAGGGAGAGGATCAGCAGTCAAGCAAAGACTAGTCAATGTGTCCGAACTCATTCAAATTTTACCAGAATAGCTGGACTGTCCTTATATGTATGTCTTACTAAAACTCCTTGGAGGTATCATAACTTTCTTCAACTTTATCCTCTACTCAATTTTTTTCTCAAGAGGTATTGAAATTCATAGCACAAACATGAGCTTATAAAATAAAAATGGTAGCATGGGTTTTGTTTTTCTTTTTTTTCTATTTTTTATTTAAATTCTATTTGGTTAACATACAGTACAATATTGGTTTCAGGAGTAGAATTCAATGATTCGTCACTTACATACATATGTTTGAAATATCAAGTGCCCTCCTTAATACTCATTACCCATCTAGCCCTTTCTCAACCTCCCTCCCTCCATCACCCCTCAGTTTGTTATGTCTTTAAGAGTCTCTCTTTCTCTCCCTCTCTCTTTTTTTTAAACAGAGAGAGGGAGAGAGTGTGTGCAAACAGGGGAGGCACAGAGAGAGAGAGAGGGAGAGAAAATCCCAAGCAGGCTCTACATTGTCAGTGCAGAGCCCAACATGGGGCTCGAACTAATGAAATGGGGGATCATGATCTGAGTGAAAATTAGGAGTCAGATGCTTAGCCAACTGATCCACCCAGGTGCCTCTGTCTTTCCTGTGGTTTGTTTTCCTCTCTTATTTCATTTCCTTTTTCCCTTCCTCCCATATGTTCATCTATTTTGTTTCTTAAATTCCACATGTGAGTAAAATCATATATTTGTCTTTCTCTGATTGACAGTTGGCTTAGCATAATGCACACTAGTCTAACCACATCATTGCATATGGCAATATTTCATTCTTTTTAATGGTTTAGTAATATTCCATAACAATGATACTATAAACATCAGGGCACATGTACTCCTTTGGATCTCTACTTTTGTACCCTTTGGGTAAATAGCTAATAGTACAATTGCTCCATCATTGGGTAGTTCTAAGTTTTATGTCGTGGACAGTGCTGTGTCTGGGCTGGGTGGTATGTTTTGAAGAAGAGAATCACATTTGACTCAGAATGGATAAGAATCAAGCTTTTAAAAACTCAAGCCCAATTAGGCAATATCTCAGAGCCAAGACCTGGTTCTGGGAGCTCCTGGGAGAAATTACTGGAAAACAGCCTATTTGACATGGGGAATCTAAGCTGGGCACTTCTTTTCTAATTTTGGGGAGCTATAAAAATCATGAGAAGCATCAAGTTTGACTATAAACCCAAAGGAAAGAAACTTAATCTCCAATTAAGAAAAATAAAAATGCAAGCTGTGTTGATTCAATTCTGATCACATTTTCATGCATTTCAGAAAGAGTTCTTAAAATAATTTCCTGTTAAGATTCAAAATCTATCTAAAGAGTAATTTCTCACTCCTTAAACCACTGCTCCCAAATGAATTTTATTCAATGCTTAGCTAAAGGCGACTATTAGTGTTCCTTAATGAAGACATAAACAAATGGTTAAAATAGGTATGTCTATCCAGCTACCGGATTTTTCTGAGATAATATTTTGTGAGACAGTTAGCTTTGGAGTTGTATATGCCTCAGAAAGGTTTTATTAAAAAAAAACAACTACAACAAAACAAACAAACGAACAAAAATCCCCCACCACTCTTTAAAACTCTCTTCGGGTATTTTTTTCCTAGTTTAGCCATTTTTCCTTTATGGTGCACATTGACATGTTTGTGATCACATCTCCATGTATAAACAGACATGCTCTTAAATACAAGCCAAGGGAATTTTGAAAATGAATGGAATTGAATTCCTACCATTTCCAGTAGTTGCAAACCCTTATGGGTTGAGGAGAGGACACAAGTGAACCCAGGTCTAGAAATGAGTAAACAGCAGTTATACAAAGAGATTCATGTCTGAATAACAGCCGGGTTGCTGGAGTTTATCTAATTGGTTTCCCATTATCTGTACTGAAAATGCTGTGTTTTCTATCTTCTCTTCAGCAAGTATGTCCCATTTAGCAACAAAGAACTTATTGCCCAAGAGAAAACAGGTAAGACAAAACAATTTTCCATTTTCCATTCCCCTTGTAAAGAGAGAGTAGACCACCCCATGTAAAGAATTGCTTTAATGGATGTTAGTTTGTAAGGACACCTCAGAGAAATGGCAGAAGAAAGCCCTCCCAGGAGAACTGAAGAAAAGCAAAATGATTCAAACCTATTGTGTGCAAAGATATTCAAATGACTGTCTACTAGGGAGAAAAGGAGCATGCTCCCCAGGGCAACATGAGGTCATTCTTGGAGTCTAATACTAGCTCTGATGCCCAGTAGCTAAGTTTCCTTGAACAAACTAGTTTTATTTTACAGACTTCAGTTTCTTTATCTGTACAGTGAGGAGTGTAGACTAGTTAGACTCCAAAATCCCCCTCCAGATCTTGGTATCTGAGATTCCAGGGGCCCTGAAGTCCTTACACCTGGTTAATGTCAAATCCAGGACCCAGATATTCCCACTAAGTTGTGTTCCTTCTTTTGTATATCCTTATTTTCATCTCAGAAATGAGATTTTCTTTAAAACAATACTCCAAAGCATTTAGAACTACAATTTATGTTAGTATTTTCATCTTTAAAATTTTTTTGTTTATTATTTATTTTTAAGAGAGAGAGAGAAAGAAAGCATGAGTGGGGGAGGGGCAGAGAGAGAGGAAGTCTGAAACAGGCTCCAGGCTCCAAGCTGTCAGCACAGAGCCCAATGCAGGGCTCGAACTCATGAACTGCAAGATCATAACCTGAAACGAAGTCAGACTTTTAACTGAATGAGCCACCCAGATGCCCCATTAGTATTTTCATCTTTTAGAAGAGAATTTCAAAGCCTGTTCATTTTTTAAAATGTTTTTACTTATTTTTGAGAGAGAGAGACAGCATGAGCAGGGGAGGGTCAGAAAGAGAGGGAGTCACAGAATCTAAAGACAGGCTGCAAGCTCTGAGCTAGCTGTCTGCACAGAACCCAACGCGGGGCTCGAACCCACAAACTGAGATCATGACCTGAGCTGAAGTCGTATGCTTAACCGACTGAGCCACCCAGGTGCCCCTCAAATCCTGTTCAAACCAGTCCATTGGAGTCCTAAAATTTCGCTTGTTGTCCAAGGGAAATGTTAAATGGTGAGGTAGAGGTTTTTCATCCTCCTTCAAAGAGAATAACTTTCCTATCATGTTTTGTAAGTTGGAATTTGGTATCAGGTTTCATTTGGCATGGTGGGTGTGGAAGAGTGGGGGTAATTCAACAAAAAAAAAGTTTGAAAACCACTGATTTCTAAATAAGTCTTATTCTCTAACTCAGTCAGTGTGTCTAGCCAGGATCATAAACCTAAGCCTGGAGAGGCCAGGCAGGCAAGTAAGTTATAATTGAAGTGGATTGGGTATAACCAACGCAGTAACTCAAGCATGAGGACAAATGGCAAATATTATCTTCTGCCACTAGCTGGGGAACACAAGAAGGAGTGGTGGGGACCCCCTGTCAAAAGGCAGAAGCTGATCCTTTACCTCACAAAAATGAAGGCCCATGGTTGCCAGATTTCTCAGTTTTTTAACAAAATCAGAAAATACCAACCTCTGTGTAAAATCTTTGTGCTTTTAAAAATGTTAGTGACAAAGTCAAAAATTCTTAACACACTTAGAAAGCTAAAGAAAATATGGCGACCAAACAAATTTGTCCATGATACACCATTTTGCAATGTCTGCTCTACAACCTCCCAAGATGGGATGATCCAGCATCTGGCAAGACACTTTCATGACTAGCTCCTGACTTCACTGCTTGCCAATGTGATCCACATAAAAATTCTTCCTTAAGGCATCCCGAAGCTACCTGCTTAAAGCGTTGGTCCACAATCCAGGTTTTGCTTCCAGAGCCAAATGATTCATCCTCCATATGAAAACTCTTCAAACATTTAAAGATGGTGACCATGCCCCCTGGACCTTCTTGAGTAAACATTTGTAGTGTTTTTAGATATTTTGAATGAATTTTGTACTCATTTCCTGTGCCTTCCTGATTACACCGCTCTGAACATTGTCTGGGGACTAAACACAATCAGCTCTAGCATAATGATGTGGGAGTAGCACTGGACTTTCATTTCATATATCTTGAAATGTATTCTTCTATTAATACTCCACAGGATCGCATTAGCCTTTTTAGAAGTCACAGAACTTATTATTGACTAATACTGACCTTACAGCTAGTAAAAACATCTAGTGTCTTCTCAAATATGCACAAATCAATCCATCCTTGCAGGATTAAGGTATTGGTCCTAAAGAAAGGACTTAGGTTTAACTTTGATTTTTTCCATTTTGTTAGACTTCATTATTATGACCTGTCAAGATTTTTTATTAGATACTGATTCAGTCTCCTTTCAGCTTTCTGTCATCTATGACTTTGATCAACATCAATATCCTCAGCCCATTCTTAATAAAAATGTTGAATAGGACAGAAAAATGGCAAAGCTCAGAACCTTTTGTCCAGGATGATATAAATCTATTAATATTGACTCTAAGGAATATCTCACACTGACCCCACATTGAAAGGAAATTATAAAGCACCCCAAATCCCAAAACTATCATTCAGGTTAGATGAAATACAGTGTTTCACCAAGGAGGCTATTTGAAGACTGTTCATATGGCCTGACTGCATCACTCTGAAATTTAGTTGATTGGTTTGTGTATACTGCTCTCAGAGCAATCAGTTTGTTTGCCTTGGAGCAATCTTATCCAGCTATTCACATGACCAAAATCACTAGACCAACCAGTTTTCAATCTGGTCTTTGGAGATAATTTGAACTCACTTGATAATTTGTGCACACATCTGCAACTGGTTGGTGTTCAATTATGAAAAATTTTAATCAAAGAACCAAAATCAATGAGTAATCATCAATGCTAATCATGAGAGTACCAGGTGGCACTGAAGTGTGGACCAAATCAAATTCTTCTAAAACTTAATAAAGTGATTCCTTTTAAGTGAGTAAGTCAAGGCATCTCAGAAATAGACTAATTCAACTAAAGATCATATTCTCCATGGCTAAAATATAACTTGTCATTTGACTTCTATATGAGCACTCAAAAGAATTTCTCCACCTCCTAATCATGTGGCTTGGGCAAGTCACTTAACCTTCATTAAGTACCTCTATTTTACCATCTCTATGATTAAATAACAATGAAAGTCTAAATGTCTGGAAATAAATTGCCTTATTTTAATCTCTATCAGGGAATCACAATGAAAGCATAAATGTCAACAAATAAATGTTTAAAACTTCAAAGCTAAAAGAGTGACTTTATCTTTGAAAGTACACACTAGTTCCAGAGATACACTGTAACTTTTGCTGGGCAGAAAAGGCTATGGTAACACCTATTCCTTGTGCATTTTCTCCCACTTAATTCTCTATTTATTCTCTTTGCCTGCCTTTACCCATGAAAAATTGTAGTGAATTTAAATTTTAAAACAGTGCTGCTGCTCAAACTGTATTATGCTGAGGTCCTCGCATAATTTCCTATTGGAAATATAAAAATAATAAGATGTTTAAAAATAATTAACATAATAAAATAATAAATAATAAAATAAATAAGTAATAAAAATCTTAGTTAAGATATACTAGATTATGTTGCAGTAACAAAACAAATATATCTTGAAGTCCCAGTGATTTAATATACAAATGTTTACTGTTTACTCCTGCTACATATCTAGACTGGGTTAGTGGAAGTTTTAATTAACATGATCTTTCTATAACAATGCTGTTGATATTTCCATCATCTTGAAATGCTGCCATCCTAACATACGGCTTCCAAGGCACTGAAAGAGAAAGGGGGAGAGGAAGCATGATGGGCTCAATCTACTTTTAATGCCTTATTTTGGAAATGGCCCATATCACTTCTCCTTACCATGCACTGGCCATAAAGAGACATAATGCAAGTCTCAATGTGAAGAAGCTGAGAAGTGTAGTGCTCTCATGTGCTCAGGTAGGAGAAACAAACTGGATATAGGGAATAGCAGAAGTCCCTTGCACAGTACATTTTTATTTAAAACGATAATAAAAATATAAATAAAAGCATGTTTTATTATTGTGGGTGATTCCTTGGGACTGAGACTTTTCCATAAACTCAGTATTCATGTTTTTAATTATATTGGCAGCAAGTACTATCATGCAGTCTCTGGTTAATGAGAAAGGATGCATTGGTTATTTGTGCCAAAGTGAGGCACTTGTATTTTTGCTAAGACGGTTAGGACAACATCTCTCATCATGCGTCTTCTTCTGCAATGTGATATGGCCCCTCCCCTATCAATAGGTAGAATCCATTTCTCCATTCCCATGAATCTGAGCAGATTTTGTTACTTTTTGTCCAGTGGAATGTGGTAGGAGTGATCCTGTGCCAAGTCTGGGTATAGCCCTTAGCTGTAGCTTTCTAGTAGCTTCCACTCCTGCCTCTTGAGGCCTGACCACTATGGAACAAGTATGACTCCCCTGAAGCAAACATCCTTCTATTAGGAGAAGCCAGGTGGAGAAGCTGATATACCATGAGCAGAGACAGAAGCCAAAGAGCAACAAGACAGCAGATATATAAATGAAGAAGGCCTCTTGGAAGTGGATCTTTCAGATTCAGTCACTCTGACTGCTGCTACTTGGACACAAACCATTCAGTTATATCTCTTCTAGATTTCTGACCCATGAAATCTTCAGCCAAATAAAATAGTTATTTCAAACCACTAACTTTTGGAGTAGTTTATCATGCAACAATAGATAAACAGAAAGCAAACAAATTTGCCCACCAGTTCACTTGTGGGGATGAGCACTGGGTGTTATATGGAAACCAACTTGACAATAAACTATTTGTAAAAAAATAAAATAAAATAAAAAATAAATAAATAAAAGAAGCCATAAAGAAAAAAAAATTGTCCACCAGTTCAGATGGGAATGAGTTGTGGAAAACTGAGTCATAGCATGGAGCATATTAAAGTAGACAGACAGGCTGAACCCAGAAGATACTATACCCCAGTAGTCTATGGCATATTAATAGAGCCCTTTGATGTTATTTCTTTGGATATTATTGTTTTGTGGTGTTTATATTTAACTTGTAAACCTGTTTTAGTTTTATAGTTGTATAGGAACTATAAGCATAAGAAGTTGCTTACCAAATTTTATTTTGTGGATATTTTATATAACATATTAATATTGAGAGACCAGTGAAAAATGACTTTCATTATAAAAGAGTCCATTCCTTATTCAGGTTCATTCAAGTTTAAGAAATTAATAAATTTAAAAAATATATTTAAAAAGTAAGCTTGCCCAGAAAACAAATAATAAAATGGCAATAAGTATATACCTATCAATAATTACTTTGTAAATGGACTAAATCCTCTAATCCAAAGATATAGGGTCATGGAATGGATAAAAAAGCAAGACCTATCTGTATGCTGTCCACAAAGACTAATTTCAGACCTGAAAATATATACAGACTTGAAAATGAAGAGATGGGGAAGTATTATCATGTGAAAGGAGGTGAAAAGAAAGCTGAGGAAGCAATATTTATATCACACAAAATAGACTTCAAAACAAAAACTGTAACAAGAGACAAAGAAGGACACTATATAATCATAAAGGGAACAATCCAACAAGAAGATATAATAATTATAAATACTTGTGCACCCAACTTATAGCCCCCAAATATATAAAACAACTAATAACAAACATAAAGTTAGTAATCAGGGGCTCCTGGGTGGCTCAGTCAGTTAAGCACGCAATTTCAGCTCAGGTCATGATCTTGCAGTTCATGAGTTCAAGACCCACATCAGGCTCTGTGCTGAAAGCTCAGAGCCTGGAGCCTGCTTTGGAGTCTGTCTCCCTCTCTCTCTGTTCCTCCCCCCTCACACACTCTCTCTCTCTCAAAAATAAACAAACATTAACAATTTCTAATAAAAAAAAGAAAGTAATACAATAATAGTCGGGGACTTTAACACCTCGCATACATCAATGGATTGATCATCCAAACAGGGAATCAACAAGGAAACAGTGACTTTGAGTGACAAATTGGGCCAGATAAATTTAATAAATATATTCAGAACATTCCATCCTAAAACAGTGGAATACACATTCTTTTCAAGTGCACATGTAACATTCTCCTGAATAGATCACATATTAGGCCACAAAATGATGCCTTCCAACAAATTCAAAAAGACTGAAGTCATACTAAACATCTTTTCCAACCACAAGAAAAACTGTGAAACTAGAAATCAACCACAAGAAAAAGTCTTGAAACAGCACAAATATGTGGAGGTTAAATAATATGCTACTAAACAAGGAATGAGTCAACCAAGAAATCAAAGAGGAAATACAAATACACATAGAGACAAATGAAAATAAAAACACAACAGCCCAAAATCTTTGGAATGCAGCAAAAGCTGTTCTAAGAGAGAAGTTTATAACAATACAGTCCTACTTCAAGAAGAAAGAAAATCTCAGGTAACCAACCTAATCTTACATCTAGTGAAGTTAAAAAGATAGGAAGAAAATAATAAAGATTAGAGCAGAAACAAATGAAATAGAAACCAGAAAAACAATAGAACAGGTCAATGAAACCAGGAACATTGATTCCTTGAAAAAGTCAACAAAATTAATAAGTCTTTAGTCATATTCATCAAAGAGAGAGAGAGGAGTCAAATAATCAAAGTCAAATATGAAATAAGTAACAACTGACACCACAGTAATATAAAGGATCATAAGAGAGTATTATGAAAAAAAAATACATGCCAGTATATTGGACAACCTAGAAGAAATGCATAGATTTCTAGAAACATCTGACCTTCCAAAACCAAATGAGGAAGAGATAGAAAATTTAAACAGACCGATTATCAGCAATAAAATTGAATCATAATCAAAAAACTCTCAACAGACTCTCAAAGTCCAGGTCCAAATGGCTTCACAGGTAAATTCTACCAAACTTTTATTTTTTTTTTTATGTTTTATTTATTTCTAAGAGAGAGAGAGAGACAGCGTGAGCAGCGGAGGGTCAGAGAGAGAGGGAGTCACAGACTGAAACAGGCTCCAGGCTCTGAGCTGTCTGTCAGCACAGAGCCCAACGCGGGGCTCGAACCCACGAACCGCGAGATCATGACCCAAGCGAAAGTCGGACGCTTAACCAACTAAGCCACCCGGGAGCCCCAATTCTACCAAACTTTTAAAGGAGAGTTAATACCTATTCTTCACAAACTATCCCAAAAAATGGAAGTGAAAGAAAAGCTTCCAAATTCATTCTTTGAGGCCAACATTACCCTGATACCAAAACAAGATAAAGACACTACAAAAAAGAGAATTATAGGCCAATATCTCTAATGAACACAGATGTAAAAATCAACAAGACATTAACAAACTGAATCCAATAATACTTTTTAAAAAATCATTCACCACAATCAACTGTTATTTATTCCTGAGATGCAGTGTGGTTCAATATTCACAAATTAAACAATGTGATACATCAACAAAAGAAAGGATAAAAACCATATGATCGTTTCAATAGATGCAGAAAAGCATTTGATGAAGCACAACATCCATTCATAATAAAAACCCTCAACAAAATTAGTTTAGAGGAGATATACTTCAACATAATAAAGCCCGTATATGAAAAACCCAGAGAAAATATCATACTCAATGGTGAAAAATTGAGATATCTTCCTCTAAGATCAGGAAAGACAATCATGTTCACTCTCACCGCTTTTATTCATCATAACACTAGAAGTCTTAGCCACAGCAATCAGACAAGAAAAAGAAATAAAAGGTATCCACATTGGTAAGGAAGAAGTAAAACTTCCACTGTTTGCAGATGACATGACACTACCCTAAAGACTCCACCAAGAAACTACTAGAACTGGGGCGCCTGGTGGCTCAGTAGGTTAAGCGTCCAACTTCGGCTCAGGTCATGATGTCACGGTTTGTGGGTTCAAGCCCCACATTGGGCTCTGTGCTAACAGCTAGCTCAGAGCCTGGAGCCTGCTTCAGATTCTGTGTCTCCTTCCCTCTCTGACCCTCCCCTGCTCTCTCTCTCTCTCAGAAGTTAAAAAAAATTTTTTTTAAACAAAAAAAGAAACTACTAGAGCTGATAAATGAAGTCATAAAGTAGTATTGAAAATTAATATATGGAAATCTGTTGCATTTATAATAATAAGGTAGCAGAAAGAGAAATTAAGAAAACAATCCCATTTATAATGGTACCAAAAATAATAAAATACCTGCAATAAACTTAATCAACAAGGTGAAAGACTTATACTCTGAAAAGTATAAAATATTGATGAAAGAAATTGAAGATAATGCAAACAAATGGAAAGATATTCCATGCTCATGGATTGGAAGAACAAATACTGTTAAAATATACATACTATCCAAAGCAATCTACACATTTAATGCAGTCTCTATCGAAATACCAACATTTTTCACAGAACTAGAACAAATAATTCTAAAACTTATATGGAACCACAAAATACCCCAAATAACCAAAGCAATCTTGAAAAAGAAGAACAAAACTGTAAGCATCACAATCTCAGATTTCAAGATACACTACAAAGATATAGTAATCAAAATAGTGTGGTACTGCCACAAAAATAGACATATAGAAGGGTGCCTAGGTGACCCAGTTGGTTGAGTGTCTGACCTCAGCACAGGTCATGATCTCATGGTTGATGGGTTCAAGCCCAATGCCAGACTCTGGGCTGACAGCTCAGAGCCTAGAGCCTGCTTCCAATTCTCTGTCTCCTTCTCTCTCTGCCACTCCCCTATTGTTCTCTCTCTCTCTCCTCAAAAATAACTAAACATTAAAAAAAATTTTTAAATAGACACATAGATCAATGGAACAGAATAGAAAGCCCAGAAATAAACCCATGATTATACAGTCAATTAATCTTTAACAAAGGAGGCAAAAATATCTAATAGGAAAAGAAAGTCTCTTCAACAAATTGTTCTAGGAAAACTGGACAGTTATATGCAAAAGAATGAAACTGGACCACTTTCTTACACCATACACAAAAATAAGCTCAAAATGAATTAAAGACCTAAATGTGAGACCTAAAACCATAGAAATCCCAGAAGCAGTGATGTCTCTGACATCAGCCACAGAAACATTTTTCTAGATATTTCTCCTGAAGCAAGAGAAATAAAAGCAAAAATAAACTATTGGGACTACATCAGAATGGAAAACTTCTAAGCAGTAAAAGAAGTAATCAACAAAACTAAAAGACAATCTACTGAATGGGAGCAGATATTTGCAAATGACATCCAATAAAAGTTAGTATCCAAAATATAGAAAGAACTTTTACAGTTCCACACCCAAAAACCAAATAATCCAACTTGAAAATGGGCAGAAGACACAAACAGACATTTTTCCAAAGCAGACATAAAGATGGCCAACATACACATCAAAGATATTTAATATCAATCATCTTCAGGGAAATGCAAATCAAAACCACAATAGGAAATCACTTCACACCTGTAAGAATGGCTAAAATCAAAACATAAGAAACAATAAACTTTGACAAGGATATGGAGAAAAAGGAACATTTATGCACTGTTGGTGGGAATGAAAACTGGTACAGCCACTGTAGAAAAAGGGTATGGAAGCTTCTCAAAAAATTAAAAATATTGGGTGCCTGGGTGGCTCAGTCAGTTAAGCATCCAACTCTTGATTTCAGCTCAGATCATCATCTTGCATTTCGTGGGTTTGAGCCCTACATTGGGCTCCGTGCTGACATTGCAGAGTCTGCTTGGGATTCTCTCCCTCTATCTCTGTCCCTTCCTCCTTCTCTCTCTCTCTCTCAAAATAAATAAACATTACAAAATTTAAAAATAGAATTAGTGTATGATCTAGGAATTCCACTACTTTGTATTTACCCAAAGAATACAAAAACACTAATTCAAAAGGATATACGCACCCCGATGTTTATTGCAGCATTATTTACAATAAACAAATTATAGAAGCAACTCAAGTGTCTATCGATAAATGAATGAATAAAGAGGTGGTATATACATACAATGGAATATTACTCGGCCATAAAAAGAATGAAATCTTGCCATTTGCAGAAACATGGATGAATCAAAGAGAGTATAACGCTAAGTGAAATAAGCCAGTCAGAAAAAGAAAATGTTCACTCATATGTGAAATTTAAGAAACAAACCAAATGAACAAAGGAAAAAAGAGATGAAACAAGAAATGAACTCTTACCTATAGAGAACAAACTAATGGGTTACCAGAGAGGAGGTAAGTGGGGCAAATGAGTGAAATGGGTGAAGGGGATTAAGAGTTTATTTATCATGATGAGCACTGAGTAATGTATAGAATTATTGAGTGTTCTCACTCAATATAGTATCAACTATACTGTACACCTGAGACTAATATAACACTGCATGTTAGCTCTACTGGACTTAAAATTTAATCATTCAACATTAAAAATAAATAAAATAAAACGAAATACACACATACATACATACAAACATACATACATACGCCCATATGAGAGATGGGCTTCTCCAAAGTGTGAACTTTGGGATGAGACAAATACAAATACCCTTTTCAGGGTAGTGACATCAATGGGTGCCACTTGAGGAGCCATGTAAGGAGCTACATGTGTGGTAGAGAGTTAAAGAATCAGGAGTTGTGAGTTCTAATCACACCTCCATCATTTATGGTCTGTGTGGGTTCCAGAAAACCACATTACTTTTATGGTCCTTAATGGCTTCATCTGAAATGATGAATGACATCAACTCTGCTCATTTTGTAGAGTCACTGTGTCAATCATGTAAGATGATAGAAAGGAAGGTTCTCTGAATACAGTGAAATGTTATTATTGTTCATAGAGATTCAGGGCAGCATTTTAAGTTTTGTACTGAAAAATCTAAAATTAACCTGACTAAAAATGTGTAGGAAGCAAGTTTAAAAGAACTTTAAGTAAAAGTACTTCTTAAAATTCAATCCAGTGTCCTATCAAATAGCAAATTACACAGGAGTTAATTTTTTTTAATACATGGCAACTTGCTCTTTACTGGGATACTTGGTCTGGAAAGAGGGTGAATCCGTACCTCTTGCCCCCTCTGAATTTCTATAATCTCCTAATATGTCTGGAGTGTAGACTTGTGGCCAAGTTTATGAGCTTTGGATAGAGTCAGATTTTAACCTTAGGCCCACCACTGCACTTTCCCAAATGTGTATCTTTAATAGAAATTATAGGTACTTGGGTGGCTCAGTCGGTTAAACATCGAACTTCAGCTCAGTTCATGATCTCACAGTTTGTGAGTTTGAGCCCCATGTCAGGTTCTGTGCCAACAGCTCAGAGTCCGGAGCCTGCTTCTGATTCTGTGTCTCCCTCTCTCTCTGCTCCTTCCCCCACTCACACCCTGTCTCTCTCTGTCTCTCAAAAATGAATAATTTTTCTTAAATGTTAAAAAACAGGTTATTTAGCTTCTCATGGCCTCATCTATAAAACGTGATTGATTATAATAGCACCTAGTTCAAGGGTTGATGTAAGCATTAAATGAAATGATGCTAAAATAAGGATCAAAAGATGATAGCCATGGTTAGTAATATTTTATTCTCTAGCATATAATTACATAGTGACTGATACTGATTTCTAAAATTTACCTGTGAGCATTTTTATTCACGGTTGCCTTTTCACAGTTTTATGCATATGTCATGATCACATTTAGTTGTGAGTAGGAAATTTTATTTTCACTACCAAAATAACACAGCTTTAAACATTAAATGCAAGGTTTAACTAAAGACACCTCTTTTGCCCCACCTTTCCCCAGTCTCTCTCCATCAGAGAGGAATTGTCTTTTAATTCTTTTGCTGTTCATTGTGTTAATTCCACATTTAAAAATAATATGTGTATAGTGAAATCTATTGTTTTTTTTTTCATTTCAAATGTAGTCTATTGGCTTTTTTCAACAGAAGATGGGAATTTAACTTTCTCAAACAAAACACAACACACACACACATTTTCTTCCAGCTTTTGAAAATAGTTATATCACAATAAACATGGAGCTAAATTAACATTCAGTGTTTATATTATTATGAGTATTTAAGTATTATTCACAGTTTAGCCACTTATTATACCAATAACATCTCACAAACAGCTGTTTTTTTCTCATGGAGTTAATGATTGCCTTATTTTTCATTTGCTTAAATTTCGTAGGTCTCTATGTCAAATTTTCTCTCTAAATTGTCTTATAGTTTTCTATATCTTCTCAGTAGAGTCAAACAAGCCTAATAAATGATCAATTCCTTTATTTAGTTGAGTCACCCATCCTGTAGCCACCATTTCTTCACTTCACTTGTAGTGGTTGCTCACTGGACTAGCTCACAGCTCTTACTCTAGGACTTCCTTCATCATAATTCCAGAAATTCTCTTTTTGATGTCCAGTATTAGATCCCTCTTTCCTGGATTTCATTCTTTTCTTTTATTCACTTTACCCTTTTAATCTGATGAAAGATGTTTCTCACAACACATGGTACTTTAGAACTTGTATTCTACATTCAACTTAATTAATAGTTTTTCTGGTTATAGATTATTACGTTGGAAATAAACACCTCTGAATTTTGGAGATGTTACTGGTAATTATTTTGATTCCTTTCCTTGTTTTTCTTCTTCCCCCTGACCCTTTCTCTCACTCTTTTTCCCTTCCTCTCACACAACTTTCATAATTTTCTCCTTAATCCTATGTTCTAAAATTTCACAGTTATATTCATTGGAGGAGACTTTTTCCACTCATTGTAGTTGACAATGAACCCCTTTAATCTGGAGACATGTGCCCTTCACATCTGTGACATTTTCTTGTATTATTATTTTGATAACTTATTTCTCTGTTCTATGGAGATCTATCAGTTAGCTGTTTGGCAAATTACAGGATTGATCTTATACTTTTCTTATTTTTCCTTCTTTGCCTCCCATATTATTTGTCTTTCTGATCTACATTTTTTGGGAGATTTTCTAATACATACACATACATACACGTATACATATGTAGATATATGTGTATATACATATGTCATGTGTGTACATATAATTTTTAAATGCAAAATTTCTTTCCTTTTCTTTTCCAAAACATCATGCTCTTGTTTCATTGCTGTAGTTTCTATTCTCTCCAGGATGTTTCTTCTAGTTCTTTTAAAGTTGTGTTCTACTCCCTGCATTGTCTCTGTTTCCCTTGAGTTCACTATTTTGTGTGTTTTGTTATGGTTCATTTATTTAAACTTTTATTTTAGAATATTTTCTCAAATGCCTGGTGATCTTTAGCTGTTTGTTCATATTTAAAAATTGATTGGAAAACTGTAGGTGCATTAGTAGAGACATAGTCATTTGTTTGTCTACCCACAAATAACTGTGATCTTATCTCTTGACCATGTTGGCTTTCTAAAGAAGAATACATCATATATCCAGCCTGGAGTGAAGAGTCTCACTGCTTGCACTCTGGGATTTCATCATGTCATGTATGGAAGTTCCCCCCCCTCCACCAAATTAAAAATATAGACCCCTGGATGGCTCAGTCGGGTAAGCAACTGATTCTTCATTTCAGCTCAGGTCATGATCTCACACTTGATGAGATTGAGCCCCCCCATTGGGCTCTGTGCTGACAGGGTTAAGCCTGCTTGGGATTCTCTTTCTTGCTCTATCTCTGCCTCTTTGTCTCTCAAAATAAATAAATAAATAAATAAATAAGCATTTTAAAATTTAAAAATAGAATTACCATATGATCCAGGAATTCCATTACTTGGTATTTACCCAAAGAATACAAAAGCACTAATTCAGAGGATACATGCACCCTGATGTTAATTGCAGCATTACTTATAATAGCCAAATTATGGAAACAACCTAAGTGTCCATCAATAAGTGAATGAATAAAGAAGATGTGGTGTATATATGCACAATGGAATATTACTCAGCCATAAAAAGAATATTACTCACCCCTGTACTACAGGAGTGAGATTATTTCAGTTAATCCCTATTTCAATATGACATCTATTTCCAATCATTTGCGTGCTTGTTGCCTCCAATATAAAACCTTCTGGTTCAGTTTCCTAAATAGTAACCCTAATTGCTTTCATACAGGTTTAAACTTCTCTCCTGATCTTTTGATGTAGTTGGTGCCTCTGGTTGCTGAGTCTTTCTGAGATGCCACAGTCTAAATCAGCTTACATCTTATTGGCTTCTCCCTTGACATACACTTTAGTTCCAGCTTCCCAGTCTAGCTAAGTCAATGAGTTTTTTGTGTGTGGTAAATAATACATGACATGAAATCTACCCTACTAACAAAATCTTAATTCTGCAGTCCTATATTATTAACTGTAAGTACTATGCTGTACATCAGATCTCTGTAACTTTTTCATCCTGAATGATTTAAACTCTATACTTGTTGAATAGTAACTCTCCATTTTCCTCTCCTTTGAGCTCCTGACAGCCACCATTCTACTTCCTGGTTCTATAACTTTAGCTACTTTGGAGACCTCAGATAAGTGGAATCATGCAACATTTATCCTTCTGTAAGTGGGTTATTTCACTCTGCATAATGTCCTCAAGGTTCACTCATGTTGTAACACATGATAGGATTTTCTTGTTGTGTGTGGCTGAATAATATTCTGTTGTATGTATGTATCACATTTTCCTTAATACATCCATCAGTGCATTTTCCTTTCATCCATTGATGATCATAGTCTTTCTTTTGGCTATCATAAATAATGCTTGGCTATCATAAATAATGCTTCAATGAACATGGTGCACATATCTTTTCAAGAATCTAATTTCAATTCTTTTGGATAAAAACCCAAAAGTGGGTGTTCAATTTTCAATTTTTTGAGGATACTTCGTACTGTACCAATTCACATTTCCACCACCAATGTACCAGGGTTCCTTTTTCTATATATCCTTAACAACATTGGTTATTTCTGTTTTTTTGTTTGTTTATTTAATAACCATTCTAACACGTATGAATTGATAGAGTGGTTTTGATTTGCATTTCAATGAGGATTATTGATGTTGAACATCTTTCCATATACCTGTTAGCCATCTTTTACCCATGAGTTTATTTCTGAGATTTCTATTTGGCTCCATTGATTTACGCATCTGTCATTATTCCTGAACCACATTGTTTTAATTGCTGTAACTTTGTAATATGTTTTGAAATCAGGAAGTGTGAGGTTTCCAGCTTTGTTCTTCTTCCTCAAAATTGTTTTGTCTATTCAGGGTCCTTTGTGGTGCCATATGAATTTTAGTTGTTTTTTCTATTTCTGTAAAAAATACCATTAGGATCTTGATAAAGATTGCATTGCATTTGTAGATCACTTTGAGTAATGTGGGCATTCTAACAATATTAAATCTTATAATCTATGGACATGGGACTCCTTTCCATTCATTTGTGTGTTAATTTCTTCCAGGATCGTTTTGTAGTTTTCAGTGTATGTGTCTCTCATTTTCTTGGTTAAATCTACTAAGTATTTTATTTTTTTTAGATGCCAATCTAAATGGGATTCATTTCTTAAATACTTTTTCAGATTGTTGTTGGTTGTGTATAGATATATAACTGAATTTTATATGATTTTGTATCCCATAAGTTTACTAAATTCATTGATTAGTTCTAAAAAGTCAGTATCTTATCCATTCACTTTTTATCTTCTATTTTCTGTTTACATCATTTATTTGTTGTATCTCTAATTCCATTTTATTTGTCTTTGTGTGTTTTCATCTTTTTTATTCCTTGATTCACTTTAGTGCAGTTTATGGAAGAAACAGAATAAATATATGTGTACAATCTAACATATTTAACCAGAAGTCAAAAATACAATGCATAAGACTATCAGTTATACATCTCCTGCACTTACTGTAAACCTCATAAAGGCAGACTATAACTATTCATTACCCTCAATCCCCAACACGGTGCCTGATACACAAAAAGAACTCAGTAAATATTTTTAATGGAATCATAGGGAATTGTGAGTATTCAGATCACCATTATGTTCCTGAGTGAATGGATAAAAGAATAATTGGTTCTTAGCTAGATTGCAAACTTCATGAAAAAGAAAGGTGTATCTCAGTACTATTCAGCTCTAGAATACCCACAATGGTGAAAATGCACAATAAACTCTCATTAGAACTTACATTGCCTCTGAGTCAACTTTCAGATATTTTAATGTCTATATGGATACATGTGTACATATGGAAATAGTTTTTTTGTGTGTTAAGAGTATTCTTAACCAAAATGGATCATATTATATATATAATTTTGCAAATTCTTTTTGCCATATAGTAGCATATCTTAAAGAACTTGATTTATAAGTATATATATATTGACTTTTTTCTTATTAAAAACTGCATGACATTCCAAAATGTATGTACACTATTTAACTATTAACCTATTGATAGAAAATTCAATTGTTTCAAACTTTCACTACATAAATCACGTTTCATGTCTCTTGGTGTGCAGATGCAATTGTTTTTCTATGATAATCACCCAAAATGGAATTGAGGGGTCAAAGTTGTGTTTTGGTCCTGGAATGGTGGTTGGGCTCCATACCAAAATGATGTTACTTAGAAACTGAACATGGGTCCTTGTGTTTCAGAAAGTGTGTCAGAGCCTTCCCCTCATTCTCGGCATCACCCAGAGGAAATTCACTGGTGTCTTTACTAATTATACCTTATCCCCATTTAGGTTTTTTTTTAAATAAATTTTTTTTATGTTTTATTTATTTCTGAGAGAGAGGAGAGAGCATGAACAGAGAAGGGTCAGAGAAAGAGGGGGCCACAGAATCTGAAACAGGCTTCAGGCTCTGAGCCCACGGAACCCACGAACCATGAGATCATGACCTGAGCCGAAGTCAGACGCTCAACCGACTGAGCCACCCTGGTGCTCCTAGGCTTTTTTTTTAATGTTTATTTTTGAGAAACAGAGAGACAGAGCATGAGTGGGGGAGAGTCAGAGAGGGATACACAGAATTTGAAGCAGGCTCCAGGCTCTGAGCTATCAGCATAGAGCCTGACGCAGGGCTCAAACCCATGAGCAGTGAAATCATGACCTGAGCCAAATTCAGACACTTAACCAAACACGTCACCCAGGAGCAGCTTATTTAATTTTATCCCACTTCGGGATGGACTCCTTCACCAACTGCTGAGACATTTGATCTCTGATGTTCTCAGTATCATTGCTCACCTAGATACTGTAGACCAGCACACTGGATGCTATATTCAGTACGCCCTGGAATAGCATACGATGGAACCAAATAATTACTTATGAAATTCATGGGGGACAGGATCCCAAACTTGGGTGCCTTTTACTAGTTCTAATCCTTGGTCTGATACTGCCTTCTCATGGTAATTCTGAGAAAGTCTCAAGAACCTATCATCCAGTTTACCACCAGATCAAGATGGTTGGTCTGGGCATGTAGGTGACCAAATGTAATGTTTCTCTTTATTCTAATTAATCTGACCACTTAACATGGCTGGGATGGCTTCTCATCCCTGCATGGACTTTTATCATATACTCATCTTTATGTCAGCCACTCTTTGTTGGTAGCTGTGCATCTCTATGCATGCTGTTTCTGTTAACCAAGACATTACAAACCGTGGCCAGCTTGTGCAGCAAAGAGGATATTCAAGCACCTTTTTCTTATAGGAATGAAGATGTCTCTGAACCCTCTGGACATTGTCCTGCAGCTTTAGTTGACTCCTACACTCATTGCTCCTGCCAATGGGTAGAAGCTTTCTCCGGGAATGCTAGAGAATTCTGTTATCTCACTTGACTATTCCTTCTATGATGCCCCAGGAAACTACTTGACTATTACCCTTGAATCTTTATGTCCATTTTCGAACTTTGAGCTTCCCAGTGCCATGAATGCAATCCATAAGAGTTCTCTTGGGGCGCCTAGGTGGCTTAGTTGGTTAAGCTCCGACTTCAGCTCAGGTCATGATCTTATGGTTCATGAGTTCAAGCCCTGTGTCAGGCTCTGTGCTGACAGCTCAGAGCCTGGAGCCTGCTTTGGATTCTTTGTCTCCCTCTCTCTCTGCCTTTTCCCTACTCATGCTCTGTCTCTTTAAAAAAAAGAAGTTCTCTTCTGCCTATGATATTCTGTATTACTTTGATGCCATCTTTCAAGAATTTTTCTTGGTATATGCTCCAGTAAGGAAATCCTTTCTTATTTTCTAGCGCAGTTAAGAATCTTTTTTAAATAAAAAAAATCTATCTATCCTCCTGTAATATTTAAGAGTTTTAAGGAGGGAGAGGAGGTGGGAGTGTGCTTATGCACCAATTCTTATGTAACTTTAAGTATGGAACATCCATTTCTTTCATTGGGTGTACTTGCTTTTGATTCAAATATTATCTTTTTTAAAAAAAACGTTTTAAAATGTTTTATTTATTTCTGAGAGAGAGAGACAACGTGAGCAGGGGAGGGTCAGAGAGAGAGGGAGGTGCAGAATCTGAAACAGGCTCCAGGCTCTGAGCTAGCTGTCAGCACCGAGCCCAAAGCAGGGCTCGAACCCATGAAACATGAGATCATGACCTGAGCCGAAGTTGGACACTTCGGACCAACTGAGCCACCCAGGCGCCCCACAAATATTTAACCCAAGGGATGGTCTTTCCTAAGGCAAGCTTACTGAAGGAAAGAAAGAAGGGAGTTCCCCATTGTATCAAATACAGATAATCTCATGCCAAAATAACACCTCCACATCTTTTTTCTGTAGCTCAGCGTAAAAAGAAAATCTCCAAAGAAAGCATAAAGAACAGCCACATTAATTAAAGGAAAGTTGGCTTTTTTCTAAGAAGTGTCTAATAACTAATGGACAAGCAAAGGAGACTCATTAGTGGAAATATTTCCTTTGAAAGGGCATACATGCTGTGAAAAAAAACTGTTATGCCAAGCTTTTTTTTCTTTTTAAATGAACTAAGACCTTTTGTCTTTTTCCTATTTATTGCACAGGCTGGAGAGAATGAGTCTGAGTGAGTCTTATAGACAACCTACCATGATTTAAAAATTATTTATATCTCAGGTTACTCACTTCTCCCTGTTCTTGGGAAAGATTTTTCTTCATTGCTCATTGCCTTGCCTGAAGGATGGTTAGCACTGGGGACCTCTTTAGGGAGTTAGATCTAAGAGTGATGGCTAAGACCCCATTAGCTCAGTTAACTGATCAACCATTTACCAAGATCACCTTCTATGGGTTGTGCCCCATTGAGCAATTGGATGGGAATCTGATCTCTTCCTTCAAGATGCTGCATTCAAATAGAAAAGGAAAAGGCTCTATAATAGGTAAAAGGATGGACAGATGGATAGATTGATTGATAGGTAGATAGAAGATAGGTAGATAGATAGAGATGCTAAGTATATATGTAAATAAAGAGACTAAAGAATAATTTATAGGTAAACTCTGTAGAGAGACCTATAATGAAAAAAGATATTCACAGATGGAGGAGCTCAGGATGAGTTTGAATTTTTAAGGAGGTTTCATGGAGGCATGGAGTGATCTAAGATTTGTATGATAAATTGAAATCATATTGGGAGCTCATTTTGCTACCCACCTCCACCATGATGGTTACACACAAAAAAGCCTTGGAATCTCCAGAAGAAACTGTCCAGTCCAAAGAACACAAATACAGCTGGACCTAGGGGAAAGGGTGCAGAGGCTGGGCTTCTTCGGATTATGTATTACAGACCAGGCCTAATTTCTAACCATTTCTCTGTCAAGCTGAGTATGACCGCCATATGATTTCAATCAAGGGTAAGCATTCTTGAGGCACCTGGGTGGCTCAGTTAGTTAAGCATCCAATTTTGGTTCAGGTCATGATATCACAGCTCATGGGTTCGAACTCCACTTCTGAGCTGTCAGTTGAGAGCCTAGAGCCTGCTTCAGATTCTGTGTCTCCCTCTCTACCCCTCCCCTGCTGTTTCTCTCTCTCTCTCTCTCTCTCTCTCTCACACACACACACAAATAAATAAACATTAACTTTTTTTTTTAATTTTTAGAAGTGGTAAGCATTTTGACAGGTACTTAAGGCTTCAGTTTCTTGTACTAAAGAACTAAGACAATAGCTATCTTGTCATGCTAAGGATAGAGATGGAGGACAATTAGATTTCAGGTGCAATTAGCAGCCACACCTAGACCAAGATCACCTGGAGTAGAAATTACCTACCTTCTTCACTCCTAGAAACATCTCTATGGGGGGGCGCCTGGGTGGCTTAGTCAGTTAAGCGTCCGACTTTCCCTCAGGTCATGATCTCGCGGTTCGTGGGTTCAGGCCCCGCGTCGGGCTCTGTGCTGACTGCCAGCTCAGAGCCTGGAGCCTGTTTCAGTCTGTGACTCCCTCTCTCTCCGACCCCCCCCCGCCTCATGCTGTCTCTCTCTCTCCTAGAAATAAATAAAACATAAAAAAAAAATTAAAAAAAAAAAAAGAAACATCTCTATGGGTACAGATGAACAAAATGAGCCTTACTGAAGTTTTCAGACTTTCCAGAGATGACCCAGTTTATCATCTGTGTCCGCTAGAGCCACAGTTGTAATCCACATCTCTCATCTCTAATATTTGTGGCTCCACTCATGCTCCATTGATACTTGGATCTTTGACAGCTATGTAGCCTTGGCTCTCCTGGACAAATTATCTTATTAACTCCACCTTAATCATCAACATCTCAACTGGTCTGGGAGTTTACAAACCTCTCAGCCTTATGGGCACCATGTGAGATAAGCCAGAATCATATTATCATTCCAACTTGGAGAACATTGTTCCCACTAGGTAGAGACATCAATCTTGCCTCTGACTACTTATTAACTAACAGGGCTCAGCTAATCTTCTGGAGTTGCTCTTCATGTTTGGCTAAGCGTAAGGTACAGCATGCTATTATTGAAAATGCCTTTGATCCTATCCATGAAAGCATTTCTTATTTTCCCTGGGCCATATTCTGGACATTTGGCTCTACCATACAGGAATTAGGTCTGCTACATTTTCCCTGTCATTTCTTAGTGTGAGAGTAGGCATGTGCAAGTTGTGAATCTCTCAATAGCCCAAATTCTTGAGGAGAATGTATTTTGAACTCCTCCTTCAGACGACGGCAAGCAGAATGGCCCCACGAGAGTAGTAATCTTCAGACCAAAACTTTGAGGAAGTGCCAAAGCATGGTACAAATTCTGGATCAGTTCTGTCCCTGGCAACCATGACCCATCATTACTGTTAAAGAATTAGGAACAGAATTTTCCTTCCTCCAGATCTAGAAGTTAAGCCATAGCCTACATCATCCAGGCCCTAACACATCACAGACCTGGCTGTCAATCAGCACTGTGGTCTCAGAGGACACTTGAAAAAAATCTTACGGAATTCACAGGGACTTTTGAGAATATTCCCATGTGACGGTAACTGCAGAGTTATTTTTAGTTTTCTCAGTTAAATTGTATTTTATATGAATTTTAATTGACAGACAATGTAATTTTCAAAGACAGCTGAAAATGCATATATATAAGGGAAAGATGGCCAAGACATTCCTCCAAATAATTCCAGACAGTAAAATAAGATCTCACTGTCACTACTTGATGGTTCCTGTTTTCTCCACAGTGAACAAGTTTTGCATAACCGGAGAACCAGTCTTTTTGGAGCCCCACTGCCAAAAATTAACTGTAAAAGAAGACCTCACTACCTGACACACATGACTACTTGAAAATTATCTAAAATAAAAACAAGCCAAAATCAGCATAATAGTGTATAACAAAACCCAGATGTCTCTTGAATACAAGGTTAATCAAATGCTAATGTTAAATGAAAGAGTTTCAAAGGCAAGAGGAAGAACATGGAAGACAAATGTGAAATTAGGTGCAGCCTGCATAGAACTGGAAGAGCAGGCTTTCTGCACAGAATGGTTTCTTTTTTAAAGGAAACTAACCTTTTCTTTAACACATAGAACGTGTCAGATGTTTTATAAGAAATGTACTAACTACTTTTCTAGGAGCTTGAGCTTCCAAAGAAGCAAAAGGTGCCTTTGGAGGGAGAAAAATGTAGCAATTGGCTGTAATGCTCTCAATATGACCCTTCAGCCATATTTTGGTAGATGTTTACATATAAATCCTGGTTTTGTCAAGAATTCAAGAAGAGTTTACAATGTTTGTAAGCCTACCTTCTTTGCTTAGGTCGTAAAACTGCCCAGGCATCACTCCCCAGCATCCTCAGCCTTTGTCCCTAATCTGATGGAGAAGGTCATAGTTATAGTCTGTATCAGCCAAAGTTCTCCACAGAAACAGAATCAACACGATCTGTAAATAAATTCCTTTATTCTAAAGAATTGGTTCATGTGATTGTGGAGGTGCAGAAGTCCTACATCTACAGGGCAGGCAGACAGGCTGGAAATTCCAGCAAAAGTTGATGGTGTAGTCTTGCATCTAAAGGTCTTCTGGAAGCAGAATTCCCTCTTCCTCAAGGCATCTCACTCCTTGCTCTTAAAGCCTTCAACTAATTAGACAAGTATGACCCACATAATGGAGGATAATCTGCTTTACTCAAAGTCTGCTGGTTTAAACATTAATCTTATCTAAAAGATACCTTCACATCAACACCTAGACTGGTGTTTACCAAACATCTGGGCACCATACCCTCGCCAAGTTGACACATATAATTAATCACCCCATGGTGATTAATCAAAGTTAATCTGCAGTCTTGATCACATGTACATGCCCTTTCCCCCTACCCTGAATCTACCTAACAGAGCAGAAACCCCACAAAGGCCTTTCAGGAACAGACAGCTCTGCTCTTAGGAGAGCCCTTCTTGTGGAAGATGAAATTTCAAGAATGTCCTTGAGTGGAGTCTCATCTGACTTCTGCTTTAGCAGGCACTCTATTACCCTATGGTATGTGAGAATCCTTCAAAAGGCAGTGAAAATCCAGGAGAGTATTGCAAGAAGAGGAATGACAAGAGTTTTGTGTGATCGTCTGGTCTGGTGGAGGGTGGCTTTGACAAGGGGCAACCCTAAGGGTGATAAGAGGAGGGCAGGTGCAAGTCCATGGGCACAGAAGAGAAACCTGAGGGCTCAAGAAAGGCAGCATCGGTGGGGCTCCAGCAACACAATGCCTGGTGCTATGGACTAGATTGTGTCCCACCAAAATTCATAGTTGAAGTTCTAAGCCCCAGTACCTCAGACTATAATTATATTTAGGAATAGACTCTTTAAAGATCCAATTAAAGAGTCTTAATGAGGTCATTAATAATGAGGTCATTAGAGTGAGTCCTAATCAAACACAACTGGTGTCCTTATAAACAGAGATTAGGACACAGACGCACACGGATGGAAGACTTATGTGAGGACATGGGGGGAAAGATGGCCATTTACAAACCAAGGAGAGAGGCTTCAAAAGAAATCAACCCAGCCAGCACCTTGACCTCAGTGTGAGAAAATGAATTTCTCTTATGAAGCTTTGTTATAGCAGCCTTCACAAACTGATACACCAAGCTGCACTCTGCATCGAATTAGAGTTAGCAAATCTAGAAAACTGCATGTCTGAGTAAAAGAAAGCTGGGTTCATGGGCTGTGTTATTGGATCTATTTATAGAAGGAAATAAAGATGACAGCACTTGCTCCAAACAACCTTGTGCCTGGAAGGAGACATTTCATTTCATTCAACAGAGGAATGGTGGCAGAATCTCAGAGAATTCAGTGCTGTTATCTCTCAACTTTGCTCAATCTCATCGGTTGGTTAGCTTAATCAATATCTAGGTTGAAGAGCAAAATGGGTGGTGAGGTTGACCTTTTCGGAAGTCTAGACGTATATACCGAAAAGGAGCCCAGTTAATTTTGGGTACAAAAGTAAAACTGGAGGTAACAGATGCATGCTGGAGGGTCAGTATGAAGCCCCTCTCTTAGAAATTAACCCATCAGTCATACAAAAATGTTCCACTCATGTGCCTCGTGTCATGTCCACAGTGGAAGAAGTTGTGCATGTGTGGAGGCAGGGTGTATAAGGGAACACTCTGTACTTTCCACTCAGTTTTGCTATGAACTTAAAGTTGTTCTAAAAAGTAAAGCTTATTAATTTAAAAGTTAAGAAAGATCTGAAAATGGTAACAATTAAATACACTTTTACTATTAAAAAATACGTATCACATCAATCTGTCTATAGTTGTAAATCAATGTATATCTTCAAAGAGTATAAATTTTGTATTAATTAACTCAGGCTGCTGTCACAAAATGCCATAGACTGAGTGGCTTGAACAACAGACTTATTTCTCACAGTTCTGGAGGCTGGGAAGTCTGAGATCAAGGAGCCAGCAGACTGAGTTCTTGGTGAGGGTCCCCATCCCGGCACAAATCCCATCCTGGGGGCTCTACCTCCTGTAATTTCCTCCCAAAGTCCCTGATTCCTGACACCATCCCTTTGGAGGTTAGGGCTTCAACACATGAATTTTGAATGGACACAAGCATTGAGTCCATAGCTTGGAAAATAAAAACTACACGTAGACAAAGCTAAATATCCCTCAACATTTTGTCTGTATATCCTTTCAGTGTTTTATCTCTCTTTTTTATTACTTTACAAATCTGCCACCCTATGGTAAAATGTTGCTTTCATTTCCTTCTATGATATTGTTTTCAAAAGATGTTTTGTTTTCCATTATATGATTTTAGCATTATTTATTTAACTTTTCATGTATTTTGTAACAGTGGCTATTTCTCACTTTTAAATAATAACTGAGCTTCAGAGAACAGTGTCATGAATAAATTCTTATATGTGCTTCTCAACGTAGTTCTGATTATTTGCAGAAGAGAAATTCCTAGAGGTAAAATTCTTGCATTAATCAGTTTGCCCATTTTTGAGGTTTTTGAACACATCTCTATCAATAGGGTATTATTATGAATTTTTATCTTCTTCAGTTTGGCAGGCCAAAGAGGGTATCTTATTTTACTTCAATTTGCATATATTTGATTTTTTTTTAAATTTTTTAATGTTTTTATTTATTTCTAGGAGAGAGAGAGAGAGAGACAGCGTGAGCAGGGGAGGGTCAGAGAGAGAAGGAGTCACAGACTGAAACAGGCTCCAGGCTCTGAGCTAGCAGTCAGCACAGAGCCCGACGCGGCGCTCGAACCCACGAGCCGCGAGATCATGACCTAAGTGAAAGCCGGACGCTTAACCGACTAAGCCACCCAGTCGCCCCTGCATATATTTGATTTTTAATGAAAGTGAATTTCTCCATGTATTTCTCATTTATATGTCTTCTTTTAAAAACTTTTTATTAAATTCAAATTACCTAACATACAGTGTTTTCATAGCTTCAGGAGTAGAACCCAGTGATTCATCTCTTACATATGACACTCAGTGCTCATCCTGAAAAGTGCCCTCCTTTAATGCTCATCACCCATTTAACCCATCCCTCCACCCACCTCCCCTCAGTTTGTTCTCTGTATTTAAGAGTCTCTTATAGTTTGCCTCCCTCTGTGTTTTTTTCTTATTTTTCCTTCCCTTCCCGTATGTTCATCTGTTGTGTTTCTCAAATTCTACATATGAGTGAAATCATATGATATGTCTTTCTCTGACTTAATGCATTTAGCATAATACCCTCCAGTTCCATCCATGTTGTTGCAAACGACAAGATTTCATTCTTTTTCATTGCCAAATAGTATTCCAGTGTGTGTGTGTGTGTGTCTGTGTGTGTGTGTTCACCACATCTTCTTTATCCATTCATCAGTCTATGGACATTTGGGCTGTTTCCATAATTTGGCTATTGTTGATAGTGCTGCTATAAACATTAAGGTGCATGCACTCCTTCAAATCAGCGTTTTTGTATCCTTTGGATAAATACTTAGTAGTGCAATTGCTGGGTCATAGGATAGTTCTATTTTTACCTTTTTGAGGAACCTCCATACTCTTTTCCAGAGTGGCTGCACTAGTTTGCATTACCACCAACAGTGCAAAAGGATTCCTCTTTTTCCGCATCCATGCCAACATCTGTTGTTTCCTGAGTTGTTCAACTTAGCCATTCTGACAGGCATGAAGTGGTATCTCATTGTGATGTTAACTTGTATTTCTCTGATGATGAGTGATGTACAGCATCTTTTCATGTGTCTATTTGCAAATGACATATCAGATAAAGGATTAGTATGTAAAATCTATGAAGAACTTACCAAACTCAAATAATTCGGTGAAGAAATGGGCAGAAAGTATGAATAGATACTTTTCCAAAGACATCCAGATGGCTAACACACACATTTGTATGTCTTCTGTAAGAGGCTGTGATCTTCAGTATGACATGTGAGTATTGCCTGGTACGCAGTGGGTCTTCAATCAGTGATGGAATGAATGGTTTGCTTTTATATGTTCTTGTCATTTTTGAGTGGAGTGTTAACATTTTCCTAAACGATCTGTATGATCCCATTTTATTGTAAGAAGAGTAGCCCATTTTCTATTATCCATAAGATGAATAACCTATCTTCTTTGTCATTTACACTTTCTAAGAACCATATTCACCACCACTATTTATCACCAGATGCCCAACTTGGAATATACACTCTACATACTTTATTCCATTATTTCTCGCCTCCACTCACAGAGGTGGCTATTATTACCCTCCTCACTAATGAAGAAGTCAAGAATCTCAGAGGTTAAAGATGCCTTGATCACACTATTAAAAGACAATAAGCCTTCACCATTGATGTTCTATTGCCTCCTTTTGCATTATACTTATGTTTTTGGAGTAGGTAATATCTTTATATGGATCAAAATTATATATGTATTTATATATACATATATATTACACATATATGTATAAAGTTCTTCAGAAGTCTCTTTCCCCTCCTTCCCTCATTAGCTTATTTTTCCCCCTACCGACTCTAAATAAGCACTATTATTAATTTCCTGTGTAACTCCCCCTGAGTCCTTTGTACATATACAAAGTATAAATATACATCCTGTTTCTTCCCCTTTCTACACAAACAGTAGTAAACTATAAACACCCTTGAGCATCTTCCCTTTGGTACCTTCTATATTAGTACAAGAGCAGCTTTCTGTTCTTTTGTGTGGATAAATGATATTTTATTATATGAATGAATCATATTTGACTTAGCCAGTTCTCTATTAATGGATAGCCTGGGTTACAGGCTCCTTCACTTTTTTTGGTTCTGTCATTTTGAACCTATGGCTTCCGATCTCAAAATCACAAAATAGCTGCTGAAACTCCACTGTCACATGAGCATTCCAAACAAGATCAAGAAAAGGCCAAGAGTAAACTGACTTCTGTAGTCCAAAAAATATCATTGCTTAAACTTATTGGCAAGGAAGGCCGGGAAGTACACCTTTTGGGCTGAACATGTGGCTGTCCTCACTACTAGAGGGTTCCAGAAGGTAGACCGGAGAGTGTGGGTATTGAGTAGAAAAACAGCAATCCTTATGACCGTGTCACATCTAGGTCTTTTCTTCACTGAGTCCCCACTCCAAAACCAAATATTTACCGGCATTTCCTTTTACTTCTTTTATGTCCTGAATTTTAATGTTTATCACAAATGTATTTTAACACATTTTAATACATAGTATTTTTTTCTATAAGCATTGTTTTCTTTTTTTTTTTAGAAAGAAAAGAATATTTTTAGAAAGATCTTCACCGTTCAGCCCTTCAAAAAAAGAAGAGGGGCGTGTGGGTGGCTCAGTCAGTTAAGCATCCAACTTCAGCTCAGGTCATGATCTCACAATTCATGGGTTTGAGCCCCATGTTGGACTCTGTGCTGACAGTTCAGAGCCTGAAGCTTGCTTCTGTTCTGTGTCTCCCTCTCTCTCTGTTCCTCCCTGATTCATGCTCTATCCCTCTGTCTCTCAAAAAAAATACATTTTTTAAAAAAATTAAAAAGAGAATAAGAAAAGATACTTTTATATTATCCTAAATTTATACAAAATAAAATCATAAAAGTGACAAATTAATAAAACTATACTTTCACACGATGACTCTTTATGGAAATTAATTTCATGTATGATGTGATATGGAGGTTTCTTTTTCAGTTAGCTAATTGATTCAATACCGCTTGTTTTATTTATCCAACCCAAACCATGTGACTTTATTATATACAAAAATGTTAATATCAAATATTTGGATTGAGTTTTCATTGAATGTATAGATTGCTGGGAAGCAGTGAAATTGACACCTTCACAATATCAGGTCTTCTCTTTCAAGGTCATGGTATATCTCCCAATATATTCATTCAAAATTCATTCAAATTTCATAGTTGTTTTTTATATTAGGTCTTGTGTATTTCCTATAGATTTTTTTCTGAGACTTTCCTGAAACTTTCAATGTATTATGAATACATTTTTTCTTATGAATTTCTCTGAAAAACTACTGCTAGTACATAGGAAATTTATGAAATTCTTAAATATCAATTTTCTCCATCTTGCTGAATCTTATTATAGCCTGAAACATGATTACCTCGAATTTTCTAAGGAGAAATTCAAAGAAAATGTAAATAATGACCATTTCATATGTCTTTCTCTTCTTCCTCCTCCTCCTCCTTCTCCTTCTTTTTCTTCTTCTTCTTCTTCTAGAGTTTATTTACTTGTCTTGAGAGTAGGGGAGAGACAGAGAAAATCTCAAGCAGACTCTGTGCTGTCAGCGCAGAGCTCCATGCAGGGCTCGATTTCACAGACCCTGAGATAATGGCCTGAGCCAAGATCAAGAGTCTTAACTTAACAGACTGAGCCACCCAGGCGCCCTTCATATATCTTTTATAATATTTATATCTCATACATTTTTTATCTTGTTTTGTTTATAACCTCCAAAGAAATTAATAAGAGCTGTCAGTGTGGGCATCATTCTGTTGTCCATTGTAAAAAGAATGCCGGTTTTGTTTGTATATCTTTTGCTTTCTAACAAATACTCTGTCATGTTTCAAACACTTTTTATTCTTCTAATTCATAAAGAGTATTTATCAAAAAATGGAAACTAAAATATATCAAAAGCACTTGAAACGTATATCTACATCATCATATTTTAAACAGTTAATGCAATAAAGTATATTACAGTGACTGATTTCCTAATATAAAAACACTCCCAAATTAGTAGTGTAAATTTCACTTGGTCAAAAGACTTTATCCTCTATTATACTGCGGATTCAATTTGTTGATATTCTATTTAGAATTTTAAAGGTCTGGATTCCTAAGAGATATTTATCTTCAGTTTCCTTTTGGGGCAATCTTTTTCTCAGGAATTGCAATGCCTATAAAATGAACTGGAAACTTTTTGTTTTTTGCTTCTTCTTAACAGTTTAAATAGCATAGGAACAACTTGCTCCTTGAAGGTCAATGTAACTCATTTAAAAACTAGGTTGTTCTGGTCCTTTTTTAGAAGTGTATCTTTAAAAAAAAAAAAAAAAAAAAAAAGAAGTGTATCTTTGACAACTTTTCACCTTCTTTTAAATAGCATATTGTCTATTCAGGTTTTCTGCCACTTTCTGAGCCCGTTTTGGTAATTTATACCTTCCTTGAAGAGTATTTATTAATCTCAATTATCAAGTTTGTTGCTATAAACTTGTGTATGGTATTTCCTTACCATTTACAAATCCTTTCAGTATATAATTATATGCTTTTATTCCTAATGTAGTGTACTGCTATCTTCTCTTCCTCTGTTTTTTTTATTACACGTAAAAAGTTTGTCAATTACATTGGCTTTTTGAAAGAACCAAAATTTAGATTTGTTTCTCAATACTATTTGGGGCGGAGTATTTGCTGGTTTTTATCTTAATAATACCTTTTCCCAATTTTTTGAAATTATTGTTTGTGTTTCTTAAGTAAACACTGTTATTTTATTTTTTAAAAAATTTTAAATAGCTCCATACCCAATGCAAGGTTTGAACTCATGACCCTTGAGATTAAGCATCACAAACTACACTGACTGAGCCAACCAATCACCCCAATGCTGTTATTTTATTTGCGATAAAAGCTATATTGTTTTTATTACTAAATATAAGGTATTAAAATGTTTTCCTTTGAATCAAGATTTGGATTCATCTCACAGGCTTTGAAATGTGATCTTCCATTATTATTTCCTTTCTAAGTAGCCTATAATTATTTTTAAACAAGTATTTAAAGACAATGTGTAGTATCTCCTTGACAATTGTAGCTTGCTACATAACCATTAAATCCGATGTGTTCATTACACTACAGAAATCCTCTGTATTCTTGAGATTTTTTTTCTTCCTGGTCTGCCAGTATTTGAAGACAGTATGTAAAGTCTCTACTATAATTGAGATCTAGATGATGTCTCCTTTTATTTCTAAGAGTTGCGGATTCCAATTCCAAAGCTATAATGAATGCGTAAAGTTTTGTGATTGTTGCATCCCCCTGGAGAAAACTCCTTTAACAGTAGGAAATATTCCCTTTGTCCCTTTGATAATTTCTCCATGGTTTCTTCCTTCTGATGCTAATACTGCCCGCCCTGCCTTTCCAGTAGGGGTTTTTCTGCATTCGTTCAACGTGTCTTTCACTATCTCTTTATTTGCAAACTTTCTTTTTATAGGTGTGTCTCTTGGTGGTAGTGCGTTAACTGGTGATGTCTTTGGTTCATTCAATTTAACAACCTTGTCTTTTATTAGGCATCTAAGTCGTTCATATTCATTATGACCTCTATGTGGACTTTATGCCTCCAGATTTAAGTCTGTATACTACACTTTTCTGATACATCCCTTTTTCCCTTTCCAGCCTTTTGCTGGAATAAGCAACCTTATTTTGTTTCTTCTGCCCTAACACATGAAGGTTAGAACTTCAAATTGAATTCAGGAACCACGATCCATTTTCATCTAAACTCTGTAAAACCTATTCTATTTTCTCCTAGCATTTGATGTTTCAAATAAAAAGTCCAGTTTGCTTTTCCCTCCTTTAGAAGTTTTGTGGGTTTTTTTGTTCAGGGGACAATTTTTTTTTGCCTTGTCTAAAGGATCATAGGACGTTTTCTTTATTCTTGAAATTTAGAAATATTCCACAATATGATTTATTTTCAAAAATCTTGTTTGTCATTCAGTGAGAGTTACTCATTTGAAAGGAAACTTGTGCAGATCAAAAAATTTTTCCTTATTCTCCTCTCATTTCCTCTGTTTTCTCCTTTTTTAAAATTGACATTATGTAAATATAAGACATTCTGTATCTCTCCTCCATACCTCTTCCCCTGGCTTTCTTTTTCTTTCTCTCTGTTCTGTTCTCTGAGATAATTCCTTGAATTCATTAACTTGATTTTTAGCAATGTCCATTCTATTCCTAAATTAAATTTGGGAACAGTAATTGCTTTGAATTTCTTAAAAGGTTCTCTTTTTCCTGTTTATTCTTTTCTCATAGCAAATTGTTGCTATGTCATGTTGATAGAAACATCCTTTAAGTCGCACTGAGGTTATAAATTTAAAATTGGGATAATCTCTGGGGTTTTAAACATTCTTTCAGTGAGATCCACAGTTACATTCAGCAAACATTTATTGAGAATTTAGTGTGTTTCAAAGATTGTTTTAAATGCTTTACATATGTTAACTCATTTCATCCCAACCAACCCATGTGGGTTAGATAGTTATGACATGTACAATTATTATTACCAACATTTCACAGCAAGGAGAGCAGGGCCAGCACCTGACGCTAACTGAGGCCATCTGGCTCCAGCCTCCTGAAGTGCCACCGCTAATGGGCATTTGCTCCTTGTGCTCAGGTGGTCTCCTCTTTCAACTGTTGCTTTTACAGATATGGGTGCATGGTTTTTCTCTTATCTGCCTCATCTTCATCAATGAAAATACCAGGGGATCTCCAGCACAGCTCTATCCAGGGCTGGCAGACCCCTGAGACAAGAGTTCTGTCGACTTTTCAGGGCACAGGGCTTGAGGAATCTAGAACCCTAAGACCTGGTGTCTGTCCAGTTCACTGCTCCAGTCCTTGATCACAGGCCTACAGGGATGTAGCTGCCTGTGCAAAATAATGAGACTGTCTGAACAAAGCAGGCGACTCCCTTGGGACCAGAGATGCAGTGTGGCATGTGAGCAGGACATCCTCAGAGTCTGCTACACACCTCACATCAAAATCTCCCAGCCTCTCAGAGCAAGAGATAGCTAGCTATTCACCTACATAAACTATGAAACGTAAATCATGGGATCTATCATAGAATTACAACGTCTTGGCACGCCTGGGTGGCTCAGTCGGTTAAGTGGCTGACTTGATTTCAGGTCAGGTCATGATCTCACGGTTTGTGAGATCAAGCCCAGTGTCGGGGTCTGTGCTGACAGCGAGGAGCCTGCTTGGGATCCTCTCTCTTCCTCTCTCTCTGCTCCTCCCCTGCTCATGCTTTCTCTCTCTCTCTCTCAGAATGGAAGGAAGGAAGGAAGGAAGGAAGGAAGGAAGGAAGGAAGGAAGGAAGGAAGGGAGGGAGGAAGGAAGGGAGGAAAGGAGGAAGGGAGGAAGGGAGGAAGGGAGGGAGAGGGAGGAAGGGAGGAAAGAGAAAGAAGGAAAAAAGAACCACAAATTTTTAAAATCTAAAACAAAAATATTGACCAATTTTTTTAAGATAGAGAATAAATTCAAAGAACCTCCACATGACATTATGTTGACATCCCTACCTCTGATGCAGCCAAACCATATGTACTCCCCATCACCCTTCACCTGTACTCACCTTGACACCATCTGTTTCCTATCTTCCAGAAATTCTTCCAGCCTGGTCTGTCACGTCTGTCCTTCTGGGTTTTTCAGCTCTGTTGCATATTTTCTCTTAAATTTACATCCCTTTGGCTATTTTGTAGGAAGGGAAAGAGAACCTCTGAACTCAAATCACTGCTTTGAAATGGGTCTTATTGTATGTCCAGCAGGTTTTTTGTTGCATTATTTTATTTTATTTTATTATTCTTTTTCTGGGAAAATACATTTGATAAAAAACCAGAAGCAAGAGATACTTTACAATAATGATCCATGAGAAAAAAATATTCATTTTGGAATGTACAATAGCCTCCAATTCAGTAGTTCTTTGCTGAATAACCACCATGCATGAAGCAGAGTCCTGGATGGGAAGAGAGTACAATAAGAGCATCAGAAATTATCCTCTCGGGGTGCCTGGGGTGGCTCAGTCAGTTGAATCAGGTCATGAAGTCAAGGCTTGTGCTGACAGCTCAGAGCCTGGAGCCTGCTTTGGATTCTGTGTCTCTCTCTCTCTGCCCCTCCCCTGCTTGCACTCTCTCTCTCTCTCTCTCTCAAAAATAAATAAACATTTAAAAATGGGGCAGCTGGGTTGCTCAGTCAGTTGAGCTCTGACTTCAGCTCAGGTCATGATCTCACAGTTCATGAGTTTGAGCCCCGCATCAGGCTCTGTGCTGACAGCTCAGGGCCTGGAGCCTGTTTTGGATTCTATGTCTCCCTCTCTCTCTGCCCCTGCCCTACTCTCCCTCTGTTTTTCTCTCTCAAAAATAAATAAACGTTTAAATATTTTTTAATTTAGTACTTTCAAGGGGGGGTTTTGTTCAACTTTTCAGGATTACTTTTCATCCCTTAAATTGAAAATATGTATTATCTTGTGTTTAATTATTTTCTAAAGTTAATTACCATAGCATTTTTAATCAGAAGGAGAAAGTGTGGGAAGAATTTCCTTATGGTAAAGTCACCTCAACCCTAAAAGTTTTGATGAATTTACTTCTACTATAAAAGATGAGCGGCAGGCCCACTGGTGACATCTCTTAATGATAACATCCAAAGATGCTACGTGAATGTAAAATGTTATATCTCGCTGTAGAGAGTGAGATACACTTAAATGAGATTCAAAGTGGATCTTTGTGTTTTATATTTGTTTTTAAGGGTGTTTTAGAGGATTAATGTTTTCATGACATTTGAATTGAATTACAATTGCATGCACTACATTAATTACAAGAGTTGATGTTTGAGCAGAAAATTTAGTGAACAGGTGTTGCAAAGTACGTGATGGGTGTTGTACACAATGAGGACAGCCAAGTTCAAAGTCAGAAAAGAACTGTTTACATTAGGGAATTAGGAATGGTGAGTGTCCCGGCACTGCAGTTGAGTTTCTCGGGCAGGGAGGGCAGAGAGAGACTATTCAACACTGGAGCATCATCTGGCTATTTGGAAATGGATTTATCATAGTGTTTGCCAGGTTCACTGTCACCATTGTCTGAAGCAGCACTGGCTGGCTGGCATGCTCCAGGCTGCAGGCTAAGTTAAGGTCTTTCCCATGTGTCTCCCTTTCCAGGCTGGTGGCTCCCTGGAGCCTGCCCAGGCTGCTATCACAAAAATGCCACACACTGGGTACATTAAACCACAGCCATTTATTACTCACAACTCTGGAGGCTGGAAAGTCCAAGATCAGGGCGCCAGCAGATTCAGATTCTGTCAAAGACCTGCTTCCTCATTCGTAGATGGCCATTCCATCTTTTCACTGTGTCCTCATTTGGCAGGAAGGATGAGGAAGCTATGGGATCTATTCCATAATGGTGCTAATTCCATTCCTGAGCCCTCCATGCTCATGAACTAAGCACCTCCCTGAGGCCCCACCCCCAAATAACCACCACAGTGAAGATTAGGATCTCAGCATGAGTTTGAGGGGTGGGAAGATATAAATATTCAGTCTATAGCATATGGCAAATGGCAAGTGTGGGTCATGTGTTTTGATGTGATAAAATTTGGTTCAGAGTCACCATCATTATATCCTTACTGTGAACATAGTTTCTTGTCAATAAAAAGTCATGCCATTCAATGTTCTTTGTCTTCAGGTCTACTTTGCCCAATTAGTATTGCCATTCTTGCTCTCCTGTTAGTACGTGAACCTGATTTAGCTTTGCTAATCCCTTTATTTTTTGCCTTCCTGGGACAATTACTTTTTTAGGTAATTAAAAAAAAATTTTTAATGTTTACTTTTAAGTGAGAAAGAGAGACAGAACACCAGTGAGGGAGGGGCAGAGAGATAGGGAGACACAGAATCCAAAATCAGGCTCCAGTCTCTGAGCTGTCAGCACAGAGCCCAATGCAGGGCTCAAACCCACAAACCGTGAAATCATAACCTGAGCTGAAGTCTGACGTTCAGCCAACTGAGTCACCTAGGCAGCTCTTTAGGTAATTTTTAAAAATAGCATACAGTTGAATTTGGACTTTTGATCTCAACTAAAAGTAATTTTCTTTTAGTGTAGTTCTCTAAGGCATTTTTATTTATGTCAAAAGTAATATATTTGTTATTTTTTTAAATTTAAGTTTATTTATTTATTTTTGAGGGGAAGAGGTAGAGAGAGGGAGAGGGAGAATCCCAGGCAGGCTGCACACTGTCAGCGCAGAGCTCGATGCAGGGCTTGAACCCACCAGTGAGATCATAACCCAAGTGGAAATCAAGAGCAGGATGCTTAACTGACTTAGCCACCCAGGCACCCCAAAATTAATATATTTGTTCTTTAGACCTCTAGACTAGTTCCTTTTTTCTGTCTTTTATGGGTTATCATTTTACTCTTCTTTTCCTTCCTTTCTGCTCTGAAAACTATAACCCATCTTTATTCTCCTTATGATTACCATAAGAAGTTAAACATATATAAATCCATTTTTCTCTAATTATAAAATATCAACTAGCAAGTAGTATTTATGAAATGATCTGTGAGGGAAACACTAATATTCAACATGCACTTACTTTCTCTCCACTCGGCTACTTTCCAATTTCAATTGACTGAAGTGGGGATTCCAGGCTTAGCTTCCCCCACCCCCCATAGTTTACAAGTTATACTTCAGCTTTAGGGTTTTCACTGGGGGTGGGGGGAAGATTTGTGGTCCTGGAGGACATTTGGCAATGACTGGAGATTGTTAGGATCGCCATAGCTGGTGGGGAAGGGTTGTTCTTGACATCTGGTGGGTAGAAGACAGGGACACACTCAACACTCTCAGTGCACAGGACCGAGCCCAGAATTATCCAACCCCCAAATCCCAGTAGTGTTGAGATTGGGAAACTGTGCTCTAGAGCTTCTGTTGCTCTTACAGTTGTTTTAAGTTAATATTATTAATCATATTTAAAGTCTTCTTAGTGCCAATCCTTTTATATATTCACTCTTAAATTTAAAAAAATTTTTTAAATGTTTATTTATTTTTGAGAGAGAGACAGTGAGAGCCAGGGAGGGGCAGAGAGAGAGAAAGAGAGAGAGAGAGAGAGAGAGAGAGAGAGGAAGAGGGAGAGAGAAGGAGACACAGAATCGGAAACAGGCTTCAGTCTCTGAGCTGTCACCACACAGTCCCATGTGGGAGTCAAACTCACAAAACATCAGATCATGACCTGAGCTGAAGTCGGATGCTTAACCGACTGAGCCATTCAGGGGCCCTTATTCTTAAATTTTTTAATTGCTATTCATCCTTTGGCTATAAAATGCCTTCAAGTAATTTTTTTTCAAGTAGATTCGATAAAGAAGAAGAGCTGGACTTTCCTAAGCTCCATGTGTTGGAGTGAATCATCTTAGTACTCTTACAAACTTACCAGAAGGAGACAAGGCTATTTACTCAGTCCTTGCCCCACCTCTGGGAAAGGCTATTTTTTCTGGTAGGTGTGTTTCACTAATACTTGCATGTTTTACACCTCTATTTGTTGATTGCCTGTCTTATCTCGCCATTTTTTAAATCTTTATTGTCTGTCATGCAGTTATATTCTTTACGTGTAGTATGTACACTACAAATATTTAATCTATGATGTTTAAGATATCGACATCCTAATCATATTTCAGATTTTTTATGTACAGAAAGTTTAAATTTTCATTTTTTAAAAATATGTATTTATTTTGAGAGAGAGTGTGTGCAAACAGGGTAGTGGTAGAGAGAAAGGGAAAGAGAGAGAATCCCAAGCAGGATCCACACTGTCAGCACGGAGACCAACACAGGGCCTGAACTCACAAATGGTGAGATCATGACCTGGATCAAAACCAACAGTTGGATGCTTAACCAACTGAGCCAGGAGCCTCTAAATTTTCACTTTTTAAGAAATTTACTTAATGATCTGTCCTTCCTTCCTTCCTTCCTTCCTTCCTTCCTTGGCCAGAAAGTCTTTTTCCAGCCTTTTGACCAGACATTTTCCTGATTGTCTTGGATTAGGTTTCTCCATGCAATAATTTTAACACAACAGGATCTATTTTAGTGTTTGTTACAAAATACCATCAAATAGTTAAATGACTTTTGCAGTATGACTTAATATACAATCCATCCTTTCCCTTCTAATTTGTAAAACCACCTTTCGTATGTTAAACACAAGGATCAGTTTTTGGGGTTTATGTTCTGTTTCATCCACTCTCTCTTTTCCTGGGCTAACCTCTCTCTGTTTGCATTACTTAGTTGTATATATTTTCATGCCTGTCTGTCTTCCTTCATCATAGCTGTCTGAAATGATCATCCTTTTAACTTTCCTGTCCACTTAGTTTTCTCAGAAGGACACTGGGATAATTATTACCCAGTCCCAAAAAAATATCCCTTGGGACTTTTTATTGGAATTATATCACATTTCCAAATTAACACTGGTATCTCTGACCCATCTTCCATTTCTCCTGTCTTCCGTCATTTTTATATTTTCATCATTCCCTCCAAGTTCTTGAAGAAGGAAATTTGCCTTTTCCATCACTAATCCGATTTTCTACCTTATCTGTCATTCTTCTGGCATGATAGCTTTGGATTTAATAATCCTGTTTCTGCTCTTATGCAATCTTTAGACCTATCAAAGCACCTTCCTCTCAGGGACTTTCAGCTCTACTTTCATGAATCTGGTTGGGAATTAGAAAGACATTCTTTCTCCTATCCTAAACTATAGATCTATTTTGGGGGAAACACTAGTTCTAACTCTCTGGGATGGATGCCCCAGGCTTCATCAGGTTTAGGGTGTCTCTTTTCCTCCTCAGGGAAGCAGGTGTGTGTTTACTCTCATTTGTCACACGAGACACCGGCTGGCCACATAATTCAGGCCCCGGGAAAAGAAGGAGTAAAAAGCTGAGATTCACTCTGGTTTGATCCCATCTGCTCAGAGACCCAGGGGAAGGCGCCCCAGCCTGAAGGATGGTCTTTCAGCCTGCCTCCTGCCCCTTCACTGAGCAGGCACGAATTAGCCCCAGCAGGATCTCCAGGGCTGGCCGGTGACAGCTGCCCTCTTTACAAGTCCACAGCTCTATGTCTGTACAGCCATCTGTGCCCATTGGACCCCGGAGTCTGCACCGCTCTGGGCACCCTCTACCCAGGGCCGCTTGATGGGATGAAAATGCATCTCCCAGAGCCTGGGTGGCTGAGTCCTCTCCACAGATCCCCGCGCAGCCCCTCCCCACTGAATCTTCAAGAAATGCCAAGCAGCTCCTGGCACACTCCCTGGTTTACAGCCCCCGTGCAGCTTTCTCTTTTTAGATCTTTTTTGGTCACTTCCAATGAGCTGAAGAGGGTGAGATTTTGATGTCTGGACATCTAAGAAGTACAGGTGTGGTCAAGGGAAATTTGAGCTTTATTTATGTTTTGATTATTACAATGAAAATATTTTTCTCATTCGTCATTTTCACACTTTTTTGGTTAGTAATGAGAAGGATTTTCAATAATACTGTTCAGTTGAATTCATAAAATATTGACTTTGTCCTAATATGAGTTGAGGCTTTATCAAAATGGCTCTTAAAAGTGAGTATGTTGCCTTAAGGGGAAGTCCTCAAAAGGCTCTTAGAATATTAGATGCTCTCACATTTATTTTATTTGAAAAATAAACTTTTTTGAGGGGGAGGAGAGACATAATTTGCCTGAAACAACCTTAAGTGATGCTAATTTTGAAAGCTCATAGAAGTGACCTGGTGAAGCAAAAGAATAAAAGATGCAAAGAAACTTCACAAAGGCTATCGTAGTCACCAGATTGTAGTCACCCTCGCCTGGGATATGGCCTTGGGCTTCAGGGTGTGGTGTCATTGTAAACAAGCCTTTTCAAATCACTTTTAAAAAGCAAGATGGGATCAGTAGAGAGCGTGACCTGCAGGATCAATGAAGAGAGCTATTTGATGTCGTATGAATAGGAACTTGGGACTTAGGATGGAAATTCTAGCACTGGCATCAGATATAGATTAAAAATAAGTGTGCTGCCGCAGATAAATAGCCACACAAGGTAAAACGTTAGAAGCCCTGTTTGGACAACTGTGTGATGACTCACAAAGCAGGATCCAGCAGGAGGAGGACCCTGATGTCTTAGGCACCTGGAAAGACTTTGGATCAAACAGGGTCTGAAAAAGCAATGATTTTAAATCAACCCTCCACAGATGTCACTTTCAATGTGAGTCGAAAATAATTACCATAAGGAAGCATTGGACTGGTCCATCCATTTCTCAAAAAGCCTTCGGATTTACATTGCCCATCAGATGTGTTTTGCATATTCCTCTTGGGAAATAGGGCATCAACTTATACTTGAGGTCACCTTTTATGTGGACAGATTTAGTGTAAACACGGTCATGAAACCTAAAATATTGCAAAGCAGAAGTGGCCCTTTCGTTTCATTTTATAGCCCAATTCTGTTTATGACGTTATAAAATACCAAGGTTATAAACAATATATATTTGGTTATTTATTGTCCTCCTACTGCTTAATAGCAAGGTACAAACTGCTTCCAATGGAATGCCTTGGAATGCCTTAATTAAGGAATTTGAAGGACAATGTTTAGTTGGTGTCCTTTTGGTGCTGGCAAAAAAAAAAAAAATACATACACACACACACACACACACACACACCACTGTGAAGTTGTCAGGAATATGCCCAAACTGAAAGATCTCTACATTTACCATCAACCAGGATCCAAGAGATCAAAAATAAGAACATCTATAGATTTTTCATCTCAGCACTGTAGCCTTGACTTTCACATTAAGTTAAAGTATATAAACCTAGAAATTGCCAGGTGTAGGATGTACACAAAATTTAAAAATCACACACTTGTCAGACTTTTCTCTGTAAGCTATCCTGCCTAACCCAGAACCTCAGGCAACCCCAGGCCTTGGGCAAAATAAGAATTTTCTTGTTGGCCTGCAGTACGGCTCCCTGCTCACATCAAAAGAGCTATCTGATGCATAGGAGCACATGTACCCCAATGTTCATAGCAGCACTCTCCACAATAGCTAAAACATGGAAAGAGCCTTAGTGTCCATCAACAGATGAATGGATCAAGAAGATGTGGTTTATCTATACCATGGAATACTACATGGCAATGAGAAACAATGAAATCTGGCCATATGTGGCAACATGGATGGACCTTGAGGGTGTTATGCTGAGCGAAATAAGTCAGGCAGAGAAGGACAAATACCATATGTTTGCACATATAGGAGGATTAGGAGGAACTTGACGGAGGAACAAGGGGGAGAAGAAGGGGGGAAATGGTGGGGGAAAGGGAGAGAGGCAAACCATGAGAGACTCTTGAATGCTGACAAAAACTGAGGACTGATGGATGTGGGGTGGAGGGGGGATGGGCATGGAGGAGGACACTTGTGGGGATGAGCACTGGGTGTTATGTGGAAACTAATTTGACAATAAACTATTTGTAAAAAAAAAAAAAAAAAGAGCTATCTGATACTAAACTGTCTTTAATCCTGGAATTTCATGACCCAGGAGCCACCCCACAATCCCTCTCCAACCTGTGTCAGTGTCTGACTATTGTCTTTTATCAATCATCCTGAGCATGTTAAAACTTGCCAACAGCTTTTCCAGATTGTTTTATTGCTATGGTCAGTCTTGGTCTTTCTTTTTCCTCCCTATCGGGCCTCATTTTACTTCTTGCTTCAAATCCCAGCTCTGCCACTGGTTAGCCACGTGATTTAAATTAGTCACCTGAATCCTTTTAGACTCTGTATTATCATCTTTAAAATGGGTATAGTGTTCTCTCCCTCAAAGGGTCATTATGAGGACCTAATAAGAAAAATATAAAGCACATAGCCTATTAAATGTGCCTTCGGGACAAGAAAGCTTAACCATAAAGTAAACATAGAAAGCTATCTTATCTACCTTATTTATTCATTATAGTCACAGCATTTGACATGGCATCTATAATAGCAGGGACTCATTAAATCTTTGTTAAATAAATAAATAGAAAAGAAAGTTTATCAAGTTTCTCCATGGGCAATTAATCAAACCGTTACAAGTTCAGCAGTGTGCCATATACACAAACATTAAAAATTATCATTGTAATAAAGTTGAACATGATGTATCTCATTTACAGTTAGGCATTTGCTTGTGAGTGCCACAGTATTTTCACAGCTAGACATTTTCCTGCAAAAGGGTTGCTCCCAAAACGAAGGCAGAATTTGCATGAGGAATGTCTTGGTACTGAACATGGGATTTACTAGAATCAACTGGTTTTAGAGAGCTTCCTGAAACACAATTATATGGACATAAAGATGGACAAGACAGTCATATCTTCCTTTAGCTAAAATGTATCAAGAATGTAATTTGTGCAAAGTTTATGTGAATTTCCTTAGTTCTGCAGTTGTTTCTTGGTTTGCTGATGTCATTTATGTTAAGTAGATGATTTGTTTTCAATTTGGCATTGACACCGAATGAGTAAAGTATGCCAAAATAAATAAATTAATTAAAATAAGCACTGTGGTGAGGGAGGCTGCATACTGACTGACATAAAAGACTGAAGCTTCCCAAAGAAAACCATTTGATCCTCAAACAGATGGCCCCGGGCAGGTGATGACTTAATGCATCTATAGGACACTGGTTTTCGAAAATGCAACTGCTTTTCTCTAAGTTTAAGTGCATATTGCATGGGGCCAGTATCCCCACCCCCACAATTTCTCATTAGCACTGCACCTGTGGAAGGCCTGGTGAGACCATTAGCTTCTCAAACAGAAACATGTTCAGTGCGTCCAGAAATCTTTCTTATGTCCTGTGTAAAGAGTTCAGAGCAACATGAGATGAACTGCCTTCAGGCTCAGCCTTCATATCTTTCCTGAAGAAATTGCTGCCGCACCTAATCACAACCCTTTGGCCCCCTTAGAGAAAAGTCTTTCTCAAAATTCTGTTGATACTTAGAAAGAGCTTTGTAAATCCAAATGTTATGCATTACTCATTTAGATAGGTAATTTGGGAGGAAAAGTATTGCAGAGGGTAGCTGCCTCGTTCATTCACTCCAGGAAGGGTACTATGAGATGTTAATTTTTAAAAAAATATTTTTACCTAGTGAGGTCCACCCTAGAAACAAGCGTGTCAACCATGTGACACTATAAGATTATGATTCCCTCTACCATGCTGAGTTACTTCACAGATGGTGCCTTATTTAATTGGCAAATACTTTTGGCAAATCTTCTTTGTATTTGAGAATACAAAGTTGGATAAGTCATAGTTTCCAACATCAATGAATTCTCTGGCTAATGGAGGAAATGATCATAGAAACATTTGTTATGAGCTCTAAAAAACATAGATAAAGGAATAATTAATTCTCCTTGGTGACCAGAGATGAATAGAGGGAGGAACTGAAAATTTCACCAAAAGCCTTGGTAGATGACTGGGAGTGTGTCAAAGGCCATTCTGAAGTGAACAGCATGACCCTAGGTAATAAGCTATTAGGGGATATGACACAGAGCCCAGGGCAGCTAAAGGGTGGTGCTGGCAGTGTTGGGAACAGCCGGAGACATAGCTAGGCCAGAACACAACTCCAGTTAATGCAGGTGGATACAATTGCCTACATTTTATATACTGCTTCTGTCAAAATGTAGCAAATTGAAGAATATCTTCTGCCCCTTCCCAATGTCTTATTGTGTGTCCTATCAGTCTAGGCTTTGGGGATAGAGCAGACTCCCTCATTTCATGGTGTTTGCATTCTAATTAGGTAAGAAAGAGAATAACCAAGAAAGCAATAACTAACAAAGGAAATATCAAGAAATAGAAAATACTGTGCAAAATAGTTGGGGAGAGGGAGGGAGGCAAACCATGAGAGACTCTTGAATACTAAAAACAAACTGAGGGTTGATGGAAGTGGGGGAGAGGGGAAGGGGAGTGATGGGGATGGAGGAGGGCACTTGTTGGGACGAGCACTGGGTGTTATATGGAAACCAACTTGACAATAAACTATGAAAAATAAAATTAAAAAAATAAAATATAATATATATATAAAAAGAAAATACTGTGCAGAGTGTTAAAGCAGAGCAATGTGATAGAAGATGAATAGGTGGTACAATTAGGAAGGAATTACGGTACATTGTACAATTAGGTACGATGGTCAGAGAAGCATCTCCAAATAGGTGACATTTAACAGACACCTGAATAACACACACACACAAGGACCAAACATGCAAAGATCTGAAGGAAGAACATTCCAGGCAGAGTGCAAAGTCCTGAGGAGAAAACAAATACAGTGTGTTTGAGGAACAGAAAGATGACCAGGGTAGCTGCCGTGTAAGGAGTTTTGTGTATATATCAGGTAGTGCTTGCTGCATAACAAACCATCCCAAAACTTAATGGCTTAAAACAACAATGATCTATTCAGCTAACTATTCGGCAGTCCAATAATTTACGCTGAGCTCAACTAGGTGACTCCCTCATATATCCATGGACAACTTGGGTCGTGTAGACAATTTTGCTGATCTTAGCCAGGCCCCCTAACATGTCTGGGGCTTTGGTTTAGACATTTGAGTTATTCATCTCTGCTCTTTCTCATCTTCCAGTAGACTGGTCCAGCTTGGTGACCGAGTAGGGCCCCAGGGAGAGCAGAAGCAACCATGCCTCTTGAGGCCTAACCTCAGAACTGACACACCATCACTCTTGCCAAGTTCTATCACAGAACAAATAACAAAGCAAGTCGTAAGGCCAATCCAGATTCAACAGAAGAAATAGACTTCATTTCTTCTTGAAGATGAAAAGACGACCCAAAAAATCACATCATAAAGGGAGTGAGTGAAGCATGCCGGGAGAAGTGAAGTATTGTGGCCATTTTTGCACAGTCTACCATAAAATTGAAGAGACTAGTGAGAGACAGGTCATGAAGGACTTGGCAAACTCTCTTCTGCTGCTTCACCCATGACCAGAAGAGAAGTGAGACAATGCAAGGAGAACTTCTTAAGACCATAAAATAAGTTAGTACTATGGTAGCAAGGAGGAAATAAAAGCCTTACTGGTAGTTATTATATAATTTTTGAGCTAGAAGAGACATCGCTGATCCAAATGTTATCTTCTCCTTCTTAAAGAGTTCCAGAGAGTTAACAGAAGAGCTGAAAGTCAAAAGTAGGTCTCCTAATTTCCATCTAGGACTCCTTACATTCACCATGCTGTCTGCTTGATTAAAGATATTCTTGATTTAAAGACTTGACCTAACACACCAAGAAATGAAAAAGCAAATATACTAAAGTTTGACCATTTCCCCCAAGATACAATGTCTGGAAGCTCATTTGCTATCACAAGATGGTAATATATCAACCTTGATAATATATCAACAAGCATGATAATATTTCTTTTATGCAGAAGTTTTATCATCTAATATCGCCAGCCATTTAAAAGAGCTACTGAGAATAGGGTGCCTGGGAGGCTCAGTCAGTGGAGCATTCAACTCTTGATCTCAGGGTTGTGAGTTCAAGCCCCATGTTGGGTGTAGAGATTACTTAAAAATGAAATCTTTAAAAAAAAACTAATTTTAATCAAAGGGGTACCAAATATAATAATATGATAATAGCTACACTGGTTGAGAACTTGTCTTGCTCATCTTACCTTGACCTCTAAAATGCCAAAATAAATATCGCCAGACCATGCAAACTACGTTTTCTGTGCAAACATAATTCTCAAAGTCAGTCTGTTCCCTCAGTGTACAGAAATGTCTTTGGGATCATGGATTTGGTCTCATTCATCTTCACATACCCAGTAGGTCATGTGGGACCCTGGATCAAGTAGTCCATCAGAAAGCATTTATGGAGAAAATGAACAAATAAATGAAATCTTCATCAGAGATAGAAGAGCTAAAAATGAAAAGCCATCAGAAAGATTTAACAATCAGAGTAGTTTAAGACTATTAATTTCAGGGCAAATCTACTCTGAGAAGCTCCAATTATATCAATGTGTATTAATTGAGCTCCTTAATGAAAACATTCTGCTTTTAAGAAAAAAAAGGTTCATTTCTACTCTGCATTTTAGTAGATTTTGGAAAGATTTCCTACTTTTTAAATCCATTTTGTGCTAAATAGGTAAGTTTCAGTTCCTAGAAAATTTTCCTAAGTAGAATAATTTATTTCTTGGTAATTCCTGATAAGTATTACATGAATATTTCCCATGCATGTATTTATTAAAGAGCTTAAACATATTTAACCTGACTGTTATCCTAACAGAGCAATGAAGAGCCAGGCGGTGTCATCGCCATTTAACTGATGTTGTAAGCTGCTGGTCTTCCAAGGTGACCCAGAAAGTAGATGACTGAATCTAAAAGTGGGTGATTTGTCATTTCATTCTGGGGAAATATGAAGAAGTTCTCGGCTTTTAGGAGGTATCTTGGACCATTAAAGTACACATTGACAGTGACGGATGTGCCTTCATTGTGTGGTTTATAAAGGATAGATCAGGGCTGGGACAAGAACACACATCTTCTGACCCTGGTAGAGTCTCTTTTCAGGAAACATGACCCCTTTAGATGACCCCTCAGGGAATCTAGACTGGAATGAAATAGAAGGCTGCGAGTTTTACAAGACGTAAAATAATGACTCCAAACCTGATTTTATAGATTCAACAATATCTCTAGAGAATAATTCTCTTTCTCTTTCTCTTTCCCTGCTGCTGTAATTGACATATACTCCAAATGCCATTAGAACCAGCTTGCTCTGTAGGAAAGCATTTCTCTCTGTTCCCTGTTCAGTATGTGCTCACAGCAGCCCTCACTAAACAAAAGAATCCAGATAGATAAATAAATGATATTCCACTCCGGTTGTATAGCCTGACTGCTTTACTCTGCAACCTCTGGTTTTGAGAATGATCTATCCTGGCTGCAAATGTATCACTTCATCAAAGTTCTTTACAAAGCAGATGACATTGAAAGGAAGTGTCTCCTTTTTCAGGTTTAGAGGCTAGATTTTATAGACTTCAAAAGTCTCCCATCTGGCACAGTCCTCCTGCCAGGCGCAAATTCTGACATCAGTGTGGGAGCAATCATGAAACAACAACAACTTCAGAGGCAGGAAAACAAGAAACTTCCGATGTCTTGTAATTTCTCCAGAAGTAAATCCTCTCTTTTCTTGACCGTCACCTGGTGGTGACCTGCTCATTAAGAACCATTTACTACTTTTCAAAACACTTCCAAACCCATGAATTCACTTAATTTATGTATGTGTCCTATGAAGTCCACAGCCAAATATTTACATTTTCAGCAAATGAGAAAATGAAGCATGGAGTGCTCAAGCAATAGTCCCAAAGACAAACAGGAAGCCTGAGCATTAACGGGACAGGAAAACATTGCCCTGCCTGACCCCTGGTTGGGAGAATGTCCACCCTTCTTTGCACAGTGTCCATGGGCAAAGAAGAGAGGTGTGGCCATTAGGGAGCCATGGGCTACAGTAGAGTGTCACCCATCATGTCTGGCTGCAGCCACCAAAACTTCCACAAAGAATTGCCTTTAAGCTAGAGAACACAGCACATAAACTCTATATGAACAGAACGTTAAAGCTGTTAGATTTCCATGTCCCAAACTCAAGTCTTCTTCCTCCTACTTTCTGACTTTATTTCCCCAAAGGAGAATTTAAGTCACTTACCCTAGTCAGTGTCTTCCTCTGTGAAGGACACCAAGACCAGCACTGCCCATTAGAAGTATAAAATGAGCCCCCCCGCCAAGGGGCACCTGGGTGGCTCAGTGGGTCAAGCGTCCAACTTTGGCTCAGGTTATTGTCTCATGGTTCATGAGTCAAGCCCTGTGTTGGGCTCTGTGCTGACAACTTAGAGCCTGGATCCTGCTTTGGATTCTGTGTCTCCCTCTCTGCCCCTTTCCTGCTCGTTCTCTCTCTCTCTTTCTCCATCTCTGTCTTAAAAATAAACATTAAAAGAATTTTAAAATAAAATTACCGCCCCCCCCCCGCCAATAAAGGGAGCCATGTGGCTGACCTTCAGTTTTCTTGTAGGAACATTTAAAAAATAAAAAAAAAAGACAAAGGGTGCTTGGGTGGCTCAGTTAAGCATCTGACTTTTGATTTTGGCTCAGGTCATGATCTCATGGTTCATGAGCTCTAGCCCCCTGTCACTGCTTGGAACTCCCTTTCCCTCTCTCTCTCTGCCGCTATCCCACTCATGCTCCCTCTTTCTCTTTCTCTCTCTCAAAATAAATAAATAAAACTTAAAATTTTTAAAAAGTTAAACAGTTAAAACAGTTAAAAAGTTAAAAGTTAAAAAGTTAAAACCGTTAAAATGTGATTTTAATAATAGATTCCACTTAACCCAATATCACAAAATGTTATCATTTCAAAATGTAACCCATATCCTACAATGTGTTCATGAGATATTCACATTCTTCTTTTCATCCTCAGTCTTCAAAATCCTGTGTGCATGTCACACTTAAGTACATTTCAGTTGACACCGGCCACATTTCAAGGGCCCCAAAGCCACATGTGATGTGGCCAGTGACTGACAGAACAGCCGCAAGAGTTCTCACACTATTCCTCAGATTTTATAAAACTGTCTCCTGACCCCCATCATCAGAGGGGACCCCCAAAGCACCTCATAGTGCAGGTTCCAAGGAAAACAGTGGCAACACTAAGGCCCAGCAGGGAATAACTGGCTTTAGATCTTACAGTGGCTTTTTTGTGGGGAAAGAGAGAGGGACTGTCACGCCAGGCAAATGGAAGCCATTGTCCCTCCCCCTCGCCAACCTCATTCCCAACCTGTCTGCATCCTGGAGAGGGGAGAGCCCTCCATACTTTCTTTCTGGGTCATTGCTGGGGGATTCACCCAACAAAGGACCATAATTTACGAGGTTTCTGTCTGCAAATCAACTATTGCTAATGGCAAGCCGGCATTAACATTGATGTTGACAGACTGGAGATAAAAGGGTGGCTGTTTGTTCCATCAGCCCTTTGAGAAATCCAGGCCCAAACCCATTTGCAGACCATTTCCTAATAGATAAATGAGACACAAATCATGTGTACCTGATTGTAAATGACTACTTCACATGCACAAGGTAAACTCTGAAAACTCCATTTTTCAGCCAGCGGAGCAGTAGACTAATGACTCACTTTTGTTTCTACCAAAGACTAAGTGCTTCTCTCCAGAGGTAAATAGACCTGAACCTCCTCCCCCACCCCAAAGAGGCTAAATTACTCCAAGTAGTAACAGATGTCGCTAAACAAATGTGAGGGTGCCCCAAAACAGCACTTTTTTTAAAACTGTGTCTTGAAATAGCAGCACCTCATTGGATAAATGGGCCTCCCATTTAGCAACTTCCAGAATTTCAAATCAGTTTTGGTTTCCTTCCTATGGACCTTTTTATTCTGTATTTTATCCAGCACTGACTTTGCAATATCAAGGGAAAACCAGAGCTTGGCTCAAAAACATTACTGGAATATCTAGATTCAAACACAGAGCAGAAATGCAAATGAACCAAGCTGGGCAGTTTTCCAAACATACAGGAACTAAAATATTTCAGTTCCAGGCAGTGTTCACTATTCATGTAAAAACTGTGCCTGTTTGGTGGTTCTGGACTAAAAGGGTGCCACCCAAATTATGCTCTGAATCTTACAGTTACTGCCTCAGGTGTGACCAAGTTGGAGAAGGAACAGGTCTCTGTGCAGTGGGCACAGGATGGTTTCTGATTTGTCTATAAAGATGGGTTTAGTTTTTCTTTCTTTTTTTTTTAATGTTTATCTAGTTTTGAGAGAGAGAGGCAGTGTGAGCGGAGGAGGGGCAGAGAGAGAGGGAGACAGAATCCGAAACAGGCTCCCGGTTGTGAGCTGTCAGCACAGAGCCCGATGTGGGGCTCGAACTCATGAACCGTGAGATCTTGACCTGAGCCAAAATTGGACGCTTAACTGACGGAACCACGCAGGCGCCCCTGGGTTTAGGTTTTTTACTTTTACCATGCTTTAAACCATGAATCCAAAGATGCTGGTTGTTGCTTTTGAATGATTTTTAAAATAATATCTTCAGTAGAGGATATTGATTTATCCTACAGATTAAAAAATATATGGGGAGCCTGGGTGGCTCAGTTGGTTAAGCGTCCTACTCTTCGTTTTGGCTCAGGTCATGATCTCACGGTTTGTGAGTTCAAGCCCCGTGTTGAACTTCTAGCACAGAGCCTGCTTGGGATTCTCTCTCCGTTTCTCTTTCTTCCCCTCCTCCGCTGGTGGGTATGCATTCTCTCACTCTCAAAATAAATAAATAAATAAATAAATAAATAAATAAATAAATAAATATTAAACAAAGATATAAAATTGCAAATATGTGTATGTGTGTATATATCCCTTCCAATTCTCCAGTCTCTGCTAGTCACCAATCTCCAAAACTAAATTTTCACGTTATCTTTGCTACTAATGTTATCAGATGATTCTAAACATATGCTAATGTGACTCCTTTCATGGTTTTTATGTCTAATACTCTTTTGTGTTGGCATTTTGTCCTCTGGTGGTGTGCTCATTGTTAAATTGCAGCAACAGAGATTTAGGGTAGACATATGGAAGGACTTCCTTATAACAAGCGGTAGTAAATGCTGTCAAATCTTCCTAATTCCTTTCTAAAATAAGCAAGGGAAATAAGAAATGAAACCACTTTCTTGGAGTCACCTCGAAAAGTCTGTATCATCCCCCTACTTAGGAATACCTATGGGATACTCATAAATTTGACATAACTACTGGGGTGACAACATGTGCGTGGTGGTGGCAGTGGTGGTAGTAGTGTGTGTCTGTGAATGTGTTTGTTGGGATGAAGTGGGAGAGGCTGCAGAATAGAATTGAATAGAGAAAAGAAGGAAGAAAACAAAATGTGAAAATGGGTTTTTTCAGAATCCAGAAAAGCACAGCGAGCCGTGGTCTTGGCAAAGTTATGTACTGAAGCGAACTGTGACCTTTGTTGATAGCTGATCTTTTTCTGAGCCAAGAGGCTCCCACCCAGGCAGATCCCTCTTGGGGAAGCAAGCTCCTGCCCTTTCAGAGGGAGGTACTCACACATCAGATTTGTGGAATCTGACCTTGAGCTCTTGCTGACAGCCCCCCTCTCCCGTGGGCCCACCTCACATCCAGTCTCCACCCCATGGTGGTGAAACCATGGCCAAGCATGCCTGGGAGCAAGGTATCTTGGGGTTCCCTGAACCTAAAAGCCATGGCCTTTTCCCAGCTTTAAAGATTAGCCACCATAGGCATCCGCGTTCTGTTATCAACTCCATCGTTACTGCCGACAATATAGTACTGCCTCTCAGGCTCCCTCTTGGGAGGTAGGGAGGTTAAGAATGCAGCCTTTGAGGTCAGGCTGCCTATGTTCCACTCCTAAACCTCACCCTGTTTATGGCTCATTCCCCTGTAGTGAGATGGGAATCACAGCATCTCTGACCTCACCGGGTTGCTAATGCACCAAAGACACCCAGCACCATGTATAGACAAGTTGTCCTTGTGCAATAAATATTAGCTGCCATTTCCATGGCCACAGAGTCTCTTTCTGCTGCTGTCACACGTTTCCATTCTTGCTTCCATTTGTGTTGTCACCAACCTGAAGGTAGACCGATGTAAGAGAAAAGCACCATGCATGTGAAGCAATTCAACTGTTTTATAATTATATGCTCTGTGTGTGTGTACACGTATACACATGCATACACATGTGTGTTTGTAAGTGTGTATATATGTATCTGCCTCTATGTTTCAATCTCCTTACAAGTGAATGTATAGGTGAAATAGTACTTAAGCAAGGGCCTGTACAGTTTTCTCCAGGTAACAGGCTTGAAAACATACCCTTTACTGATTTCCTTCCCTCCCGTCTCCTTTCCTTACTGCCCTAACGGAGATTTCTGAGATCACCTCCAAGAGAAACTGCTCGTTCCCGGATCCCACATCAGGATCTTAGATACAGAAACCCTGCAAGAGAGTTAGTACAAGAGAGTTAGAATTCCGAATTGGCCTCAACTTGAGTGATCACTACCAGAAACAATGGCTCCCTGTCTCCATCGCCTCCATATTTCCCATATTGTTATGTGCAATGTAGTGGTTGTGGTGTGTGATATCGGTGATGTGACAGCCAGGTTCTAAGAGCTGAACCCAGGAGGACAGTTTCTATTTCATAAGTAATTCTCAGGCCCCAAGCACTTCCACTCTTAGCCCGTGCTACATTCCCAGTCTAACAGGCAAAAGTAATTAAAATTAATTCTGGTATTTCCAGACTTCTCTCAAAGGATGCTAGTGGCAGCATTTCCTAGACTCATTTCCTAGACTCCTTCTCCGTTTTTTCCAGTGTTTGAGAATGTCACATCTTCTCTTCTTGTCGTGATATCTCCCAGTTTCCCAAACACCCTGCCCAAAGAGGCTCTTTCTCTCTCTCCAGCAAGCTCTTTCCCCAGCTGGCTTTTAGTTGGGTGGATCAGTTTATCCTCCTCACATACATTAATTTTCTCTCAGTTTCCAAAGTCTCTGTGATCAAGAATCAGAAAAAGGCCAACTTGACCATTCCCCTAGTAGACAGTGGTAAGCATGACAAGGGGAAAACGTGAATGTCTATACATTAATAGTTTTCACTCCCAGTAAACTTTCCTCCCTGGAACATCCTTGTGGACTCTGCAGATAGAGATCCAGTATTCCTCTAGGTTATCCAGAAGCTTCTTCCCTTCTAATTGACCCATCTCTTTTTTACTTTTCTCACCGGAGTGGACATGGTTTCTCACAATCTCCAGTTGCGCTGCCTGTCTGACTCTGACCGTGTCCATTAGTGCTCTCTTGGCAAACTTAGATTTGGAAAATGAGTAACTAAATATTCATTATTAGAGGTGTTTTTCTTTCCCTAGCAGCTGCCATCTGCTCCTCTCCGCCTCAGTATAATCCTCATTTCTCCCTCCAGCATCCTCTTGAGAGGCTTTCATTCATTGTTCTTTATTCCTTTCTGCATTCAGTTGCAGACATTTCTTGAAATATGAGAAATAAGAAGTAACTCAAAATAGAAGGAATGAAAAAATACTAACCCAAAATCAAAGAGACACTGGAAGAGGTTTTTTTTTTTTTTACAAAACACATAAACAACACATGAAAGGTTGGAAAATAACAAAAAAAAATGAATTAAAAAAAAGAAAGACCTAGATGCAGGAAGGACAATTAGGAGATGGCTGGAAAGATGAATAATAACCAAACAGCCAGAGGACAGTCTGCAGCAGAGATGAAGGGTATAAACCAGAAGCGAAAAAAAGTGTTTGCCTGATTCTATTTTACAGACCGTCCTTTAAAACGTGATGTGTCATTCGGATTTGTTTTGATGTGCTAGACCTCTCCAGTGCCCATTCTGAGCTTTGAATGCAACTTAGTTAAAAGACTGGATGCATTTTAAGACCTACCATCCAGGTTACATGCTGATTTACTTGCGCACAATGAGCACCCCCGCAGGGGCACAATTCCGAACACCAAAGAAAACCCGAGGACAGAACACTTCCAGTCCCATTTCCATCCATCATGCAGTACGAGAAAAAAAAAAACCCTCAGTCTTCAAACTTGTGTTCCCGTCTATTAGTTGCCATTCAGAGGTTCTGCGGGGACATTGCTTCATGCCAGCCCTTCCATGAAAGATGAGGGATGTGACCTGCTCCTGATGAATAGGCATTTGAGATACAAAATATATTGAAGTTGACTTGTTTGTCATCATGTTTGTCATTTTCCCAGGGCCCATATAGATGGAAAACATTCCCAACCCCTGTCTCAGAGGCACAATGCATTCTGCATTGTATATGAGCTGGGTAATGTCAAGTGGCTATGATTGCAGCGTGGGAGTTGTTTTGGTTTATTTTGTTTTGATTTAAGTCAGGAAACAATGAGTATGCTTGTCATTTTCTATAAACATCATGGCCCCAGACCTCTTGTGGCTGGTGGTCTTTCATCTCCGTGGAGCCTTCTACCCAACAAACACCGTCTGCCAGGGACGCCTACGAATGTCAAAGTTCTACTGGGTTTTTCTGAAGCCTGCCTCTGCTTTCAGCGTCTTTGAATAAGCTACTGGGCCACAATTTACTTCCATTGTCATTTCTCAGAGAGATAGAGGGAAAGACATCTGCTACTTCAGACAAGAAGCCTATTGGAAGAGCATGCATACAATCAGAATGGCCCAGTGCAAGATTGTTCAATTCAGCTGCAATCAGAAAAAGGGAGAGAAAACAGAGGGGAGGGGGGAAACCCTGTTTCATTATGGACAGTATTCATTTCTGAGCCAGTGTTTGAGGAGGGAGCATGCTGCTAACTTTGTGAGAAAAACATACATTCTGTTTTCATCAAATAGGGTATAGCCAACCAAGAATCAATCATAGTGAAACATTAAAGAGTCAACTGTAATGGGGGAAACTAATATCTAATCATGAAAATGACATTTTTTTTTGCATGGGCACCTATATTGCATCATTGTAAATCACTACCAAACTATGCACCTGTAAAAAGTTGCAATAAAAATTTAAAGAAAAAGAAGTTACATCAAATTAGTTACTGCTATGTAATAAGTCATCAGGGTGTGGTAGCTTACAATAAGCATTTATAGGCTCATGATTTTCTGGGTCAGCAATTTATGATGGGTTCAGTTGGACAGATCATCAGCTTGCCTGGTCTGGGGTCACTCATGTGGGTACAGTGAGCTGAGGGTGTGGCTGGGAGCCCACTGGTCAAAACAAGTCACACAGCCAGGCTCATTGTGGGCAGGAACTACTCAAATGTGAGCACACAGAGAGGTATGAATAAACTGGGGCCATTACTCCAACAACCTATCACAGAAGTATTTTTAGAAACATTCTTCTCTGTATCTATCAGACTGAAATATGAGAACTTAGAATCACGTATTCATGTGACAGAATAGATATTAGATGCCTTCAAGTCCAGTCTTCCTTTGATAATTGAGGCAACTTAAGTTCAGACAAGCCACTTTTCTGCCAAGGATCACATGACTACCTTGTAATACATTAACTGCAAAGGCATTGGAAAGCACCTGGAATCGTTTACATAGTAATTTGATTTGGTGTTTAGGTTAGGTAAAATTATTTATACTGGATGAAAATAAGAACTCTCCCAGGACTAAAGAGTCTGGAAAATATTTTGGGAAAGAAAAGACAGAGCTCAGGTAGTCAGGTAAATATGTAGATGTAATGAGGGGAAAACCAATTAAAAGCTGAAGGTGTCATATTTTCCTCATGTTTTTAGATTCTAAGGTAGTGCTTCTCAAAATTCAATGTGTGTATGCATCACCTGGGATCTTGTTAAAATGCCAATTCTCATTCAGGAGGTGGGTTTTGAGACTGCATTTCTAACAAGCTCCCAGGTGAGGCTGATACTGCTGGTCTAGGGCCATAGTGGCAAAGCTCTAAGACTTAGCCTTGTCTATTCAGTTCCTCATCTGTCATCTTTACTCAGCCTCTATGTGCATCTCTCCTCACTGATATCACCACTTCCCATATTAACATGTCAGAAATCCAACCTCAATGCCCCTCCAGGGAGATTGCTCCTAGTGAAAGATGTGTGTGCCCAGGAGACAGTGAGTTCTCATCCATGTTGTTCCCCAATAAAACATAGAAGGCATAGAACATATTCTGGGGGTGCCTGGGCGGCTTAGCTGGGTAAGGGTCCAATTCTTGATTTGAGCTCAGATCATGATCTCACAGTTTACAGGATACAGCCCTATGTCTAGCTCTGCATCAACAGTTAGGAGCTTGCTTGGGATACTCTCTCTCTCCCTGCTCCTCTTTCTCTCTTTCCAAATAAATAAATAAACTTTAAAAAAAAAAAAAGAATTCCTATTTAGAACATACTCGGAAACCTAGATTTGTCTCCCATTCACACACCTCAGGGAGATTCCATCTGTTCCCCCTGCCCCCCACCTACCTCCTGGAACCACCATTTTCTTTTCTTTTCATAACAGTAGTTACCACCCACTGAGGCAGAGGCTGAATTCTTATGTCCCCACTCCCTATGCAGGCCACTTTGTTTAAGAGGGTTTTTGTACCCTGAGGAAGTTCCTCAAGAAGCACTTTCCCAGGAGGAAGTGGGGAAGTGAGACAGGAAAGGGACTGAAGCCAGTAAAGTGTGTGCTCTCCAGCCAGGTACCACTGGGGGCAGCTGAGGCTCAGGCCAGTTGAGGGCCTATGGGAGACTATGTAGAACATGCCCCAGGGTTACCCCTACCCGATAGGGTGGGAGTCACTGTGTTTATACAACAAACTCCCTGGCAGGTAGTGGTCAAGGGTGCTCCCAGGAGAATTAATTCACCAGTATATTTGGCTTCTCTAGACATGGCAATAACATTCGAATAGGACCTTCAGGTAGAGTCACTGGAGTTTACAGGAAGCAGCTTTAAGCTGGTAGAGGAGAATACAGAAGAAATGTAGGCAAACTTACAGCCCTTCTGCCTTAACCATCATTGAAGAACAAAACAGAAAGTCAAGAATAACTTAAATGGCTGAAATCTCTGACCAAAACCAAGGGAAGCACATGAAAGCAAAACATTATTAAAACAAGCAAACTGTTACCATATCCAACAATCCTTTTGATTGTTTTTATTTTTTTCTTCTTGAGATTGTTTGCTTGGTTTATTCTGTTGTTGTTGTCATTGCTTTTATGCAAACTAATTATGTCTTAGCTGCCTTACATACATGGTTGGCTTTCAGTGTAATCTACCCAAGTCACTCAATAGGCAAGCAAAGATTTTTATCATTGCTTTCGATTAGGAAGCAATGGTAGACCTGGACTTCCTTGTACCTGACATTTACCTAAACTGTGACCTTGGCCAAGGTATTCTCTCTAAGTTTCAGCTTCCTCATCTGTGAAAAAGGAATAGCAATTCTGCCTGCATAGGACTGTGGTTGGATTGAATAGAAAAAAGAATGTGAAGCAGCTGATCTATGAGAGACACTCAAATGTCCTTCTCCTCCCTCACTGTCCAATACCCTTACTGCTGAAGGCTAAATTCTATTCTATTCCATCAGTTTGTATTTAAGTCTGCATATATGCAAAAAAAATCTATGTTAAATTACAAAGGAAGATTAGAGCTAATAAAACATAGTTCTTTCCTTCCAGTTGCTTTCTGCTTTGGAGAAAGGCAGACATATAAGGAAGTAGCTCTAACAAAATCAGATAGTGATAGGCATTCTGTTCAATATAAAGAGTGCTATGCTCTGATATAAAGGGAGAAAGGAATTATTCTCTGTGTTCCAGTAATTTACATAACAGTAGTTGGTTCCATAATTCACACTCAACTGCTAGAGTCTGCAAAATTCTCAGCAACTACCATGTTCAACGGAATTGTATTACACTCAAAAAACCTTTGACTAACCTCTAATTGATGCCAACATTCCAAAGACTGTGAGGAAAAGTTGAAAACAATTTAGAAACTCCTGACTTGTACTAGGCACAGATTTATTCAGATAAAACAGACAGACAGAAGGTTTTTGAATTGAGATTATTTTGTCAATGGGGCATAATAAAAGGAAGATAATAAAAATTATCGCTTATGGACACCTGGGTGGCTCAGTTGGTTAAGCAGCCAACTTTGGCTCAGGACATGATCTCGCAGTTCGTGAGTTCGAGCCCCACGTCGGGCCTTATGCTGACAGCTCAGAGTCTGGAGCCTGTTTCAGATTCTGTGCCTCCTTCTCTCTCTGCCCTTCCTCTGCTCATGCTCTGTCTCTCTGTCTCTCAAAATTAAAATAAACATTAAAATAAATGAATAAATAAAAATTATTGCTTACACTCTGAAAATCCTTTCTCTTGCTATGAGATTGGGTTATGAGAAAAAAAATAACATGTATTGAACACCTCTAAATGCTAGGTATTATGGTAGAGTCTGTTTGATCCTTTGACTCCACAAAGAGCAACAGAGAAAGCTGTTGATCAAGCAAGTTTACACTTACTAGACTTACTGCAGTAAGGAAGAACACTATCTTGACAGAGAATGGTTTTAGGTTTGACTTAGGTAATTTTTAGGTGGATCTTGCAAGACCTATAATTTGTTGGAATTGGGCAAAATTTGTCACTTTATTATTACTTACTTTGGGTTGGTAAACACATAGAGTTTAGGATTTTGAAGGGAGTCTTGCTGAGTAAGCTGTTTAGTTGGTGTTATGAGATAAATTGTGTCCCCTCAAAATTCATATATTGAAGCTCTGACCCCCAGTACCTAGAAGGAGACTGTATTTAAAGATAGGACCTTTAAAGAGGTAGTAAAGGTTGAAGGTTAAAGGTTAGGGTGGAGCTTAATCCAATATGACTGGTGTCCTCATAGGAAGAGATTAGGACACAGACATGGACAGAGGGAAGACCATATGAAGACAGAAGAAGATAGCCATCTAGAAACCAAGAAGAGGGGCTTCAGAAGAAATCACACCTGCCAACATCTTGATCTTGGACTTCTAATCTCCAAAGCTTTGAGAAAATAAATTTCTGCTATTTAAGTCGCCCAGTCTGTGGTACTTCGTTATGGCAGTCCAAGCAAACTAGTGCAGCTGGCGCAGTTTTCTGTTCTTGAATCAGGTAGGTTAAGTAACATGCCCAAGGTTACAGAGCTATGACGATGAGCCAAGATTCTCTCTCCTCCATAGCTTTGACTATGGAGAAACAAGTTATAATAGGGACTAAAAACAAAGTAACTAGGGTTTTTTGTACCTTTAATCAACTGGTCAGTTTTCCATGAGGCAGGGGACAGCACAGGGCACCCATTGTAGTTTGTTTCTATAGCCTTCAACTTAGGATAGCATTTTGCAGTTTGCAAGCTGTAAGGACCAGAGGTATTTTTTCCAGGTGAGCATACACTTCTGTGTCCCTTCTTCACCTACCTCAACATCCCCTAAGCACTAACTTTTTCTAAGTGCAGAGATTTGAGACTTCCACCTGCCAATATCTGCAACTCTTAACCTGAGCTGGTTCTGTGATCACTGGAGCCCTTGCTCAGGGCTGATAGGAAGTTCTGGACATTGAATACCGCCATCCCAAGCCTTCAGTCAATGACTGATGAGAGAAACGGATAAATACTCCCATGGGATAATTCCGAGACATGTTCTATGCTATTCCCACAGCTCCCCAGATGAACTGACCCCAGTTTCCCACAACAGCAACTAGCTGATACACATCTTATGGCTGCCTCCCCTCCCCCACTGTGCTTGCTGAGATCCCCTCCCAAATAAGCTGCTTGTACTCAGCTCCTTGTCTTAGGATCTTCTGCGGGAAGAAGGCAATTGGGGACACCAGGCTATACGTACTGGCTCCAATCTGACAGGCTCCTCTCTTGCCTCAAACTTCTTTATGGACCTCTGGTTCTCTTAGGCTACAGGGCATGTTGGTTAATCTGACCTGGAAGACCTGGCATGATCTGGCACTTGCCCATCTGTTCTTGTCAGGATTCTTGGCTTTAGCAATAGAAATTGTCTGAGTACCCAAATCAGAAAAGGAATTTATTAGAAAAGGCTCTCTTATAGAGCCAGGCTGATTCAGAGGTAAGGTAATGTTGTTTAGGACACCCTAACAGACCCCATCACACCTTGGTTCTGATCACTCTCTGCCGCCAGATTCCACTGCTTGGACACTCCCGACCAGCTAATGCTCAGCTACCAGCAGCCTCCATGGGAGTGTCCCTAACCAGCATGTGTCTTCTTGGCCCAACCTCAAGTTACCTACAGCCTGAGAGAGAGTATTAGGCTTGACATGCTTTTTTTTTTCTTATTTACTTATTTTTTTATTTAATTTTTGAGAGAGAGAAACAGCATATGAGCAAGGGATGGACAGAGAGTGAGACAGACAATCCAAAGCAGGCTTCAGGCTGTCAGCACAGAGCCCAGTGCAGGGCTCAAATCCATGAACCTCAAGATCATGACCAGAGCAGAAGTCAGACACTTAACCAACTCAGCCACCCAGACGTCCCAGGCCTGATATGCTTAAAAGCATCCTACCAGGATGTGAGGAAAGGACTCTCTTTCCTATGTTAGTATCTACCACGGGAAGTGGGTACATCCCAAGTAACCAGGTGTTTAAACACTGGGCAGTCAGAAGCCAGCCGCCTCCTGCCTCACAGGCCCCTCCTTATCCTAACATCCAGCAGTACCAGGCTTGACGTATCTCCATGAAGCCTCCATGCTTCCTGCTGTTGTGAAGTGTGCTGTTCTCTGTACAGAATGCTCCCCTCTTCAGAATTCAGGTCAGCCTTCCTCAGGGAAGCTTATCCTGAGACTGCAAACAGGTCAGATTCCTCACAACAGCTTTCCTTTCAGAAATATGTTCCCTTGTAATTGTATTTTTATTCACATCCCGCCCATGAAGCTAGCTCCCTGAGGGCCAGAGTTTTGTCCACTATTGCTCACCCCTGTAAGATCAGCATTAGGCAGAAGTCTCAGCACATATTAGGCACCTAATAAATAGCTGTTGAAAGAATGAATGAGTTCATTCTTAAGCAGCTCAATTTAGATTTTACTCAAATCACAGGTTGTCAATTAGCTGAAAACATTGTCCATTTGGCTCAGAGGTGAGACAACTCAGATTTTCAATGAGATACCTATCTTCTCATGACAGACACTAAAATAACCCAATGAGGCATGTGGGCCTCTTTACATGTTTCCAAAGGAAAAAACTTTTTTAAACTAATTTTTTAAAAAGTTTTTAAGTCTAAAGTGTATTCAACCTTAGGGTATGTATCTGTTAACTATGGTTGCATAACACAACTCTCCACAACTCAGAGGCTAGAAATCACAGTCATTGAATATTGTCCATTCATTGTTGAGTTGGCTGGAGGTGAGCTGACCTAAGCTTGGCTCAGCCAAAGGTAGCTCTGATCCTTGTAATCCCATCCTTCTCCTGACACCAATGGGCTATCCCAGTGATGTCCTTCTCATGGCCACGATGAAAGCAGAGAAGGTCAGTGAAGTCACAGGGGTCCTCATAAGCCCAAGTCTCAGTAGTGGCTTACTGTCAGTTGTCCCCACAAGCCATTGGCCAACACAGGTCACATGATCAAAAACAAAGCCAGGAGGTACAGAAGTTCATGATGAGGCCACAGCAAGGGTATGGATACAGGGAGGGCTGAAAACTCAAGACCACCAATGAATCACCCACACGATTCAAGGTCAAGTAAATGACAAAATGCATTTAGAAATGCAAATGGCCAAATGACAATCATATCCTCAATCAGTGTGTAGGTTTAAATTCCTTTCAAAAGCAGTACTCCTCAAAACTGTCAAGGTATCAAAAGCAAGAAAAGCCTGAAATTGTCACAGTCAAGATAAATAAGGAAACATGGCCAAAAAAATGTAATTTGGAATTCTAGATGGGATAATGGGACAGGAAAAAAAAAGCACGTTAAGTAAAATCTAAGAAAATCTGAATAAAATATGGGCTTCAGTTAATAATAATGTTTAGTTGTGAGAAATGTACCATACTAATATTAGATGTTAACAATAGGGAAACTGAGTGTGAAGTATATGGGAACTCTCTGTACTTTCAACTTTTCTGTGTATCTAAAACTATTCTAAAATTAAAATTTTCCTTAAACAAAAAAAAGCAAAGATGGAATATGGTTCATGAGAGCAAGAATAACTTCTTGTCTAGATTCATCAAATACTTAAACGTATTACTGTCTTCCAAATGTCAGAGCCACTGACTAGGGGAAGTCCCTTGTCTGAGACTCTGGGACCAGTGATATTCTACCAGAGACATATACTCAGAGAGGGGTCGAGTGTTTATGGAGAGGGCTCTTGTCTGAGTCACCTGCCAGTCAGGAGAAAATAACTGCCCACAGGCGCCCCTGAGAGATGTGGAACTGCCACCCCAGTCCTTAAGCTCCTCCCTTTGGGCTCCTCCCAGCCTCAAGCCACTGCAGTCTTATTCTTCACAGCACCTCTGCCCTCCACTCACCCTCTCTTACTTCTGTTTCTTCACCTGTACCTCAATCAGACTGGATAGTTCTAGACCCAACACCAAACCTCCGTGGTTTTGGAGTAATGTAATATAAACAAGCTAACTGAAAAGTCCACAGCTACAAGAAGATCAAGGAAGTCCATTTCAATTCATTTATTCTTCAAAATCTCATTTAAATCCCACCACTTTCCAAGAAGGCTTCCTTGACTGCTATTCCCTTCATCAAAGACCCTTTCTTGGGACACCAGAAGCCCTTATACCATCTAACCTTATAGCTTTCCATAGAGTTGTTCAGCCTAATGAACTGTAAGTCCCTTGAAGGCAGGGACCAACCTGAATATATCCTGTATCCTCCAAAGATTTAACAAAATGTTAGGTCATGTGCTGCCACCTCCACCCCGCCAAATCTCCAAGGAAGAACCAATTCTCTGCGCCCCAACGGGCAAAGCCAACTGTCTGAGGTTGCAGAAGGCTCACGGGAGTAGCTTGATGCCATGGAAACATGGCATCCCTCAAGTAGACCATACTCCACAGAGTTCTGGAACAGCTGCTGCCGCCGGTCTCCACCAGTGCCATTTCTGCTTCCCTGAATTTTATATTGGCTGGGATAATAACACAAATTAAGGTGTTTGCTGGTTTCTATTACCATTTTTTGAGTAAATCGGTTTTTCTGTATTAACGCATGAGAAAGAGATTGTCAGCAAACATACCATTTATTTCACTCTAAATGCTCAGTCATGTTTTTCTAATACAATTCAGTGCTTCCAAATTTATTTATTGCCACCTCAACAGATCCAAGCAAATCATGCTTTGATACACGCACACTATGCCCGTGTTGAAAAGAGATTTGTTAATAGGCTGTGTTTGTTGAGTCGTACTGCCTCTACTCCTAAGCAATTGCACTGATAGATTACACATGGAACGCAAGCAAAGAATTCTTACTTCATCCTTTCAAGAGTTCTGGTTCTGGTTGGGATGGCAGGAAAATGGAAAAACAAAGGGGACAAAATGGAACAGAAGCTCACCATCCGTTCTCTAAAATTAAATTTCCAAACAGCGCTTATAAAGCCTTGCTAAATTTAGATTTTGTTACAAAATGGAAAATATAATTAAATTGCTTTTTTTTCCCCCTCTCACCTATCCCAGAGAAGTTTTTAGAGTTTGAGAGTTTATGGGTATGTTCTCAATAAAGCTTCTTCCCCATGTACGTATATTTATACATATACATACACACATAAATCTACATATATATGTACAATACATATATATTTACATACATTATATGATAATACTCATAACTGTATATAATGCTGAGTGATTGTATTATATATAAAATAATATATCATTGTATATTTTGTGTTATATATAATTTTATAGTTATTTAAATATATAGTCATATAATTTAATATGTGTGATATATCCATATATGTAATGTATACAATATATTAAATTACATAATGTATATATTACACATAATTTAAATATATGCAGTATACATAATTTGATATATAATACATACATTGTAGTAGCAGGGACATCTGTTAACACAATAATTAAACACAGCTTTAAATGTCAGACAACCCACGTGTTTTATTTGGAAAAAAAAGATGATGCAGAAGGGAAAGGGAAGAGGAGGGAAGGAGAAGGTGAGTTCAAAGCTGGAAAAGATTCTGGAGATTCTCTTTGAGACCCACACTCTGTTTTACTGGCCTGGAAGATGACATCCAAAAGGGAAATTGATCTGCCCAACATCATACATCCAATCTACAGCTGAGCTGTGAGTCAAATGATGACCTTGAAGCAAAACCACTTGGATTTCTGCTCAGATTGTGCAAAGTCATGTAGTAACTAACTCCAAGACCCTAGGGTATGCACCTGATGTCAATCAGCAAAGCTTCGCCAGAAGCCAGCAAGCAGAGCTGCAGAGACACCCTTGGGCTGTCCTCCCCACCCACGGCCAGGCTAGTCTCCAGGACCCCAGTTGCTAGTTCGTCCTTCAGATCCATTAGCAGGTTGAGAATCGTGGGCTGGCTTTTTAATTAAAGATAATAATGAAAGACTAAACACAGTGTTGACTAGAAGCAAACCATTATTCTTCCTTAATCACTTAGGCCAAGCAATTTATCTTTGTAGTTGGCAAACTCTCAAAAGGAATAAATCAATGCTAAATCTGAAATTCAATGACTCAAAGGCTTTTGGAGAAAAATAAACCTCCCAAGGCATCACAAAAAGGCAAGGGCCAAGATGACATTTGGGATGTTTTGTAAGTTGCTATGTTCTATACTGGTAGAAAGAGAATTATCATTAGTATTGCTCATAATATATGTGAGTTAACCCCCAAATACCTTAACTTCTTTATAAATCACCTTTTTCATTTCTTGATGTTGGCCTCATAAATATGCCCCCAGTTATTCAAAAGCAAGTTCATTTTATATATTGGGTTCTGCTGGTAAAATAAGAGACACTCTGTTACATTACACAAATGCTACCAGAGTGTTTCCCTGTATGCTTTATCTAATATTTAATATTATAGAGATTTAAAACACCAGGCACTTACAGTCAAGTGCAGTGATGTTCCAAAATAGATGATTATCAAATTTAAAAGATGTATCCTCACAACTAGCATGTACACAGTTTTATAACTGACAAGGCATGATTGCAAATATCAATTTATTTTAAAATCTGGTCCTAGATTCCTAATGTTCACAAAAATAATACACAAATATATGGTTATTGTTGAAACTTCAACAAGTATATATATATATATTTTTTAAAAAGTCCCCCTCTATGTCAAGCCCCTTTATCATCAGTTTGGTATCTATTCTTCTAGAAGAGTGCTGTCCAATAGAATATAATGTGAGCCATAAATGGATATAAGATATAAAATACCCACATTGTTAAAAAGGAAAAGAGGGGTGTCAATGTAGCTCATTCAATTAAGCATCTGATTTTGGCCCAGGTCATGATCGCATGGTTCATGGTTCAAGCCCTGCATCAGGCTCTAGGCTGACAGCTCAGAGCCTAGAGCCTGCTTCAGATTCTGTCTCCCTCTCTCCCTGCCCCTCCCCTAGTCATGCTCTGCCTCTCTCTCTCTCTCTCTCTCTCTCTCTCTAAGAACAAAAATAGAAACTAAAAAGGGCTAAATAAAAAGTGAAAATAATTTTAGTAATAATGTATTTTTTATAATTCAACATATATCAAAGATTATCATTTCAACATGCAATCAATATAAAATTGCCGTGAGATAGGGGTGCCTGGGTGGCTTAATCGGTTAAGCGTCCGACTTTCGCTCAGGTCATGATCTCGCGGTTCGTGGATTCGAGTCCCGCGTCGGGCTCTGTGCTGACTGCCAGCTCAGAGCCTGGAGCCTGTTTCAGTCTGTGACTCCCTCTCTCTCTGACCCTCCCCTGCTCACGCTGTCTCTCTCTCTCTCTCTCTGTCCTAGAAATAAATAAAAAACATTAAAAATTTTTAAAAAAATATATAAAATTGCAGTGAGATAGTTTACATTCTTTTCTGTACTAAGTTTTCAAAATCCATGGTGTACTTTATACTTACAGCATACTTTAATTCAGACTGAGCACATTTCAAGTGCTCAGTAGACACATGGGGCAATGGCTAACTATTGGACAATGCTGCTCTAAATATTTCCTTCTATACACATTGAGTGTATGGTGTGTGTGGAGACGGGTGAGAGAGAGACTATAAAAGGTTATATCAGTTAAGTGCTCTTTTGCTGCTAGTAACAGAACTAACAACAGCCTAAATAACAAAGGCCCTAAATTAGCCATGTAACAGAAAATCTGGATTGCCAAGGCTGCTAATTTCAAGGCTGGACAAGCAGCCAACAATCCAGGTTCCAGGTTGGTGTCTCTGTAAGTCTCTCAGCCCTTCCGTGCTGCAAGATGGTGACTGCAGGTCCAGAGAGCACATTGTTGTACATCAGCCTACAAAGACAAGAAGCAGAAGGATGACTTCAAAAGTGAGAAAGAGCTCTTCCTGTATTTGTGGAAGGGAAAAGATGTTTCTCAGATTCCCCTCATTGGCCAGAACAGGTCACAAGTCCTTCCCTAGTAACAGGGAAGATGGATAAATATCTACTGTATTTTTGTCTCCACAGTGAGGAGCAGCAGGAAATGGAAAATAAGGTCAAGAATGGGTAATAGGAACCCAAAGGCCATGTAAAGATCTAGAATGGAATTCCTGGCTCAAACAGTATTCTCATTTTAGAGTAAGATTGACTCTTCAAAACCACATTCCACATGGGCTGTGCCAATTTACATTTCCTCTAAAACTATTTAAAAAAAAAACAAACTCATGCCATTGGCAGAGGCACTGGCATTACCAGATTCTCAAATAACAGTGTACAGTTTATGCTTCTATGAGCATCACCTTCATTTTACTCAGAAGTTCAATGACTTTCCCAGGCCATAGCCAAGAAACTGAGCCATGAGCCACCCCTTAAATCCAGGTCTTCTGTTGAGAAACGCACTGCTGCTCCCATTCTCAGCTAAGATCTGCCTGATACATAAAGAATAGTTTGTGAAAACTGAATGTACAATTCAAGAATCTCAATATGACTTTTGTGACCAGTTTGAAAATCCAATGTAAGAGCCAGTCTCTTCCCAGCAGAGTCTCTGGTATTTGTGAAAAACCCTGTATAGCTGTCCCTGTCTGAACATCAGGCAAACAGATCTTGGGGACACTGAGTGATCTGTCTACTGTGATCTACTCAGAATAGCTTTTATTCTTGAAGAGAAGATAAAAATCTCAAAGTGCTTTTATGCCCATCATGTGATACAGGAAAAAAAGAAAAGGAAAGAAGCTCTATGAGGTTTGTAGAAGTGTCCAAATCTATCAGATATATGGTCCCTGAGACTCAGAGAAATAAAGTGATCAGGTCAAGATCAAATGTATAATCTAGGACCCAGGTCTTAGGTGTCAGGACATATAAGAAAGGAACACTAAACATCAGGGAAGTGCTCAGTGTCTCCTACATCAACAACTTCTCAATGGTCTAGGCACTAAGTATAATAATAATTACAGCCCATACCTACAAGAGCATTTATTACATGCTAAACACTGTTCTGAACCCTTTACATTTGTTATTTTATTTAATCTTCACAACTGTCCTGGAAGGTTGTATATAAGACAGCTATTTCTGCATGACAAACTTGCAAGGGTATACAATAGACATTTAGTTCTCATTAACATATATATAGTTTGTCTGTGGTTCAGTTGAACTAGGGTAGCCTCAGCCAGTCCCAGCTTTGAGCCAAGGACAGGGTTCAAGTTTGTTCTTGAATAACAATTATCTTATTAAATTATTTGTGACCAATGGATTTTCTGACAGAAGTCAGAAAATCAGGAAAATCAAAGGAAAAACAGAAACAAAGGATGCCATTGAGGCCTATGCATTCTACAGCTCCCATACTTACATGCACATTCTGTTAGCCAAAGTGAGTCATCTGGCCAAGCCCAAAGTCAGTTGGGAGGCAAGTATGATCGCCAACAATGGTGGTCAACTGGGAGAGGGTAACTACCTCCTGAACAATAACTTAATCTACCATCAGTGAATTCTGTTATGCCTCATTTATAAATGAGGAAACTGAGACACAGAGGTTAAGCAACTCTTCCAAAGTTACATAGCTATAGAGTACTAGAGTTGAGATGTAGGAATTCAACGATGAATAAAATTCATTTCTGTCTGAGACATGGTTCTGAGACTTGAATTCACATGACATAGCCAAAAAAAATTTTTTTAGATACTGTATCAATTTCCAACTTTGCTTCACCTTTCAGATCATCACCACATGCACAAGCACTTCTGATTAACACAAATGACATCTGAATTGAAAATTGCACACTCAGTGGGCCTCACACACAAATAGAATTTTCTCAGTACTCATGAGTGTGAATTGGAGTCATTCCAGTGTCTTGGTAGAAATGAGAGGCCTCCAGCAAGTAGAAAATTGTCCCCCTGTTCATCTTCACAGGGTCCAATGGAATCAAGGATAGGGCATTAGATTTGATAAGTAGGAGGTCATTGATTAAGTCATCATATGAAATTCCCAGATGAAACTTCATCTCGCTGGCATACATTACTTTAGAATGGTAGTTCTCGCACTGTGGCCCCCTGGACCAGAAACACCAGCATAATTCAGAAACTAGATAGAAATACAAATTCTGAGGTCCCACCCCAGACCTACTGAATCAGAAATTGTGGGGGTGGGACCTGGCAGTTCATGTTTCAACAAGCTTTCCAGAGGCTTCTGATGCTGCTTCTAAAATTTAAGAACCACTGCTCTAAGGGGCTCTGAGAACACAAAGAAACACAGCTGTGTACAGTGTTCATAATCACTGACCTGCTGAAACATCGATTGTTTTCTTCCATAGCCTCCACATGCTTGGTTCTGTGAACTACGCCTTTATCTTACTGTCAGTACAGTGGTTGAGTTTGCTTATGGTCTGTTTAGCCACTGTCCTACAAAGAGGACCCCATCTTATATTATTTTGGCTCTGATTTCTCTGGAGATGGAACATTTTCCCCTTTGAAAGGTACATTTTCCCTTTGAAAGGTATATAAATCATCCTGGATTGGATCCTGAATCTTTTTTATTTTTTTGCCGTAAAGAACATTAGTGGGACAAGTGATAAAATTTGACCAAGGTGTGGAGATTAGATAAGAGTATTGTATCAGTGTTAATTTCCTTATTTTCACTATTGAAATGTGGTTATATAAGAAAATGTGGTTGTTTCTATGAAACACATATGGTCATATTTAAACTTCAGGGAGCATACTATTGGAAGCTTACTCTCAGGCAATTCAGAAAAAAGTGTGTGTGTGTGTGTGTGTGTGTGTGTGTGTAGAGAAAGAATGATAAAGCAAGTGGGGTAAAATTTTAGTATTTGGAAAATATGAATGAAGAATATGTAGGAATTCTATGCACTATTTTCCCAACTTTTGGTATTATTTCAAAATTAGAAGTTGAAAAAGGAAAGTAGAGCCACCATAATGGATGCTCCATGTTTATGCAACTGATTTCACAGAATCTCATGTTTCACATTCATTTATGTTTTGGCATATTACTTTCATCCCTCCAAAGTGTCCGGATGTTGGAGATACCTGTGGAGAGAGGGTGGGCACCAGTTGTGAAGAGAATGGAAATACTGTGATTGTCACAGCTGAAAATGCCATGGTCCCCTCTGAATTTCTAGGGTATTTATTATCTGTAATGCTTCTTTGACAATATTTAGAAGTAGTTTAAGAACACAGCCTCTAGGGCCAAACAGCCAGGGTTCAAATCCTGCCTCATGTATTTTCGGACAAGCCCCCACTTCGAGGTATTTGTAAGATGGGGTTGATGATGACAATGGGGATAAAATGTAGCATGCTAAGAACTATGCAGGGCACATGGTCAGTTGTTCGGTAAATGTTTACTGTTGTTATTATATCCATGTCTGTTTTCATTATAAGTCACTTCATGTTTATGGCTGCAAGTGCAGATAGCTGTGTGTCCATGGTAAGCTCCCAGGGCGTGGACCTTCATCTGGTCCTCTCTTACTTTACACCTTGTGAAACAGAAACCCACAGTTCAATAACTTGCCAGAGGCAACACAGCCTGTCAGAATTACTTACCAATTCAAGACATTTGTGCCTGAAATCATTTCTGCCAGCACACTCTCAAGGTTAAGGGTTTGGAAGAGCAGCCACACAGGCACTCTTTGGTTTTCCACAGGTTTTAGGTGAGAAACAGCTTCACCTTGGAGCTTCACCTGGATGGCTCAGTTGGTTAAGCATCTGACTTCAGCTCAGGTCATGATCTCATGACTCATGAGTTAGAACCCTGCATCTGATGAGCCTGACCTGTGCTCTGGGCTCCAAACTCTCTCTCCCTCTCTCTCTGCCCCTCACTCACTCGTGCCCTCTAGCAAATAAATAAATAAATAAATAAATAAATAAAAATTTAAAAAAACTAACACCTTCATCTTTGGGTATCAGGCACTTCCTGAAGTGAGAATAATATTTTCAACAGAGTCATCAGAGTGAGAAAGTGCCAGGTGCCATAGGAGCACTGAACTGTAATTCATTTTTTAAGGGTCAGGTATTTAGTGAACAATGGAAAGGAACATGGTAGATGAGAGTCAGAAAACTGTAGGTTTAAATTTACCTACTAACCTGGGCAAGTCACTTAACTTCCTTAAGCCCCAATTTCTGCATCCACAACGTAGAGGTAGCAGCACACCTCTCCCTATGGAGGGAGCAAAAATCAGGTGAGATGCCCATTGACAGGGGAGGTGTCTGGGGCCCCAGGTGGTCAATGGCTATTGGTTTTTTGAAAGAGAGAGAGAGAGAGAGAGAGAGAGAGAGAGAGAGAGGTGGCCTTTTTTGGCAGAGGAACTAATGGTAAAGATTGAGCCGGCAAGGACCAATAGAAGGAGTGGTGGAACGTCACTAGTGCCAGAGGGGCACTACTTAATAGGAAAGCTTCCAAGAGTCCCACGCTGTGAGAAGGAGTGAAGATCTTTCAGATCTTCACCACCAACCGAATCTTCAAGGAAGCATCTAAAAGAGCGAGATTTCTTTCTTCATTCACACATTTTCAGTCGTGTTGGGTTTCCCCTGCAATTAACTGGCTAATTGGAAAGGCAGCATGGTACAGAGTCAGAGACATTGGTTTCAGACTGGGACAAATCTGGCACTAAACTGGCAACTTTGAGGGGTGCCATCAACACAAAGCCCACTTCAGATCCTCTGTCCCCCCCTCTCTCTACTCCTCCCCCACTGGTTCTTTCTCTCTCTCTCTCTCTCTCTCAAAATAAATAATAATAAATAAACTTCAAAACAACTGGAAACTTTCAAATTGTTTGACTTTAGGCATAGTCCTCAAGCTTTACGAGGCTTGGTTTCTTCACTTGTAAAAGGGTTCAGCAGTTCCCACTTGGGGTCTCATATGGTTGCTGTCAGATGGGCCACTCACATGGCTACAGACTGGGATCCCAGAAGAAAACATTGACCAGAACACTCTCACATGGCGTCTCTGGCCTTGTGGCCTCAGTATAGTTGAACTTCTTTCTGTACATGGGTGATTGGCTTACCTAAATCAAAAGAACCAGGTGGCCTTTTCTGACCTACTGTTGGAAGTCAGATAGCATCACTTCTACCATGCTGTACTAGTTGAATCAGTCACAAACCCACTCAGAGCAGGGAAAAGACATAGGCCCTACCTCTTGATTGGAAGGACCATCATAGAATTTATAGATATGTCTTAAAGATGCCACAATAGTAATACCATGTTATAAGGTTGTAAAGTATTTTGCATATAGTGTTATTGTTGAGATTTTTTATAATTATTGGTTCATAGCAGGATAATTTGCCACTACTTCCCATCAGTCATCTTGCAGGTTATAAGAGAGAAACATAGGTAGGCGGTATCAATTTTTCAAGCCACAGGTTTATAAAAACCTAGCCACTTGAATCCAGGCTAGCAACTAGTTGAATGCCATTGATTGCTCAGATGAATTGAATGAATGCCTTCTCCATGTCCCTAAGATGCATTGATCTACTGCTTTCCTCCCCAGCGCTGTGTGAATGTCACTGAATGGTGAGAGGCCAACTAAATGGGCAGGGATATTGATTTTCTTTTCTACCATTTTTGAAAGCTCTTTGCTTACCAGGTGCTGAGCAAACATCAGGCAAATGGCAGACTATGTAGAAATAGATCAAGTGAGGAGCAACAAAGGCAGTTATAGTTTTCTGAACACGAAGCTGGTTAAGCTTCAGGTGACCTCCCCACCTCTGGTTTTAGATTGGAAGTTGCACACTATTGTTCACACTTTATTATTTGCTAATCCATAATATAGTTCACCCAGATGGTACTAAGTAGCATCAAGGAAAATATTTCCAACCAATCCATGAAGATTAAGCTCTAGCCCTGTCTGAGGAGAGCTGACTGAAGACTCAGGTGTGCAGTGCTAACAAAAGATGGGGCTGTGCATTTCAGAGGATGGGGCGTGCATCCTAGATGCCCAAATGTAGAATTGCTTATACTCTTGGAACTGATAGGAAAGACCTGTTTGGTCTGTCTCAGGAGTGACAAACAGGATTTCTTTAATATAGAGGACATTCTAGAAACCACCCAACACTATATTGTTATTGATACCCGGGGAAACTGAGGTATATTTATCTCCACTCAGAAAAAAAAATCCAGGGGTTCCCTCAGGTGGTCAAAGGGAGGCAGATTGGAAATCACTTACAAACTCACACCACTGACAAGGAGTGGAGAGGGCACCTTGATATTTTGGTTGGCTCCATTCCAAATATGCATTCCCAAAGAATTTGCCTTGAGGAACAACAAAGGACAATCTCCAAAGAATGATACTTTATTTTTTACATGTTTTTATTTATTTTTGAGAGAGACAGACAGACAGACAGAGCATAAGTGGGGATGGGGAGCAGAGAGAGAGGGGAGACACAGAATCCAAAGCAGGCTCCAGGCTCTGAGCTGTCAGCACAGAGCCTGATGTGGGGCTCAAACTGACAAGTCATGAGATCATGACCTGAGCTGAAGTTGGACACTTAACCAACTGAGCTACCCAAGCGCCCCAAAGAAAGATACTTTGTAATGATCTTGCCAGATTTTCTGAATTTAAATGGATTGTTGCTTTCAACAGAATAAGGTAAAAGCTGTGGGCATTCTTGGCTGGGTTTTAGGGTTTTGTGATGTTCATAAAGGAAAAGACCATCACAGGGCAGGTTTGCCAAGGTTTGTCTTTGGAGCACATTCTCAGCACTTAGTCTGAGGAACATCCATTTTATCCTCAACTACAGATGAGAACAGGATGCTCTGATTTCATTTCAAACCAAGAAACAAATTTGCTTTTCTATCTAATTTCTAGAAGGAGCAAAAAGAGGAAACCACCTCATCTTACTTTAGGAGAATGGAATTCCTTTGTTTTCCCCGAGATGAATAGTGATGTCATTTTAAAGAGAAAAGAGAAAGGAAAGTAAGGTCTCAATATCTCCATTCTGCATGTAGGAGCTTGAGTTCAGGGACAGAAAATTGCAGGTGTGGCAGACAGTTGTTTCTACCTGTCCCTGAATCCAGGCACTTCCACACCTGAGATCTCTCTGGACTCAAGTTCTTTTTCCTGAGAAGAAACTTGATTTTGTTGCAGCTGTTTTTGTTCTTGTTTTTGTTTTTAGATTTTGTTAATGTTTTTTATTTATTTTGAGAGAGAAAGGGAGAAAGAGCACACCCGCTCATGCTCAAGCAAGTGGAGGAGGGGCAAAGAGAAGAAGAGAGAGAATCCCAGGCAGGCTCCTCCCTGTCAGTGCATAGCCTGACTCAGGGCTTGATCTCAGAAACCATGAGATGCCAACATGAGCCAAAATCAAGAGTCGGACACTTAGCCAACTGAGCCACCCAGGCACCCCTTTGCTGTTTTTGTTTTAAAGTGACCATTTGCCTATTCTGTCAGGAACATTTCAGGAGAGGAACAGCCATGAAGAAGATTCCCTTTCACTTCAATCCATTTTTTTTCCTCTTTTAAAAATCAAATAAATACCGGGGCGCCTGGGTGGCTTAGTCGGTTAAGCGTACGACTTTCACTTAGGTCATGATCTCGCAGTTCGTGGGTTTGAGCCCCGAGTGGGGCTCTGGGCTGACTGCCAGCTCAGAGCCTGGAGCCTGTTTCAGAGTCTGTATCTCCCTCTCTCTCTGACCCTCCCCTGCTCACACTGTCTCTCTCTCTCCTAGAAATAAATAAAAATATTTAAAAAATCAAATAAATACCTATTGAGTCCTAAGAACTGAGAAATAAAGGGGGACAGGGCTTGTACCTTCAACCAGCTTTGGATGCTGTCAGGAAGGCAACACAAATCACTTCATTCACAGGAAGATAAAGAGATGGTGCTGTGATTCAAAAGAAAAATCTCAAAACTCTCATGAGTCCAGGTTAGTCCAAATTGACAACAGAACTTCTGGCAAGTCGCCCCTCCATAAAATTCAAGACAGCGCTCCCAGAAAGGCTATAGGGATATTCACATAACATTTTGCTTTTGAAGTGATTTTGCTGGATACATCAAGACACATACCATGTGTTTTGTGGCACCTAGGTGGCTCAGTTGGTTAAGCATCCAACTTCAGCTCAGGCCATGATCTCATGGTTCCTTTGTGAGTTCTAAGCCCCACATCGGTCTCTTTGCTGCCAGCCTATTCAGCTCCTCTGTCACCCTCTCTCTCTGTCCCTCCCCCACTCGTGCTCTCCTTCAAAAGTAAACACTAAAAAGAAAAAAAAAGGAAGAAAAAAGACATACCATGTATTTTTGTCACGAATATCAGATATTTTAGGGACACCTATTCAGCAATTAAAATAGTAAAACTTTCCCCTCGAAGTCTCCTTGGGGCTACACAGCACTTTTCAGATTTCATTAATTGACTGTGTAAAAGTGACCAAACTGTAGAGCATGAAACAAAGCATGACACAGTTTTTAAAATTGCTGACTGGGCAGGGACAACCCGGTGACCTTACTTTGCTTGTGTAACTAGAGTGGTCAAATTCATGTTTGGAAGTGGGGAAAAGGGGTGAATAGGAATAAGACCCCACCAGGGAAAAATAGTATGGTGTCCACATCGGGGGGGGGGGTGGGGGTGTAGAAATGCAATGGCAATAGTTCTCTTACATGCCCACAGTTCTAGAAACGCAAAACTGTAACATGGAAATGGCAAGGTTTTCTCTGAAACTGGGACAAAATATATTTTTATACTTGGTTTGTTTCCCCCAAGAAAATTACAGTTTAATGGTGGGTAGACCAAAGCGTGGGAAACGTCCAATGGTCTAAATGACTATTCAAGTCCCAGCTGTGTGGTTTAAACAACTCTTTTGCAAAAGAGTTAGCAAAAAATAATGTTGGCTGTTTTCTGAAAATGTAGCAGACATTCAAGAATGGGGAGGATGTGGGCAATGGTTTGTGTGTTGATATTTTTCCCAGTTTTATTGAGACATATCAAACTTACAGCACTGTATGGTTTTAAGGTGTGCAGCACAACAGTCTGACTTACATATATCATAAAATGATAACCACAATAGGTTTAGTTAACATCCATCTCCTCATAGAGATACAATAAAAAGGATAAATGAAAAAAGAGAAAATTGTTTTTCAGGAAAAAAAGAGAAATTTTTCCTTGTCATGAAAGCGTTTAGATTTACTCTTTTAAAAACTTTCCATTAGGGACATCTGGGTGGCTCAGTCGGTTGAGTATCTGACTTCGGCTCAGGCCATGATCTCACAGCTCATGGGGTTGAGCCCCCATCAGGTTCTGTGCTGAGAGCTCAGAGCCTGGAGCCTGCTTCAGATTCTGTGTCTCCCTTTCTCTCTGCCTCTCCCCAGATCTCACTCTCTCTCTCTCCCTTTCTCAAAAATAAGTAAACATTTAAAAAATTTAAAAAAATACTTTCTTTTATACCTTATAACAGTGTTAATGTAGTCATCATGAGGTACACTACATCCTCAGTAGTTATTTCTCTTATAACTGAAAGTTTGTACCTTCCTCTGATTCTCCCTCTCCCCACCCTCCTCCATCTCAGGGAACTACAAATCTGATCTCTTTTTTCTGAGTCCTTTTTTAAAAATTAAGATTCCACATATATGTGAAATCATACAGCCTTTGTCGCTCTCTACATGAGTTATTTCACTTAGCACCTTTAGCATAATGCCCTCAAGGTCCAAGGTCCATCTATGTTGTCACAAGTGGCAGGATTTCCTCTTTTTTATGGCAGAATAATGTACATTGGGTATATATATATATACCAAAAGAACAATATATATACATATATATATATATATCTCACAACTTCTTTATCCATTTATTCATATATATATATATATATATATATATATATATATCTCACAACTTCTTTATCCATTTATTCATCAACGGATACTTAGGTTATTTCCATGTCTTGGTTGTTGTGTATCATGCTGCTGTGGACATGGGTGTGCAGATATCTTTTCAGGGCAGTGTCTTCATTTCCTTTGGGTATATTCCTAGGAGTAGAGTTGCTGGGTCATATGTTGGTTCTATTTTTAATTTTTTGAGGATCCCCCCCAACTACTGTTTTCTATAGTGGCTGTAACCCAGAGCTATGCATCACTATTCTGACACAAAAACATTGAGATGGGAGTGCATGGGGAGGAGGCACATGGGCACATGTGAGAGTTTATAAAGAGACCAGCTTGTGTGAATCATGGTGGAAGGGCTGTGGTATACAGATGTAGGCTGGGCAGATGGGGTGAGGATACTCTAGCAACCTTGAAGGCTGGACTGAAGTCTGTTGTATTCTATAGGGAGAAGTCATGCTGGTGACTACAGAGAAAACTAGACCTTAGCCATTTGAGAGACTGAAAGCCATTTCCCTAGCTGACCCTCTGTCTCACCTCCCAATCGATGGTTGAGAAGAGGAACTGGGCAAGGCAGCCATGTGTAGGGCCAAGGAAACAGCATTGTTCTTTTGGCCAAATGTATCCCAAGCTCCTAACCCAGTAATGATCATTTTTACATCTTACATAGCCCCCAGCTCTTGAATCACACTCGGCCTTTGAGCCTTTCCTAGTGAGGCCCCGGAAATAACACTGCAGAGACAAGCCATCCCTCTGTGTCACCTTCCAATTCCTGACCCACAGACTCTGCAAGCATCATGAAGTGCTTGTTTCAAGCTCTCATGTCTTGGGATAATTTGTGATGGCAGCAACAGTAGCCAGAATACAAACACTGACCTCTTGACTCACTGGTGGGTTGGACTTGTTTCTGTTCATTAGTTTAATCACCTTCTCAGATACAGTGTTGGAAGCTCACAGTTCTTTACCAAGTTCCCAATGTGTCAAGGACTTACAGTGTTAAGATGGAATCTCTTCCCACCCTCACTGCATATTTCTCTGACGCTCCGAACAAATGAAGGCGTTGAAAATTGCAATCTGCTGTATATGCAGGGTTCTTCCTGCTTCTACTCACACAAATGGCACTCAGCCTCTGTGATTTATGGCTCCCCACATGAAACAAGCCACCACCAGTCTCTCCCTGCCTTTCTGTCAGTTGTGCATTTTGAAAATGAAGTGTCTTGGGAAAAGTGGAAAAAAGTATTGGCTGGGGACAGCTGAGGTGGTGTGTGGGAGAGGGATATACAATAGCTTTCTCAGTGGTTAATAGAGACCTTGTGTTTCTGAGCTAAAATGCACCAGAGTGGAGTGGGGCCTGAGGATGATAATATCAGATTTTTTTGCTGCAAGGTTATCTTGTTTTCAGGACATCATATAGATGGGCCACAGAACATGTTATCTCTACAGTTTCATTAGCAGGCCCTTCCCATTCTAAAGCTGGTTGGACTGGCAGTTCTGCTTTTCATGGTAGTGGAAGTTTTCTGGGTGCTCGGTTTCTCCATCAAATTCCTTCATCCCTGCCCAGATATCTTCATTGAACAAATCAGTCATCAGCCTCATATTCCAGCAAGAATACCAGCTCCCTTGTTGCAGGTGGTAGGGAGAATAGTGGCCCCCAAGGATGTCTACATCCCAGTCCTTAGAACCAGTATATATGTCATGGCACATGGCAAAGCGTAAAGTGGCACATAGCTGACTTTAAGGTAGGGAGATTATTCTGGATGATCAGGGTGGGCCTAATTTCATCACAAAGTTCTCTTAGGAGGGCAGCAGAAGAGGGGGTCAGAGTAATACTGTAGATGAAGACTTTGACCTGCTGTTGCTGCCTTGGAAGCTGGAAGAAGGCCATGAACAAGAAATGCAGCAGCCTGTGGAATGCAGAGAAGGCAAGGAAATGGATCCTCTCCTAGAGCCCCTATAAAAGCCCAGCCCTGCTGGTACCTTAATTTGAGACTTCTGACCTCCAGCACTGTAAAATAATGCATTTGTGTTTTTTTCAGTCACTACATTTCAGTAATTTGTTACAGCAGCCACAGAAAACTAAGATACTGCACAATGAAAAACTGTTTTCTCCTTGCATTTGTCAGCGGGCAGATCTAAGTGCACGTTGCCTCTTCCAGAGGCACTATTGCAAAGCCGATTTATTATTTTCTTTGTTCTGCATCAGTGTGTTGAGGCTCATTAACAGCCCATCCCTGGGTGCTCTGTGCCTAAGCAGAAACGTGTTAAGAATCAATCGCTCTGACCTTTATTCCTTGTCGGTGTTTTGTCATTCGTGGGCTGCTTGACTTGACATATGAATTATACTCTCGCTGCCTGGTGCAGAGGATGCAGCTACCAGCCCCCAAATATTTCAGACATATGCCAGTTGTGATTTCAACACACATTCTCTTTTCCACCCTGTCAACTTGGAATTATTCCATTGACAACTAATGAAATACCAATAGGAGGAGGGAATTGGCAAGGCATTGCTGTTGACAAAGAGGCTAACCTTTGAGGAAGATTAAAAATAGATGCCCTTTAGGAAGAAAGAACTGAGGAAGTGAATCTTCTCCCTCTTTAACTCTTTAGTCTATTGTCCTAATCCAAAAACCGAACCTTCTTCAGAGTTCGTGAAAGAAAAGGAGACCACACATTTTCAAGGATCCGTTTGTGTTTGGTAGTAGGCAGCTTGTTGGTTGTTTCCCACTCCCCACCCCCCACCTCCTGCTGAAAACTTACAATGAAGCAACACTGCAACATTTGTGAAAGCAAATAAATACTGTGGCCCTCCACGCTGCAACATGTCAGGCATTAAGAATGTCTAGAAGCAAACAAGTGCGGAAGAATTTTTCACCATGTCCTCTCACCTCCTTTGTCTTAATCCTACCCCTTCTCATGGTGCCCGATTCTAAGCCCTGGAAACTGCCCAAGAGTTTCAATTTTCTTGCACCAATTTCAACCAGATTCCCTGGAGAGAAACGATCTAATGAAGGAGTTGATGCACAAGTGTTTGTAAATGGTAACACCTGGATGTGCTGCCTGTCCCAGAGGACTTGTTTTCTAAATCTTTTCAAATAGAGATATAATCAACATGGATAATGAAGGCTTAAAATTCAAGCTTAACTTTTTATGGCTGGAATTCAGTCAGTGTGCAGGTGCACAGGGGAGGTGATCTGGGTCACTGGAAGCTTTCAATGGGCCCCTGAAACCACACCATTTGTACTACAACTCAAACTTTTGCCACTACTTCTTCCTTCATAGATGAGATGTATTCCAGAGCCACGTTATTCATCATAATTATAGGCAGTAATATTTATAGTATGTCTCATAGTTCCCAACAAAAGATTATTTCATGTGTTCCCCCACCATTAAGCCTCGTACAGTCAAGAATTCTATCATCTCCATGTTATACATTAGGGGTCAGCAAACTTTTTCTATAAAGAGCCAGAAAGCAAATATGTTGTTAGCCATATGGTCTCTGCTGCAACTACTCAAGTCTGCCCTTAGAGTGAGAAAGCAGCCAGAAGCAGCATGTGAACAAATGAGCACAACTGTGTTCAACAAACTGTATTTACAAAAACAAGCAGCAGTCTGGATTTGCCAATCTCTGCTCTAGAGGAAGGAAATGATCCAGAAATTTGAGAGACCTACCTCAGAACACACACAAATAAGCAGATCCACCAAGGATCTGAACCTGGTGCTTTCTGACTACTTGTTCACTGCACCACATTACATTTGGAGCATGGTCTTTAGCCCATGGTAGAGTCATGACTTTGGATCAAGTCATACACAATCTCCTCCAATCCCTTCTTTTCCCCATGCACATTTTGTGAGGCAACAGCTGGGACTGGGGCACTGTCATTACGATGCAGTCATGGAAACAGAGTGAAGGTAACTGACCCATAGGACCAAACCAGGCCATTAGACAGGATAATTAGTGAACCTTCATTGCATATTCAGTCAGATTCATCCATTGCTTCCAGAAGCACATTATGGACCCCTCCCACCAGCACAGAGGAGTGGGGACTAAGCATCCTAGACCCGCCCTCACTCAGCATCCTCCTGGTTCACCAGCAGAAGCAGTCATGCACCAGCATCACGGTGGAAGTTTTGTAGGGGACAAAGCTTTGGGAAGCTATGTTTCTGTGCTGTGCTGGAGCCATTCATTCCCAACTGGATACCATGACACCTTCTCTGTGGGTCCTTCTCTTCACCTTCACCTCTGGTGCCTTCCCAGGAAAGTAGAACATCGGGTGGGTTAGTCAAGTGTGAGGACACTGGTTGGGCCACAGCTGGAGTGAACAGGGGCAGAGCCTTCATCTCATTTGTCCTTCCAGAAACCTTCTCTGTTACACTGAGGTCCTTCTGCCCACTTGCGATAGGAAATAAACATATGCATGTCTCAGGAAGACTTTCTTTGGTTACACTATATGTGCTTTGCTTCTTTTCCACACTCATCTCTCAAAAGAACCTCATTGACAGGACCATGTCATTTTGGCCAAGGACAGTGCTTACAGGTTCCTGGGATCCCTGGGAAATTGTCCCCTCAAGCATATCCCAGCCTAACCATCCCTTCCTCAACATCGGCGTAGAACCTACCATCTTTTAATATCTTTTTCCTTAATATAGCCCTCTAAATCCAAACCATGACACTCTTCCACCATCCTGGAAGTAGAAGCAAAAGGAAGATTGAGATCATGCTAAAGCACAACCCCAAATCCCATACACATGTTCCAGCAAACATGGGAGCTGGCATTTTATCTTCTAAAGGCACTCCCATAGGTTGTCTTTACACTTTGCTCAGCTAAAAACATCTTTTGATCCCTCTTTAATTACACTGATTTATCTCATGGTATATCTTGTATACAGTGCTTTAGATGATAGATACCAATTTGTTAATATCTTGTCACTGAAATGCAGTGACTGGAACTGTGACCAGTGGCATGCTGCCATATCCTCTTTCCTCAATTGATTCTCTTCATTCTTGCAAGATGGGCAAACCTCTCTAAATGAGGGCAATCAATACAGCACATTTAGCCATAATTGTGGCTTAACTCCCTGTTCTTTGAAAAGTTAAGCAATGTGATTTGCCTAAAACTGGGCTTTCCAAAAAGGCATCCCTGCATGCTCAAGAGAGAAATCAAGCAGCCAGACTCCTGTCTGCTCCCTCCCTCCAGCAATTGACTTTCCTAGGCCATGTCTTCCCTCCCCAAACCCCTCTCATCTCTAGATCCCTTTTTGGATCTTGACAACCAAGGCAAGCAGTGGGTGGCACAGCAGGTGAGCTAGAGTATCTGAGCTTCAGGGTGGCCTCTTTCCTCTATAATCTCCCACATTACCCCAGCAATGGCTTTTCTGGGTCTCTTATTTGAGGTAACACATTGCCTTGGAAAGGCGAAGTCAAAAAGGGGTGGAGCTGTGTTCTTCCTGTAGGTCTTCTGCATCCAGGACACACAGGGGAATGGACTCCAGGTGGATTCTCTTGCCATGCTTAATTTGTCTCCAACTAGCTAAGAGCAATAGAATGAATCAAAGGTGCTTGGGCTGCTTTAGAAGGCACCATTCCATTGCCTTTCCACAGGGCCTGAAATATTGTAACACTGGCAATAATTATAGTAGCAAATGCAGGCATTTATTGAGTATATACTACACGCCAGGGGTCTATATGCATAATCTCATTTGATTCTCCCCATAATCCAAATTATGAAGTGGGAGCAGAGAAGCAACATGGCACAGTAGGGAAGTATACAGACTGTGCAACCAGATTGCTCTGGTATCCTATAGGTTTCCAAGGGCTGCCATAACCAAGTATCATAGACCGGGTGGCTTAAACAACAAGAATGTATGTCTCACAGTTCTGGAGCCTAAAGTCCAAGATCAAGGTGTTGGCATGTTGGCCAGGAGGGAAGGATCTGTTCCAGGCCTTTCCCCTTGGCTTGGAGATGACTGTCTTCATCTGATATCTTCACAAAGTTCCTTCTGTGTGTCTCTGTCCAAATTTCTTCGTGTTAGAATAGGACACCAGTCATATTGGATTAAGGTTCACCTTAAAGAGCTCATTTTAATTTAATAGCCTCTTTAAAGAAACTGTCTCCATGGCACCTGGGTGGTTCAGTTGGTTAAGCCTCTGACTCTTGATTTCCACTCAAGTCATGATCTCATGGTTCATGAGATCAGGCCTCCCATTGGGCTCTGCCCTGACAGTAGGGAGCCTGCTTGGGATTCTCTCTTTCCCAGTCTTTCTGCCCATCCCCTGCTCACATGCTGCTCACATGCTTGCTCATGCACATGTGTGCACTCTCTCTCTCTAAATAAATAAATAAACATTTTAAAAAAGACACTATCTTTTTTAGTGTTAGGAGGTCAACATGTGACTTTTTAGGGGGACACAGCTCAACCCAGAACAGATATGAACCATGACTCTACCCTTGGCTACCTGTGTGACTCTTACCCAGCCGCTTACTATGTCATGCCTTCATTTCTTTTTTAAAAAAATTTTTAATAGTTTATTTATTTTTGAGACAGAGGGAGACAGAGCATGAGTGGGGGAGGGGCAGAGAGAGAGGGGGAGACAGAATCTGAAACAGGCTCCAGGCTCTGAGTTGTCAGCACAGAGCCTGATGTGGGGCTCGAACCCACGAACCATGAGATCTGACCTGAGCTGAAGTCGGACGCTTAACCGACTGAACCACCCAGGCGCCCTGTCATGCCTTCATTACTAAGCAACCTTGAGGTTGTTGTGAAAATGATGTACATGAAATACTTAAAGATCTCCTGACACAGGCAGCCCTCAAAAAATGTTAGTTGGTATTAGGGCTCCTCCCTATTTTGTGGGTGAACAAACTGAAACTTAAATAGGCTCAGAAACTTGCATGAGATCACACAGCTGGTGAACAGCAGATACATCAGGGCCCATAACCTATGTCTGCCTATCCCAAACACCAAGCATTCATCTACAATGCTACACTGCCTCCTTTTCTGGAAAGTTTTATTCTGAATAGAAGTCAATAGTATGTCTAAATAGATATAAAGCTATATCATCCTTTCCAGGAGATGAAGCCCAGCCCAATCCATTTAAAATCCTCCCAGCAACTTAGAGCTTGAAGGGAAAGCCCCCAGTGTGCTCTGACATTTCAAGAGGAAGAAGAGAGCCTTGCTTGTTGGCTGCTGACTCTGTAAGCACACATCAGAAAGGACTCGGCGCTTCTCTCCTACCCAGGAGACTGACATCAGGGAGGATGATCAGCCAGGAGCCAGAGGGGCCTTCTGACTTCAGCCTTAATCCTGCGCCCCATGCAGATGCATCTTCAAGCCCGCCCACGGTTGTCCTAACTAACACGTTGGGCATGATGTTTCTGGAACAGCTATTTTTGTTTTGTTTTAACCTATCAGGGGAAAAAAGTCCTCAGCCCATAGTAAAGGCTAGGTAATTTAGTGTGCAAATTAAGAGGTTTGTGATAACAGAAGATCCACATTCTTTGGAAACCTTGCTATAGCCTTGATGCCCACCCACGCACCTCCCCAGCCTGCCATCCTTGCCCTTCCCAGCTGGCACTTGGTGATTATGGAGAGAAGATTTTTCAGTGAGTAGATGGACTATGTTTCTTACGGATGTGAGTCTGTTCTCTTCCAGAGACCACTTGGTGTTGTTGGGTATAGATACTTTGCCCCTTGCTCTCATCTGTGCTTGAGCTGGGTGAGAACTGGGACAAGAGAAGTGAGGGAAGAGGAGCCCCCAGTACACCGTTCCTCAGCCCCAGCTTAGGAATCAGGTATCTGGAATGTTTTAAGAGACTCTGAAGCCAAGCCCACCTCCAGCGACTCTTGACAAGCTCCCCAGGCAATTGTGCCACTGGTCAGGCTTGGGACCCTCTGACTCCCCCACAGAGGCATTGCTGGATGCACCACAGAACCAGAGTGGGTCTTAGAGTTCCGCTTTCCACCGGGTTCTCAGACAGGGCCTGCAGCGCAACTTCCCAGGGCTCTTAAGGGCTCCTGGGTGGTCAGAGTAGCCACCTGTGTCTAACAGCCATATTTTTTAAAAGCTCCCCAAACTCTCATGCATTTAGTGAGTGTGCAATTTGGTACAAACTTTCTGGATACAAACATTTGGCAGTAATTACCCTGTGGAAACTTTTTAAAAATATTTATTTATTTTGAGAGAGAGAGCACAAGAGGAGGGGCAGAGAGAAATGGAGAAAGAAAGTCCCAAGCAGGCTCTGCGCTGTCAATGCACAGCCCAGCAAGGGCTCAATCCCACAAACTGTAAGATCATGATCTGAGCCAAAATCAAGAGTCGAACACTCATCTGACTGAGCCACCCAGGCACCCCTTCCCTTTGGAAATTTAGAATTGCAGAGTCATTGGCAATCCCACCGCTTATAATTTATCCTTGGAAAACATCACCATAGTGCGCACTTACATGCTGTGTGTGTGTGTGTGTGTGTGTGTGTGTGTGTGTGTATGCAGATATTCACTGCAGCATTGAATGTGTGAAGATATTCACTGCAAACAACAACAAAATACACAGCCAACCAGAGTACTCTTTAATACGTGACAAGATAATTAAATTTGCTTTAACCACATGATGAAATAATACACATCTGTTAAAGAAAATGGGTATTCAGTTTTCGTTAAGCACAGCAGATGTTTCTTGATCCTTTTGGAGTAAATTTAAAAGAGATACTACCAAATGTCATATCTGTATTAGAATAGATGTAGATATTAAAACAGGTATTATAGGTATCATATATGGATAACATATAGGTATTATCACATATAGGTTTTATACATATAAATCCACTGGTTAGATATTATAAAATATATTTATATGTATATAGTAAACATATCTATATTATATTGTATATATTATATATGCATATATAATTATATATTATATACGTATATATAATACATATATATACAATTATATTGTATATATTGTATTGTATATATAATACATATATATACAATATATTGTAGATGTGTGTGGGTATATATATATATATATTTCAAGTTTACAATATTGTATCAGTTTCCTATGGCTACTGTATTAATTACCACAAACTTGGTGGCTTAAAACAACTTCCTCTTACTCCCTCACAGTTCTAGGGGATAGAAGTCCAAAGTCAAAGCATCAGGTTACATGGCTGTGATGTTTCAGGGCTCCAGGGGAAGAAAGTCTTTCCCTGCCTCTTGCAGATTCTATTGGCCACCAGCATTCCTGGGCTGTGGCTCATTACTACAGGCTCTGTCTCCACCTTCCCCTGGTCTTCTGCTCTTCTCTTGGGTATGCACCTCCTCAGTGTGAGTCTTATAAAGACACTGGTCACTGGACGTGTGTCATTGGATTTAGGCCCCACCCTGATAATCCAGAATGGTCTCAACTCAAGATCTTGAATTACAACCACAAAGACCTTTTTCCAAACAAAGTCTCATTCACAGGTTCCAGGGATTAGGATGTGAGCATACAATTTGGGTGGGGGATATGTAGTAGGGGGAATGTATATTTTGGGGGGAACATTCAGTCCACTACACTGTAAAAGAATCATGCCAAATATACTCCTTAAAAAGAAAACTCCCTCTTGGGGTGCCTGGGTGGCTCAGTCAGTTAAGAGTCTGACTTTGGCTCAGGTCATGACCTCACAGTTCATGGGTTCAAGCGCCACATCAGGCTCTGAGCTGGCAGTTCGGAGCCTGGGGTCTGCTTCATATTCTGTTTCCCTCTCTCTGTCTCTGTCCCTCCTCAGTGCGCTCTCTCTCTCGCTCTATCTTGCTCACTCTCTCTCTCTGTCAAAAAATTAATAAACATTTTTTAAAATTCTTAAATAAATAAATGATAAATATATTTTAAAACCCTCCCTCTTTTTATATATGTGTATATTAGTGCATACATATAAACATTTTCTGGAAGGACTCATGAGATGTCATGAACAGTGGTCACTTTTGAGCAGAGAACTATTTGAGAGCAAAGAAAGAAAGAGGAACATAAAACCTTCCCTTTCCATTATACAACTTTCTGTACTGCTTTAATTTTCTAACCATGCCATGTGTTACCTTCTTCTTTTTTTTAAATGTCAACAAGGATTTTCAGGAGGTTGGGAGGAAATTTTTCTTTTCTTCTTTCCTACTTCTCTGTTCTAAAACAACAATTTTTGGGGTGCCTGGGTGGTCATTCAGTTAAGCACCTGACTCCTGGTTTTGGCTCAGGTCATGATCTCATAGCTCATGGGATTGAGTCCCACATCTGGCTTTGCACCAACAGCATGGAACCTGCTTGGGATTCTCTCTCTCCCTCTCTGTCTCCCCCAGTCATGCTCTCCCTCTCTCTCAAAATAAATAAATAAACTTAAAAATAAATAAATACACAAATACATAAATAAAATAAAGCAACAATTTTTACTTAAAGAAGCAGCTCACGCAAGTGATTTGGATGTCCAGCCCAATCACAGAGTAAGTGATCCAGTCCAACCCTGTCTTCTCACAGAGGGAGAACCAAGGAGGGCAGACAGGCACTGGGAGAGCTGACTGCTCTAAGGGGTAGTAGACATCTCCCTGCCTCCTCGCCTTGGGGTGACATCTTCAGATGCTGTCCCCAAGGCTTCACATCTGCAGATCTCTCTACTGAGTGAGGATTTCACAGCCTGGATCCCGCCACAGCCTCTCCACAATTCTGAGAGGTGGAAACAGGCCTTTTACAGAGGAAGAAAATTGGCCTCCAGGACAGTGTCAACTTTGGGGCAGATTGGAATTCTCTGGGAAATCTGACTGGTTCCAAGTGTGGGCTGCATGTGGGGATTGTTAAAGCTCCCCAGGTGACCTGATGTGTGCTCCAGGTAGAGGTTATCAGGCCGAGGGCTGGAACAGGAATTGATATATATGGACATTTATTATGTGCCTGGATCTGTGCTTCACAGGTGCTCCACAGGAGTTGATGCCACTCATACCTCAAATCAACCCTCAGAAGTAGTTACTCTCATTCTGGTGGTAAGGAAACAGAGTCTCAGAAATATCACTATTTTGCTCAAAGATACATAGTTTGTAGGGCAGATGCAGGTCACAAACCCACATCTGCGGCATCACAATCCAGAGCTCTTTCTACAAAACCTCATGACTTCCACAGGTGACTCTCTCCCAGTTCACTTATTAGGGGCTCCAGCCCTGGGGTCAGGCAAACTTAGAGAGTTCCACTTTGTTAACTACTCAAAAGTTTGCCATCAGAAAATCTAGAAAAGCAAAAACGATCACTCACTATTCTAAAATGCATGGGTTTTGCATGGATCTTACAACTGCCCTCAGCAAATGACAAGAGTGACAAAATTGTACTGCTTTAGGCTGGTGCATCAAAACATGTAGAATAGGTGTTGAGAGTTTAGAGGAAACAATAGTGGAGCACTCTTTGAAGAAATGCTGGTCACCAGCATGCTCAATGGCACGGAGGGTGACGTCACGCAGGAAAACACAGACATGGACAATTCTGAGTTAGACTCTGAATGTGCAAGAGTTTAGGAACATCCTAACCAATTTATTTTCTAATATATTCCCTCTTTTATTTTTGTTTGCAAAAGTTATACATAGTTAAAGAAATCTTTGTGGTTTCTCCTATAGGTGGAACTATAGGAGTACTTCCTGTACAGAGTAACGCTTACAAATGAGAAGGAAGCATCGTGACATGGTTTCATTCTCAGGAATTGTAGTAATTCCCTAGGGTTGAATTACTTTAATTCTTAGTGGTTGTATTAGTTTCTATAAGAAAGTACCACAAACTGGGAGACACAATGCAACAGAAATTAATTCTCTCACAGTTCTGGAGGCCAGTAGTCTGAGGTCATGGTGTTGGCACACCATGTTCCCTCTGAAATCTCTAGAAGTCCATCTCTTTTTGCCTCTTCCACCTTCTAGTAGACCCAGGAGTTCCCCGGCTTGTAGTAGAATAACTCTATTCTCTGCCTCCTCCCTCTCCACATGACTTTATCCTGTGTGTCCTTATGTCTTCCTATGGCATTCTTCTTGTGTGTCTGTCTGTCCAGCCATATTGGATTGGCAGCTCATCTTCCTCCAGTATGAGTTCCTCCTAACTAATTACATCAGCAATAACCCTTTTTCCCATATAGGGTCACATTCTGAGGCACTGAATGTTAGGATTTCAATATATCTTTCAGAGGGACACAATTTAACCCATAAAAGTGGTAAATAAAATAATTCTTGGTAATACAAAAAAAATAATGATGTGACACATCTACAGCATCATAGATTTAGAAACTTCAGCATTTTCACTAGCACGTCAGTTTTGTGTTTTATGTTTCTTTTCCCGGGCTCACTCCAAGAGAAGTGTTATCACCCTTTGGAAGCAGGATTCCCATATTGCTCCTCTTTCTCCTCACCCCTCTCCTGTCCAGCACAGTCAATGCTAATTAGCAGCTGTTTAATTATCAGCCCAGTGGGGAAGTGATCCAAGCCCTGATCCTCAGAGAGTTATATCCACGGTTAAGTTGTCCCAGATACTGGAAGGTTGACTGTGCTCCGTGCCTTAGAGAGAGTCAATGTGGCTTTGTGGAAAGTACACAGTATTTAGAATTGGTCAGTCTACATGACTCTGCTATGTTTTCAACCACTGAACAATGGCCGCTAACCCTCCTTCCCTCAGCTGTAACCATACCATCCCCACAGTCTTGTTGAGAAAATTATATGTAGTGAAAGTACCTTGTTAAGGAAACTTGTAAAATAGAATGCAAATGTGCAGGGATAGTATCTGCCTCCTTTTAGAATGATCTGTAACTGGCATATTATAGATGCCCAAACTGAAAAATTTGTTGACTGAAAAATTCTTAAGGAAGGTAGTGGGGGGAGTTTCTGGAGTAAAATTTGTTCTAGCACAGATGTCAAATTAGGATTCAAAAGCTGAACTAGAATTGCAGAATATCTACCTCTTCATTTCTAAGAAAATAATTCCCCGTAACAAACACTTTTGCTTTCTTATATACATTTTTTATCCATATAAATGTTTGGTTGTAACAACTTGGGCAAGCAGTCTAAAATGAAATACCTAAGCTAACTATACATTATTTTTCAAGAAGGCAAGAAGCTATGGTTAATTTACAGGTCATTGGTGCCACATCGAAGTGGTAATGAAAGGTATCGTGTATGAAAGGTTATAATTCAGATGAAGAAAAAGAGAGAATAAAAGTAACCTTTTAGTTATAATGTGAGGAAGGAATTTGAACACTAGGAAGTACTTCTCTCTTATTAACTGTTTTATCACATATAGGATTATAACACTGAAATCTTCTCCAGAGATCTTTAAAAATAGTTAATAATCTCATCTTTCTGCTACTGGCAATTTCAGTTATAGTAGAAAACAATCCAAATGACCAGTAAGAGGGAAATCATTGGGTAAATTATGGTACATTATTCTATGGGATATTTAGGTAGCTATTAAAAATTAAATTATGAGAGCTATAGAGAAGCATATTAAAATCCCTGTGTAGACTATTTAGTGAAGAAAGAATGCATAATTTTATCTGTCATTCAATTACTCTTATGTAAAAATTAGGTTTAAATGCAAATTAGCATTGAACAAGAACCCAGAAAAATAAAAGCAATTTATGGTGTTCTGTGGTATCATTGTGAGGAAAAATACCTATTTTTCAGTTATTTGCATATAACAAGAAAAATATGTTTTTTTAAATGTCTTTTTAATTTATTTTTGAGAGAGAGAGAGAGACAGCGTGAGCAAGGGAGGGTCAGAGAGAGAGGGAGACACAGAATCCAAAACAGGCTCCAGGCTCTGAGTTGTCAGCACAGAGCCTGATTAGAGGCTCAAACTCATGAACTGTGAGATCATAACCTGAACCAAAGTCAGACGTTTAACTGACTGAGCCACCCAGGCGCCCCAAAAATATATGTTTTAAAGGTATTCACTCTCTTGGCATTGTAACTGTGATCTTCATTAAAGACGTGAAGATAAACTAAAAAGCTCAGAAAGGACTGCAGTCTTAGGAGTTTTAATTTTTAGTAACACTAAATGACAAGATTGCAGACACCTACGTCATGCTTCGGCACTTCTGAGTAGCAAGGAGGGGTGGTGTCCAGAGAGCACAGCGTTCCAAAGCATCGCTGGTCTCCATTAAATCCTAATTTATGGAATTAAAAATTAATTTTATGGAAATGAATTTTAAGTCTTTTCATTAGACTGCACTCAGTCTAATTAAGTTTGGAGTGCTATTGTCATAGCCATTCCTGCACTGTTATCTAAAAAAAGATGAAATCCGATGTGGGTTTTCTTGTTCTTATGCTGCTGAGAAGCAATTCCAGAGGGGAGTTTTCAAGCATCCACAAGGCAGCTGCTCTTGCTCAGCAAAGGCCCTAGCAAATAGAACATCGCTACCTCAACAAAATCAGTCTTGACAATGAATCCAATATGACAGGAATCCTAAGATGGAAGCCAACCAAAGCTTACCATTAATGAATTGACCAGATAAAAGTCTTGCTCAAGACCACTATGGGAAGATGCAATGGTTGAATTCAGCTTCCTTTCCAAGTGAAAAGTGACACTCTTACCACTCTTCCTTGAATACTTGCTTCCATAGTAAAAGAAAAGTTTTAAGAGGGGTACACTGTACATAAATGTGTGTGTGTGGTGTGTGTGTGTGTGTTTAGGTAGATCTATCTTTCTATCTGTTCTGTGGCAGCTGTGAGAATACACAGAGCACACCTCTGATTTCCAGGAGAGTAATTGACCAAGGACCCCAGCTGCTGCACTCTGAAATCTGTCACTGTGTTGGCAACAGGCCATGCTTCCCAGACGGCTCCACCCAGTGACTGGGCACAGCAGGAGCACTGAGGAATGATTGTCCCTGGGAGACACAGGGTTCCTCTGAAAGCTGACCTTAGAACCCCAAGAGACTTGTCATACCTTCCTTACACTATGGGGCAGTTGAAGACACTTTTGTCCAACGTTGTTCATGCTCTCTTTGACAGGGTCATGCTTGCATAGCAGTGTCTTGCATTTTCTCTCCTAATAAAAACCTTGCATATTTAATCTCATCTTGGCATCTGCTTCTCAGAAGATATATATCCATATATATATCTCAGAAGATATATATCCATATATATATATATATCTCAGAAGATATATATCCATATATATAAATATATATAAAATACACATCATACACATATATGCATGTACATACACATATATAAAGTATATATCTATAATACACACCATATACACATATGCATATATAAAATACACATCATATACATATATGCATATGTATATTTAAATCATAATTTCTCTCCAATTGATGGACACTAGTTGTGTCTAGATTTTTGCCATTATAAAACTATCCATCTGTGAGATGCATGGATAGCTCAGTCTGTTGAGTTTCCAACTCTTGATCTCAGCTCAGGTGATGATCCCAGGATCATAGGATGGAGCCCCACATTGGGCTCTGTGCTGAGCAAGAAGCCTGCTTGGTATTCTCTCTCTCTCTCTCTCTCTCTCTCTCTCTCCCCCTCCCTCTAGTGCCTGTCCCCCACTAATGAATGCTTCTCTCTCTCTCTAATATAAACAAATTAAAATTTAAAAAAAGAAAACACATCCATCCCACAATTCCAAATATTTGCTACATGCCAAACTGAATATCTATTGTTGGAATACCTCCAAAGAACAGAGCAAATGCCACACCTACCACTTCTTTCCTACACATACAGAGTTTCTGGTAGAATTAAAGATTTTCTGGCAAATGTCCCAGCTTTCCTGTGTCAGTGTGTAGAAGGAAGTGAAGAACCACTCTCCTACAGTGTTGCTGCACATTACAGGGAGGCTTGTGATCCCTTCGTTTTTCCCTCCCTACCGTCACTGTTGACATATTGGTACTCTTGTCTTCCCTGGTCCCAATCAGAGTTCTCAAGTGCAAGCAACAGAAATCGATTCTGGATTACTTAAGCAAAAGAGAATTCTTCGAATGGTATGGGGAGCTCCCAACCAGTGGAAGGCCAAAAGATTAGTCTTGGGGGAGCTCCAGGGCCGGGTTGTGGAACTATAGCAAGAACCTTTTACAGCGCAGGTCTGATGAGTGAACCTATGGAATAAATAGCCTTCAAAGACTCCTTCTCCCCTCACATTACTTTCCCAAGATGCAAATCCATACACACTTAGGCACCTCTGAGGCAGAGAGAGCCTTCAATTTCTTTGCAGCTGATAAGTGTCTCAGATTTCACTCCCACCAAGACAGAACCTAGTGGATTCCAGGTAATCCCCCAAATATACTGAAGATATTTGGGAAAGGAAGAAATAAATGTTGGGCAGAAAAATATAATTTTAAAAATATGTATTCAGTCCATATCCTTTTCTACATTTGCATAGTTTTTGAGTTTGTACCTATTCAGAGACTGGCCACAGCCACTGGATGATAAATTCATTATTGTCCAAGTGAAGGAAAGTTTCATGAATGGAAAAAAGTCTAACTGTTGCCAGGAGTCTGCTTAAACAATTCAGCACCTAAGTTTCATTTCCACCCCAAAGGGTGGGGTTCTGTCTGACTTTCCAAAATTGAAGTATTGTCATTGCCAGGACAGCAATACCATCCATTTCTTTGCAAAGATCCCTCACTTACCTTCTAGAGCTTTGCTGTGAACTTGCTGGCTCTCCAGGCAGGTTTTCTTTTGGTTTGGTTTGGTTTTGGTTTGGTCTGGTTTTGATTTTGGTTTTGGTTTTGGTTTTGGCTGATTCCCAAATGAGGTAGCACAGTCCCATCAACAAATGTAAAGGCTAGTAAGTCCTCCAGAAAAATGATCAATGCCGTTTTCACTCTCTCCCTTCCTGAATCCACATCAATCTTCTTCACTTAATAGAAGTATTGTGTTACTTTGTTTTATTTCCCTCAACAAACCCTACTACCTTTTCTTCCTTGATAGTACCTTTCTCTATTGAATTTTCATTTTAAGGAAACTCATTTTGAGGCATCATCAAGCCCAATTTATTGAGCATGGCCAGAAGCAAATGCTTTCAGAAAATAATCACAGAGAGTAGAGTGTACAGGAGATGAACTTGGCTTCTGCAGAAAAAAAAGAAAACACCTTCTGTACAAATGGAATTTGAATTCATGGAAATGAATTCCAGAAGAAGGTGTCCAGGTTGATATTCAGGTTTTATGCCAATATGTCATTTCAGGTAAAGATGGCCTTGCAGCAAGAAGGATTTGACAGAAAGAAGCGGGGGTATAGAGACATCAATGAGATTGACATCAACATGAATGATCCTCTTTTTACAAAGCAGTGGTATCTGGTAAGCATCTCCATATTATTCTTAACATTTCCCATCTTGAGCCTTTGGATAAAAGATGCATTTCTCTTTCCTCATTCTGTGGGATCTCAGCCAGCATCTGACTCCATGAATCTCTCTGTCCACTCCAATACGTATTGATTTTCTATCAACACCCATACATCATGTTCCCTAATCTGCTTTATTCTGGAACCGTTAAATAGCCATGATCTCTTAGGGTCAAAACAACTATCCGATGCTGATAAGATTGCCCCAGACTCTGAAAAAGCACACCAATGCAGGAGGGGAGACTTCTACAAAATCATGTAGAAGTTGAGTCAAGAGTCTGTGGGGAGTAATCCAATGGTTTCAACAGGCAGAACGACAGGAGGACATAATGAAATCACCAGCATAAGAGAAAAGAATCAGATGACTTCACAAGAGACAAGCAAGAGAGCTCAAAGACCAAAGCAATTAAAGTAGCATCCATTAGTTCTTCCTAAAATAATGGCAGGAAGTCACATCCATGGGGCTTCACTGATGCAGGTTTCAAGGCCTGGAAACTCAATCTGTCAAGTGAAGTGGATATTTCTGGCTCACCAGCAGTCCTCCGTGACCCATTTGGACAGGTTGGGTTATATTTAAAAGAGACTCAGAGCCTATAAACCAATCTACCTACAGGCCATCTTGAGGGGAAAGGAGTGAGTGATTTTAAAATATGAGTGATGATTTACTTTATTTAAGATCAAAAGGTGATGAGCAAGAGAGAAGACTAAATTACAGCCCTATGGACTGATACATTTATAGAAATGCATCACAACATACCTCTTGGGTCTTCACAGCTTGACTGTGACCTTGACGTTTTGGTGTGGAATCCTACAAATCTGATCTGGGCAAGTGAAAAGGCTTATGTGTGTTAATCAAGTGAGGCTACAGTGTGTCTTGCAATCACAACCAACCCCCAAATCACACTGACTTAAATTGAAGCTTGTTGCTCACTCATGCTATACATCCAACACTTCATAATTCCACCTCATGGACCCAGGCTCCATCTCAGCTCCCTCCCGATACCTGTTTTCAAAAGCACCCTAACAAGGGGAAGGAGCAGGTCACACACTAGCTCCTTAAGGCTCCTGCCTGGATATGACAAATGGCACACAAGCCCACATTCTATTGGCTCAAACCAGTCATGTGAGCATTCTACTAACTTACTATGTAATGGAGAGTGTAACCTTAACATGTGCCTGGAAGACCAGTCATTTTTACAAAAAGGCGTAATGACATCCACACAGTGTTTTAGCAACAGGTCACCATGGGCTTCTGTCAATACAAGTTCAGACTTTGCTGTTTTCAGAACTCATCTTTGAGAAAATCTGCACAGAACAAAGATGACTGAAAAGAGAACAGTGAACATATTTATCTGGAATTCCTTTGTTTCCCTTTTTTGACATTTTTTAGGGAAAAGACATTTACCCCCATTAGAACAAGGACTAAAAGTGAGCCAACTATCTTTAATCCATTCCTCAAACATTTTAAAGCAAGATTTGGTGTGGTGGTACTGAAATTAAAGGTAAATAGGACATGCTTCCTCTCACAAAGCATATTGTTATTGAGCAAGGAAATCATATTCAAATAAGAATAATCCAAGACAATATGTGCTAACTTCAAAACATGAGGTATAAATAAATACTCCAAGAGTGAGCATTTAATTCCAAACTTGAGAGGGTTTCTTGCAATAGCAGCTTTAAGGAGTTTAAGTACAGCAATCCAGTCATAGGAGATGGAGAGATTGAGGGGTGCCTGGGTGGCTTAGTTCATTAAGTGTCTGACTTAGGCTTAGGTCATGATCTCATGATTCATGAATTCAAGCCCTGCATCAGGCTCTGTGCTGGCAGCTTGGAGTCTGGAGCCTGGTTTGGATTTTGTGTCTCCCACTCTCTGCCCCTTCCTGGCTCATACTCGTCTCTCTCTCTCTCTCTCTCTCTCTCTCAAAAAGAAAATTATATATATATATATATATATATAAACATTTTTTAAAAATTTAAGAGATGGAGGGATTGACACTGTGTTTGCATATTTACACAACATAGAAAACATCAATTGTGTATATTTTTTTAAAAATGGAGGGAGAAGGCTGGAAGAGGTGGGTGGAGAAACATCCAGAAGTATGGTTTCATGGTAGACTTGGCCTTTAAGCTGGCCCTGGAATACTAGATGGCTGCAAACATTTAGACAGGTGTTTTACTCCACCAGACTAATAAGATTCTCTGCTTTGGAATTCCTTAATCAGATCAACACAGGGCAAGCTGATGGCACTCCTGGTCTTGATTTGAATGTGGCAGAAGCTTGGGAGCTGGGATACACAGGGAAAGGTGTTACCATTGGAATTATGGATGATGGTGAGTATTTCAAAGCCTTTGCATCATTTGGCAGCAAATGTGTCTTTGCATTCCTTTGGAATATAAAAGATTCACTGTTTGCGGGCTTCTGGGTGACTCAGTCAGTTAAGCGTCTGACTCTTGATTTTGGCTCAGGTCATGATCTCACAGTTTGTGAGTTCAAGCCCCGCATTGGGCCCTGCCATTACAGGGCGGAGCCTGTTTCAGATCCTCTGTCTCCTTGTCTCTCTGCCCCTCCACTGCTTGCTTTCTCTGTCTCTCTCAGAAATAAATAAGTGTTAATTTTTAAAAAAATATTCACTGTTTTGGAGATGCTAGGCAAGGGCAGAATAGCTGGATCCAATCACCAACTAAACTGTGGCAAAATCCTCCTCTTCCTCCAGATCAGTGGTCCTCAAACTTGAGGATGCCTTTAACAAATATTGATTGGGTTAATAGATTTAAAATTAAAAAAATGAAGGAAAACTGACCATCACTGACCTGTAATTTCTTATTGAGCCATTGCTTATACCTTACCTCCAAGCATCTTCTAAACTCATTTGTATTTATCATCTATTTCTCTGATCCACAGTCTGGTGCAATAGCCACTAGATCTGTGTGGCAATTTACACTGAAATTTTAATTAATTTAAGCTAAATAAAATTAAAAATTCAATTCCTCAATCATCCTAGCCTCATTTCAAGTCCTCAATGACCACAAGGGGCTAGCTAGCAGCTGCTGAAATTCAGTTCAACTTTATTTCTATCATAACAGAAAGTTCTATTACACGGCATGGTTCTGCAGCCACGAAATAGCTTTTTGGTAACAGGATTGGAGTCTGGAGAAATTTTGACTTTATTGCTACTTTCAGAATGAACTCTTGTAAAGCAGACTTTGGTAACATTTTATTACATATGCCCCCTATAATACGTTATTCTGCCCCATATGCCTGCCAGACAAACTATTTCCTATAGTTTGTGATACAAAAACCAATGGGTTTGATGAATTGGTGTTTTTCTAACTACACACATCCTTGGCTCTGCCAAGATTCAGGAGAATCTCTGCCCTGTGTTCATCTCACTGGGGAGATACTCTTGCCCTTCATCAGCTGCCTGGATCTTCCAGGAAAAGCTCCGCTGTGCCGCTGTGCTGTATTGATGCAATTACGCAGAAAGCCTATACAGAGGTGAAACAATGGAGCTTTTCCCTTCTGAAGCTCCTCAAAGAACACTATGCTCTCCAAAGCAAGCCTTTGAAGCCAAATTAATGGTTGAAACAAAGGGAGCCAGCATACTTAGAATTGGTGCTGTCTTTGCATAGGCTCATTAAATATCCACATAAAAACAATGCCTCCGTGTTTTCTGATGTGTGAGAGGTTTTGAAGTGGATGTGAAAGCTTTCTCCAGTGGCCAAGGGCTTTCACAAGAAGAAAGGAGCTCTGCAGGAGACAGTGTGTTTGTGAACTTGGATGTTGGGAGCTTATGACTGTTTCTTCCTTCTTAATGCTTTGGATATCAAAAGTGACTGAATCAGCTCACCCGGGAGAAAGATGCATCTACGTCTGAAGTCCGCCTAGAATATATTGTAATCACACAGTATTTGGTGGATTAGAGGGGCAACCTAAAAGTGGCATTGCAGTAGCCACAGACAGGCACATTGCTTCTGCAAAACTTCCAACAGCCTGTGATGCCCATGTCAGGATTCTTTAACTGCAGCCCCCTTGACTGGAAGAAAGGTGGAGGATGATCCCTGACTCTGATCCATCTTCCCCAGCTTGAGAAGCCAAAACCCTTCTTCAGAAAGAAAGTCTCAGGGTGCCTGAGTGGCTCAGTCTGTCGAGCATCCGACTTCAGCTCAGGTCATGATCTAATGATTCATGAGTTTGAGCCCTGCGTTGGGCTCCATGCTGACAGCTCAGAGCCTGTAGCCTGGTTTGAATTCTGTGTCTTCCTCTCTCTCTGCCCCTACCCCATTCGTGCTCTGTCTCTCAAAAATAAATATTAAAAATTTTAGAAAGAAAGGCTCAGCAGAGTTTACTGTTTTTTATTATTTCTTCTGATTTAGTGGCCTTTGGGAATCTCCCCAGAACTGAACTTTCTGCCCCCCCCATTAAAACTCCTAACTTCTCCACTCTTTTGGTCATCTACTGCTGCAGAACAAACCACCCGAAAACTGAGTGGCTTAACACAACCACCATGGTGTCCTCTCTCACAGTTCTGTGGGTTGACCTGGCTCAGCTGGAAAGTTCTGTTATTGATCTCTCTGGGGTCTCTTATGCAGCTAAGGTCAGGGTGCAACTGAGGCCAATGTCAACTGGAGGCTTGACTGGGATGCTGAAATGGCTCAGCCTCCCTTCCGTTCCACGTACTGCCAGGACCTCTCCTTTCCATGTGGTCTCCCCAGTACGTGGCTGGATTTCTTATAGATGGCTCGGGGACCCAATATTCATTCTAAGAAATAGGAAGTGGAAGCTGCCAGGCTACACCTGCAGGCTGGACATGGAATGAGCAAGCATCACACTGCCACTTCTATTGGACGAAAGGTCTCAGGGCCAGATTCCAGAAGAAGGGGAATAGATTCCACACCTTGGCTGTGGAGAGAAACAAAGGATGGATTTGTGGCTGTCTTTAATTCAGCACATGCTTATTCAGTGTGGCAACTGAAGAAGAGAAGGACTACTAAGCCATTCTCCAAATCCGCTGTTGAAGAGTAAGACAAGTACGTCTGGGACATGAGTGGCTTCCCACGCAACAAGGACGATGCTCAGCAGCCTTACACTGCGCCATTGGACACCTCCACCCTAACACCTAAAATGGGAAGCACTATGGTGAGGCTGCGAGCATCTGTGAATAGTATGGAATCATTTCGCAGATATTTGCTTAGCAAGATATCATTCCCAAACAAGGTAAAGACAGACACAGATACCGACCTTCATTCCTAAGAGCAAAACATCATATTTTATATACGATTGGCTCTTTGTTTTGGCCTCTATGGGAAACAATTGATTATCTGCATGTGGAAGAGTTAATCTATAGACAGCCCACTTTTTTTTATGTTTATTGGCCATTTATTTTTTTTTATTTTTTTTACAAATAGTTTATTGTCAAATTAGTTTCCACATAACACCCAGTGCTCATCCCCACAAGTGCCCTCCTCCATGCCCATCCCCCCTCCACCCCACATCCATCAGTCCTCAGTTTTTGTCAGCATTCAAGAGTTTCTCATGGTTTGCCTCTCTCCCTTTCCCCCACCATTTCCCCCCTTCTTCTCCCCCTTGTTCCTCAGTTAAGTTCCTCCTAATCCTCCTATACGTGCAAACATATGATATTTGTCCTTCTCTGCCTGACTTATTTCGCTCAGCACAACACCCTCAAGGTCCATCCATGTTGCTAACACATGGCCAGATTTCATTCTTTCTCATTGCCATGTAGTATTCCATGGTATAGATAAACCACATCTTCTTGATCCATTCGTCTGTTGATGGACACTTAGGCTCTTTCCATGTTTTAGCTATTGTGGAGAGTGCTGCTATGAACATTGGGGTACATGTGCTCCTATGAATCAGCATTTCTGTATCCCTTGGGTAAATTCCTAGCAGTGCTATTGCTGGGTCATAGGGGAGTTCTATTGTTAGTTTCCTGAGGAACCTCCACACTGTTTTCCAGAGCAGCCCGGTTTTAATAGCCATTTACACTCTCTGGTTGAACAACTCAGAACTAGGCCAACATCTTCTCTCCCAAATCCAATGACTCAATACATGCTCAATAAATATCTGCTTTCAGGTGCCTGGGTGGCTCAGTCAGTTTAGCATCAACTCTTGATTTCAGCTCAGGTCATGATCTCATGGTCATGGGATCGAGCCCCATGTCAGGTTCTGTGCTGACAGCTTGGAGCCTGCTTGGGATTCTTTCTCTCCCTCTGTCTCTGCCCCTCCTCTGCTTGTGCTCTCTCTCTCTCTCTCAAAATAAACAAATAAACATTTAAAAAATATATCTACTACTTTAATTTAGGTGCAACTTAATGTCATTTCCATATACTAAACATCAGTAGGAGAGTACCTCTATGGTTAAGTGTTGCTCAATGGGGCAGAAAGCATTTCTTAAGGGTTTGCTCTGATGTTCCAGGCATGTATATGTCAGCAAGGACCCTGCTTAATGATAACAACTCATCACTTTTGTTGCAAATAAAGTTGTTTCATGTTGGGAACTTGAGCTGGAAAACAAGATGTGGCCATAACAAGACATGGAGATGGATAGGAGCCACCACCCAGCACTGACACAATTCAGGACAGGAGCAGGCTATCAAGGTCAGAGATGGTCAGCAAAGGCATGAGCCAAAGCTGTTAGCCAATATCAGATAGAGCTAAGGAAGTAAGACTGAAGGCCAGGAAGGCAGGGTCAGAGAGAATTTCAAGCTGAAGTAACAATGGAAACTAACATTTCTTGTACTAGGCACTGCCTGAAGTTTAGAAACACAGTCACAATTATTCTCTAAGATTCATACTATTCACATTTTACAGATGAAAAAACTAAGGTTTAGGGAGGCAAAAAATTACCCAAACTTATCTTAACCACCATCTTCAGTGCCTGAAGCCTACCCCTTGGCTCTCCCCCCCCCCCCCCCCCGCCCCACCACCCTCCCTTCCCCGGTAGCTCTTTGTGAGTTGGATCTCAACCTTTTAAGTGAAAATCCAAGCTTAAGGACCAGGCAGTCAGCCACACCTTTCTAAGAGAGTTAGAAGTCTTCATCACATAGGAAAGCAATGCTTTCTCCCCCAACCTGGGGTTCATGGTTCTCAGAAGGGCCATTGGGATATCTGTTCCAGTCATTATTCCTGTGTAGCGGATGACTCCAACCTTTAGCCACTTAGATTAACTCTATTTTGCTCATGATTCTGTGGCACAGGAACGCATGATTCTGTGGCTCAGGAAGAGCCAGTCTGGGCATTTCTCATTCAAGGTTTATCATACCGTTGTAGGCAGACTGTTGTGGGCTGGGCTGCAGTCATCCAAAGGCTCAACTAGGGTGGACATCCATGGCTTATTCTCATAGCTGGCCATCGATGTTGGCTGCTGTAGCTCAGCTGAGTGTTTCAAACCACAGGCCTTCATATGGGCTTCTTCCATTGCAGCTGACTTCCCCCAAGTGGACAAGTGTCTAAAGGGGACGGGTTGAAGACCTTTTCTGACTTCACCTTGAAAGTCATGCAACATCTTATTAGTAGAAGTAGTCGTAACCCACCCAGATTAAAGAGGAGAAAACACACCTACCTCCAAAGAAGGTGTGTGGTATTGTTATACATCTCAACCATACTACTAACTAGGAACTGTAACTAGGAATATGTACACGGAGTGCCTTAGTAATTCCCTGAGGTCTCTAGTACCATCAGAGTTTCCTGAGAATTTGGATTATTGTAGCTTAGACTTTCTCAAAAGGCTGAAAATGATGACAGGATACTAGTGTAAAATATAACCAAGTAATTGTCATTTGCATACCACAGTGTGTTATGATTGGCTGGCAATGAGCTGGTCCACCCTGTGGACTTGGAGCCATATATAGTTGAACAGCTCAGGTTCTGTGTCTACATGGTCTATGTTTTTCCAGGACCCACATAGTGTCTGGCATTCACTGCTGGAAATCAGCCAATGAGAGAAGAATAAAAATGAATACATTAATAATACAAGGAATAAAAAATAAATAAGCTGATTGAGAACATGTATTCAGTATATTCCATCTGAAAAGATAACCAAATACACAAAAATATTAAAATACTATTTAATTACCAGGCCATTATTTTCATGCTTCATTTAGTCCATTATTTCTTTTTTGAATCCTGTCTGTCATCCCTCATGGTTCTATTGATAATCCCTTCTTTCTTAGACCAAAGTCCGTGTCTATTCTAACTTAACACTCAGTCTTCCCCTTAACCTAACTTAAAGATCCTTTATTTTAATTAGGGCAAAATTTATCTTATTTTAAATTTTTTTTTAATGTTTTATTTATTTCTAGGAGAGAGAGAGAGAGAGAGAGAGAGAGACAGCATGAGCAGGGGAGGGTCAGAGAGAGAGGGAGTCACAGACTGAAACAGGCTCCAGGCTCTGAGCTGGCAGTCAGCACAGAGCCCGACGCGGGGCTCGAACCCACGAACCGCGAGATCATGACCTAAGCGAAAGTCGGACGCTTAACTGACTAAGCCACCCAGGCGCCCCAAAATTTATCTTATTTTAATTTTAATTTCTTTCAGGTCTCAAATTATCTCTTTGCCTTGATATTTTCCTTTCACAGAGAATAAACTATTTCTCAGAAAATTTCTGTCCCAGACAATTTGCACTATCAGAACATAGAATCATGTTTTAAAAACTGACTCCCTGGGTGGTTCAGTCAGTTAAGCATCCAACTCAGTTTTGGCTCAGGTCTTGATCTCATGGTTTGTGAGTTCAAGTCCTGCATCGGCCTTTGCACTGACAGTTCAGAGCCTGATTGGAATTCTCACTCTTCCTCTCTCACTACCCCTACCCTGCTCATTCTCTCTGTCTCTCTCTCAAAATAAACATTTTTTAATAAAAATAAATAAAAACTGACTCCCTGCATGGAATAGGAGCTCACTCCATCTATTTCATGCCTCAATCTAGTATTGTAGTACTTCCAGGAACAGTGCACCCCCTTGGGGGAAATACCCAGCTGTCTAAAGCCAGCCATTTGTTGGGGAGGTGTATCATCTGGGATTGTGTGTGCTCGATGCTTCTTCAGAGTTTCGGGGGGGGGGGGAGGCTTGTAGCTGGTTTTCCTGAGGCGTAGGTGTGCATATACACACACCAGGATCTTCTTACACAGTATGAGCATGAATAGAAGGACAATTGTGCCAGAGCACCTGGCTGGCTCAATCAGTAAAGCATGTGACTCTTGATCTCAGGGTCTTGAGTTTGAGCCCCACATTAGGTGTAGAGGTTGCTAAAGAAATAAGCTTAAGAAGTATAATTATGCCAAAAAACAATTAACTCCCTGCTAGAAGAAAAAGAAACATTCTCTGTATGCATGTCTGTTTTTAATATATCTATATGTTGCAAAATATTTTGCTCAACATTGAGTTCACAAATCATAACCAATTTCAATAAATATATACAACAATTTTATTTCAATACAACATTCTAAGACCAAATGGATTTTTAACAATATTTCTGCTTTTATGCATTATCCATTTGACTCTAATGATGTGGGTGACCCTACTAATGGTGATGACAATAACTATAACTTATTGAGTGTTTACTACCTGCTAAACACCTCCAATGAATTGGCTCGCATCTTGAACTCTGCTTTGCAAGGTAAATAATATCCCTGTTTCAAAGATGAGGAAACTGAGGCTCAGGAAGATTATGTCACTTGGCAAAGCCTCACAATTATTACAGTGTCTGAGCCTAGAAGATAACTAAATCTGCTGGTCTCCATAGCCTGTGCTCATCCCCAACCTATCCCACAGCCGAAATGGACCATTTCTGAATTAAGGTCCAGGAAAAGGGCTTGCAACATTTAAAATATTAGTCTTCGAATCTTCTTTAAAAAAAAAAAAAAAGTTTATTTATTTTGAGAGAGAGAGAGATTGCACAGAAGTCAGGGAGGGGCAGAGAGAAAGGGAGAGACAGAATTCCAGGGAGACTCCACACTGACAGTGCAGGACTCAAACTCACCAACCATGAGAGCATGACTGGAGCTGAAGTAGGACACTTACCCAACTGAGCCACCCAGGCGCCGTAGTCTTTGAATCTTCTGACCCCTGTCCTTCCACAATCCTTGAGATAGGGTGGGGGAGGAGGAGGATGGTGGGTGAGAAGTGATAGGCTATACTCCCACAAACTATAGGAAGCAGCCATTTGACACCCTTCACATGTCAAAATATCAGCAGCAAAATGTAACATACATTCTATAGAACGGTGACTCCAGAAATTTCTTGTATAACCAGAAAAAAATGAAGGAAGATTTCTTTTTTGAGATAAACATCCTGATACTGGTTCTTTTTTGTGGGGCAAAGCTATAATAGCAGCCAGGCCTTAGTGTGCTCACAGTGAAGCCGCCCCCTATCAGAGGCACTGAGAGATACCTCAAGCTTCCAAATAGGGCAAACCCAACAGAGCTATTGAATGCTGCTGAGCTAAATGCACCACCCTGATCACACTCTCACTTGATAGAGAAGAAAACAAGCTCAGAGAGGCCAAGTACTTTGTCTGAAGTCATGAGGTCAGCTGGCGGCACCCTTGAGATCCAAGCTCGGGTCTTTGACTCCAAAACCTACCCTTGTGACCATGATGTCAGGTGGTGCAGGAACCTGGCCAGTTTTGCAAATGGCTGGATGCTCAGGTGTACCTGCTACAAAGGTTCTACGGCTCTGCAGACCTGGATGAGAATTCCAGTGTGGCCTTGAATTTCCACGTGCTTTCTGAGGTTCACCTGTGAAGGAATGCAGTGGTACTAATAATTTTACCGTTGTAAGGAATCTTGGGCAACAGGACAGTCCATGTCCAGGAGAACGCATAGGGCTCCTGCAGGGAGGCTGATGTCTCAGGCTTCCTGGAAAGCCACATTCTTCAGGGACAACCATCAGTCCCACCCAGAACACTTCACCTGAAACTATTTGTCCTCTGCCTAATCGCCTTTCCCACCTAGCCGTGTTCCTTATTATTTCCATGCCGGAGAACACTCCCCTAATCCATTGCTGTCTGTATCCTGTTAAACAACAATCGTTTTTCCTCCCCAGAGCCAGTTTCATTTCAAAATAAATGTCTGCTGGTGCTTTGGAAATGTCAGGATTTTCACAAATCTTAGATCACTGCTCTGATGAGCCATCCATCTTGCAGCCCCTAAGCCCCTTAGTACTGACATTTATGTCAGAAGTCTTATCCTGGGGCCCCAGCTCTAACTGGCTCCCCCGCTCTGACGCAACTGGTGGGCACGCCTCACCCTCCCTCGAGAATGAAAACGCAAGCCTAGGCCTAAGGCACAGGTGTTCGCCCTGCCCAACTCTCCTGCCACCAGCCCCACCAGGAGGGCACTTTCTTGAGCAACTTTCCTGAGGACACAGTGGCAGTTATTAACCTTTCATCCTGTGGTGCTCTTTTCACAGGGATTGACTACCTCCACCCGGACCTGGCCTCGAACTACGTAAGTACAAGCCGATGTGTACAGGCGGGCGCACACACACAGAAACACAGGCACGCATGCGCACACATGCACGCTACACCTGTCCATCTTGCTGGAGCCTCACCTCAGGCCGGAAGCAAAGGGACAAGGTGTGGGGCCGGGCAGCAGGTAACAATAGTGGCTTTGTGAGAGACGATAAGGAAACCTGAGGTCTGAAAGAACAGAGACCCAAGAGAAAAGACAGAGGTGAAGAAGAGAGAGTCTTGGCAAGGTTTCCCATCCACTCTTGCTGAGGATATTGAATTGAAAGGTGGAAATGAGCTGTTTGGATTCTTGCTGGATAAAACCAATCACAAAAAGCCGAAAAGAAGGGCAACTCACATCGCAATCGTAGTTTTATGAAAGAAAAGACGACATCTTTTTTTATTGCTTTTGTGCTTATGAGCACCCCACACCAACGCTAAGCACACCATTTGGTATCTCTTGACAAATAAGACATGCTAACACAGAATTGTAATAAACACTGTTGAGCTAGAGCCACGTGCTCTAACTTCTTACATAACAAATCAAACACTGCTTTCCTGATGAAACCTGCAAACCATTTAAACACGAAGGGATTACTTTATATTAACACCAGGGAGCATCCTACCCAAGCACTGCTGTGTTTGCTTAAAATGATCCAAATACTATTAAGCTATACTTTTCCTATAACCTGAGATTTAAATAATTTTTTTCAATGTTACTTTAGTTAGCTTAAGAGACTCAAAGCTAGAAGAATGCAGACTTAAGTAGAGAAAAGATTGTTAGAAGAAGGTGTGTGCATCTACGCTGCAAAGAGAGAACAAAGATTATCGGTCTGTTTAGTGCATTAGACGTCAAGAAGCAAACCACCGATGTACTGAGCTTCTATTTACTTCATGGGTCTTACAAATCTAGAGGAGTATACTTTGGACTATCTTTTTGAATAATAATTTTTAAAAGTGGGTGGGGGGGTGCCTGGGTGGCTCAGTCAGTTAAGCATCCTACTCGATTTCGGCTTAGGTGATGATCTCATAGCTTGTGAGTTTGAACCCCACATCGGGCTCTGTGCTGACAGGGCAGAGCCTGCTTGGGATTCTCTCTCCCTCTCTCTCTACCTCTCCACTGTTTTCTTTCTCTCTCTCTTTCTCTCTGTCTCTGTCTCTCTCTCTCAAAATAAACAATTTTTTTAATTAAAGAAAAAGAAAATAAAGAAAGGTTAAATGAATCATTGGTATAATCTATCCAATGTGCTCCCAGAAAGAAAGAACAGAAACTAAGTCAGAGCTTTATTCCCAAAGAAGAGAATCCACCTCTCAGAGAAGACACTAAGAAACTGTCTGGGAGCTGCTGATTCTGCCTCAGCGCCCATCTGCTTTGTGAGAGGAAACAGTTCCCTCCTTCTCTCTGTGACCTTCCCCCACTGCAAGCACCATGAAGCTGTCTCCCTGGCTGTTCCTCTGCCTCCTTAAATTTTTTAAATTAAAAAAAAATTTTAATGTTTATTTATTTTTGAGAGAGAGAGAACACAAGCAGGGGAGAGGCAGAGAGAGGCACACACAGAATCCAAAGCAGGCTCCAAGCCCCAAGATCTTAGCACAGAGCCTGATGCGGGGCTCAAACTTACAAACCATGAGATCATGACCTGAGCCCAAGTGGACTGCTTAATGGACTGAGCCACCCAGGCACCCTCCTCTGCCTCCGTGCAAGGTTTCATACGCCTCTTCCAATGACCTCCCTTTCTCTGCCTCCGCATTAACTGCAACGCCCTAAAGAGTTCTCAGAAGGAGAGAGCGAGAAATGTGTGTGTTGCATTTTCTCCAAGGCTCTGATACTCAGAGGCCTTTTCTTAGGAAGAAATGGCAGGGATGATAGTCTGCAGGGGTGGCAGGTTCTTCCTCAGAGGGCTGCTCTCTGCACACAGAGGCATTTGTATTCTTTGCACAGGCTGCTAAGGTTCCCATCATCCCCAGGACCCAGCACCTCATAGAGCTGCCAAATAGGGTTTGATTCGTTTTCACAAACCAGTGTTACTGCATCTTATAGCTCATAGGACCTCAGGTGGGGTGACTATCCTCCCTCCAGCCAGTCCAGCCCCTCTGCAGGTCACTTCTGTGTCCGGTGAATGAGAGAATCACTACGCTATGAAAACATCCTGAGGCTATTCACACGGAGAGTGACCTAGGCATCGCTCCCTTCTCCCTGCCTCGCCCTTGTGCATCTGTGACAGGCTGCCCCCAATGCCAGTTACCAGATTCAAAAGTAATTCAAATGAGAAAACAATACACTGGGTCTCTGATGGATTGCAGGTTCAATGCTAATCAACAGCGAGATTCATCTACCAAAACCCTGGATCCAAAATTGGAAAATCAAGCATCCTTATTGGGAGGTCCGAGCTCCCCTCTAATCTGCAATATCAGAATATACCTGAACAACTCTATGGCTTCTATGAACATGTTCATTTTTAAATTTGTTTCTTTCTTTAAAAAAACAAAACATTTTTCTAATTGAAAAATAAATACATGTTCTCCTTAGAAATTTTGGGAAATCACAAAACAGATTCAAAACCAACTCATAGCATCATTCTTAATATTTTAGCATATCTTGGACTTTCACTTCTATGTGTGTATTTTTTTTATTTTTTACGTTTATTTATTTTTAGAGAGATAGAAACAGTGCAACCAGGGGAGGGGCAGAGAGAGAGGGAGACACAGAATCTGAAGCAGGCCCCGGGCTTTGGAGCTGTAGCATAGAGCCTGACATGTGGCTTGAACTCACAAACTGTGAAATCATGACCTGATCTGAAGTTGGACACCCAACTGACTGAGCCACCCAGGCACCTCATAATGTGTGTATTTTTTAATGAAATTGGGCTCTGTTGCATATACAGCATCCCCCTTCCACTTGATAAGTCACAAACATTTTTATATTACTAAATATTCTTCAAAACACAATTATGAGGACTACGTAGTATTGTCTTAATGCTATAATTATTTAAACATCTTAGTCCTTGGGGCGCCTGGGTGGCTCAGTCTGTTAAGCATCTGATTCTAGAATTCGGCTTGGGTCATCATCTCATGGTTCATGAGATGGAGCCCTGCGTCAGGCTCTGTACTAACAATGCACAGCCTGCTTGGGATTCTCTCTCTTCTCCTCTCTCTGCCCCTTCCCTGTTCTCTCTCTCTTTCTCAAAATAAATAAATAAACTTAAAAATAGTTTAAACATCTCAATCCTCAATCGTTGGACAACTAGGTTGCTTCCAATGGTCTTCTCACCTCAGAAAGAGAGACTGACAGATGCTTGAGGGATTCCAAACTGTAACGTACTAGGACAGCTGAAAAAAAATGGGGGGGGGGGAGAGATAAGGAAGAGGCACACTAAATACATTTTTAAATATTTCAAATTCTCCATGAGGACTGAGACATTCAACTTGTTCAGTACTTTCTCCCAAGAAAATCCCTGCCCACAAGTGCAGGACAAAGAGTATAGTTCAGTCAGAGGAAGAACTTTCTAATCATTGCAGTTATTAATAAAAGGAGTTAGGTCTTCCAGGAAATAATAAGTTTTCCATATCTAAAAATGGTCAAGGGAAGGGTTGATGTCCATTTGGTAGGGATGTTGTTGAGGAGATGACACTGTCTCCTGTAAACTTAAACTAGATGTCATCTAAAAATATTATAGGACATAGGAGTTCTGTACAAAATTGCATGTTTTGACAGCTTCCATCCAGAGGATGGTTTGAGTCTTCAATATTTATCAAGCACTTGGAATCTTACCAAAAAATTATACATAATTACACCTTGCTGTGAAATTTTTCCATGTCATTGGTACAGATGAGAAAACAGCATCCATATAGCCCCTTCTAAATTTCTCAGCAGAGTACTTGAACTTGAACTTGCTTGCTCCAGTCAGTGTCTCTCTCGCCCTGTGTAGAGTTGAGAGTGACAACTTTGAAGCTCCTAAACAAATTTATCTTCTTTACCTTTAATTAAAATTTTTACACTATAATTAATGAAATGAGAATGGAAAGTGGAGTAAAGCCACCCAGGAGAGCAATGAAATCAGTGGATGGTGATAAACTCAAAAATTGTTTGAGCAAAGGATTAACAGGCAGCATCATACCTTGTTAGATGACTTAATGGCTTGGGTGTAATGAGTTTACCCAGTGCCCTTCTGGTGAACTGTGCTTTGGGGGGGGTCTATGTTGGGTTTATCCAGAACTAGACTCTGAGAAAAGGGTCAGAGTGCAAGTAGTTTCTTTGGGAGGTGATTCTAGGAAGCAAGGAGAGAGGGAGGAATGAGATATGGAAGGGAAGGCAGCCAGAAAGTGGTGTGTTAACCAAGTCACCATGGGGAGAGGTTCCAACTCAATCTCACTGGGGAATCCAAGAGATGGTATGGAATATGTGGGCCAGGGCTGGGTATTTGTACATCAACTCTTGTCAGTCATTGGTTGAAGGCTGGTACTAGAGTATGTGAATGTGAACATTCCAGCACCTCCTGCCTTCCACGGTCTCAGAGAAAGCCCTTGACAAAGAGACGTGGTGCAGGCAGCTGGCAGAGTTGACCAGGGACATGAGTGACAGGCCAAAGGTCATATAGGCCTGATTCTGGCAACATTCACCACGGGTGGATGAGTTGGAAATTTATTAAGGGTTACAATAAATAGAAATGTACAGTGTTGAGAAAATTCCTTCTTGCTACTGCTTATTTTCAATGAGAAGGGAAAACTCTATCAGAGGTTCTTAGACAGCTATGACAAAAATTGCTGGATAACCAAAATTTGCTTAATTGCCAAATCAGGCAAAATGTTTCCCAATGCAGAATTATTTTCAAAGCTTCTTTATTCTGTATATTAAAGAGACAAATCTGAGGATGCTGGTACTCCAGTGCTCTTTCTATTTAAACTGAGAATTGAAAACTGAAAATCAATATATAAATGTAAGTCATTAGTGTTAATTTAATTCAACAAATCTACATTGAATCTGTTGATTGTTAGGAGCAAAGGATAATAATAGCCACTTCTTTTATTATTACTCTATTGTTCTGTGATTGAATTTAATCTGAAGGATCCAGTCTCCCCCTGGTCAATTCTCACTATTCCAAATGATTAAAATCCTCTTTCTCCATACTGACAGTAATAACATGAAATGAGTATTGGCCAAGAAACAATTTTAGACGGAGTCAAAATCAGAGTTCCAGTTCTCTCTGTGCAAACGGTCTGGACGTGTGCTCGAACTCAGTTGAATCCCTGTGTATTGAGCCTGTTAATGTGCAAGCCCCAGAGGAAGTGGGAAACCAGACAGGGTTGTTCTCCAGAGGAGCCTGAGTCAGTGAGGACACAGGTGTGGGATGCCTCTAACAGGTGAGGGACAGGCAGGATTGTTCATTACTTTACCCTGTGGTCCCCGGGAGGTAATGACCACAGGTCTGTGCACACAATACTGGTCCAAGTCTAGGGGTCCTTCCAGGTGTACAGAACAGAGGGGACTCCTTCAAGAACATGTGAAGTGTGACTGAGGGGGGAGCTTTCAGAGGAGGAACAGAGGGTACAGAGCTGAGCGTCTCCTGCTTGGCTCTAAGGCCAGCTGTGCTGGAGTTACAGGGGTGAATAAATGGCTAGTTGTTCTGTAAAATCCAGGAAGAGTCTTCTTGCTGTGGTTTGGGGTTTTCTCAGAGGCATACCTGAGACAAAGATTTAAAGGCAAGTAGTTTATTTGAGAGAAGAGCCTAGGAAGCACTAGCTGAAGAGAAGGGAAGTTATATCAGAAAGGAGAGCAACCAAGAACCACTGAGGGCTCATGGGAGCCTAATCTGGGAATCGGTGTAGACAGAGCCTTCTCAGAGTTATCACCCAACCCTTTTGTCAGTCAATGATTGAGGGTTGTGCCCTGGCCAGGGGGCTAACTCCTTGACTCTTCTGGACTGCCCACCATATATATGCAGACTAAGGTCAGTGGACAGAGAGTCTTCAGACAGAGTGTCATGTGCTGGAAGCTGGAAATCGGCCAGCAAGTGTAGGGTTATAGTGTGACAACAGTGGGAAACTGAGTCAAACCTGAGTGTGACAACTGGCTTCCTAATTCATAGTTCTGCAACCATAGACTAACCCTTTAATGCCCCCTTGAACTTTAATTTCTTCATTTGTGAAAGAGAAAAAAATACCAGGTTTGTTGTATGGTATCATTGAGATAATGTGTGTAATGGGACAGATAAACAAGCATTTATCTCCTTCACAAAAGAGATGGGATTACAACATTGCCTGATGGTAGCTTGTCCTGCTGGAGGAGAAGCAGGGGAATGCCTTAAAAAACCAGTGCAATTGTTCAGTGAACTCCACAGTCAGCTCAGAGTTCTCAAAAGAGAAAAAGGGCACTTCATCCAGACTTAAGTGTAAGGTCATGAGCCTGGAAAGCAGAAGCCAAAAACTGGAAGTTACCAAAGCGAATCTAAGAGATTTCTCTGAAAGAGAAAGTGTTTTATTTGAAAAAATAAAAGATTTATTTGAAAAAGAACATCCAGGCAAACAGATGCTGCAGGGAGAAAGAAGAACCATGGCTCATGGCCAGGGATATAACGAAGGATGGCCCTGAGAAGCAGAATTTCTGATCCACATCCGACTTCTCTGTCACAGATCTTTGAACTAAGAGGATAGTCATGGATATTCAGAGGGGAGGACTCATTTCCAAGGCAAGTGTAGGGGTTGTAAAATAGCAATTTTTCCAAATGAGGATTTCTCCAGGTTAGGAAATGACATCTCCTGATGCTTAAGTGGTCATGGGGGGTTGGGGGAGGTGTGCACAAGTATCTACCCTGCTGGCAGGCACAATGGGCTGTGTCTTGTCCTAGGGCCTCCATCTTTCATCTGGGAAACTGTGGGTCACCCTCTGAGCAGCCCCTAGACCCTGTGCTGAAAAGCAGTGCAGATTCATGTGCTCTTGCTGGAGTTTCTCCATGGACTCTTAAGTGCAACAAATGTGGAGGAGTGCATTCACCAACTACTCATCCTTCCCAAGACCTCTGGCTTCTTCTGTGGGGCTTTGCAGAAACTACCTCTAGAGGGGTGGGATAAATCCCCCACCCCTTGACTTCATTCAAGCTGGCCCCTAAGACTTGTTTAAAGCAATTGAATAATACAGAGGTGTTGTGACAGTTCAGAGACAAGGCCTTAAGAGGCCTTGCGTGTTCCCACGTGCCCTCCTTTGTCTCTACCATCACCATTAGAAGAGCATGCCCAGGCCAGCCCTCTGGGCCCAGGAAGGCATGAAGAGCTGGCAGAGGTGGAAGCTAAGCCACCGGAGTCAGTCTAGAGAACAGCAATAAGAGACAGAGCCACCATTTTAAGCCTCACCAATAGCAGGTGAAAGCCAGCTGACCCCAGAAGCAAGTAAGCCCAGCCAAGAAAGGAGAGCGGTCCAGCTGAGCCCAGCCTAGATCATCAAGCTCCCAGCCAAACTGAAGACCCATAAGAGATATAAATGCTTATTGTCATCCACTGATGACATATTATGGTTGTTTTTATGCAACGGCTATTACAGTTACCCATGCTAAAACCCCTCCTCGTTCCTCCCATCATAATTGATGCCCATCCCAACCTAAGGAGAATATAGGTTTCTGGCCCTACCCCAGACTTACTGAATCAAAATCCTTAGGGATAGGCCTTGTAATGTGAGTTTCTTTGAAAGCTTTCCCAGATTCTTATGATTAATCTCATCATTCGTTTGGCACCTTACTCATTAACTCATTTGACAAAGCTGTTCCCCTATAGTGTATGACTACATCACAACTAGATCACAAGCTCTTTGTAGGAAAGTGTGTACTTTTAAATTTTGTGTCCCCCTTAACATTTGGCATGATGGTTAGCAAGCATTTAATAAATATTTGTTCAGTTGCAAATATTGCAATATGAATATTAATTAATCATTCATACTTTTGCAAATTATATCAGGGGCTCAATCATATTATGACTCTCTATCAGCAAAGAAGGGAAACTCTAGCATGCAGAACTCTCCACCTCCCAGCTTTCAATTGTCTCATAGGTGGATGCCTTCATTCCACTCCCCATAATGCATGTGCCTGGTGAAGAAAATAGAGGATCACAGTATTAACTGAGGTCTCCATGGCTGATGGCCCGGAGAGAATATGCCTCTCAATATGGATAATCCACATGCAGGTAGCCAAGAGCTATTTCTTTTCTGTAATGTCTACAGCTTGTCAGGTGGTAGAGATGTAATTAAGTTCCCATATGGGGGAAGACAAATTATGTTCTTCGGTTTGGTTCAAAACTGGGAACATGATATATTTATGCTCTAGGGTTATTTCTCCAAAAGAAGTTCTTATAAAAGAAAAAAGCCTCACTCTTCAAGATCTGCACTTTCCATTCTTTTAATGGGTTCCTGACAGGTGACTTTCTCTGAAGAGAGGCTTCTGGAACACTCTGAGGGCTTCGAGCTCTGAGCCCAAAGAAAGTGCCTCTGAGCTTGGCAGCCACATGCACACTAAGACTCCAGGTGGCAGGTGGCCGCCATGATGAAACGGCACCTCCTGGAGATGGGCTCAGTCCTCGGCCCTGAATGACTCAGATGGTGTGAAGTATTGAGCACATGCATGGCTCCAGGCTTTTAAACCAATTAATATTTAAATAACCACATAAATATTGCATTTGAAATTGAAGTTTAAACAACCTTTATGTCTTATTGAAAGGAGGAGCTGGCTTCTTTCTTTGTGTTTGTTAATGCTGGCCAGGTTGTAGTAAGTGCTTTATCACCAGGACACCAGACTGATTATTGGGAATAAGAACTTTTTCTTAATCACTTGGACAGATCATCCATCAAATGTCTATCAATTGTCTAACTCAACCCATGTGGTAGAGGAATCTGTTCATTTTTACAGGAATGTACTTTGGTATAAAAATACAAGAAAATAGTATCTGGTTTAACTGAAATGAAATTATTTGTTTGGACCTAGATGTATAACTACAGGGAAAGCAAAGAAAAAAATCTGGATAATCCATTTTTATCCTTGTTGCTCAGTTGACTAGTTATTGTTCCATTGGACCGAGTCAACATTTAAGAGATGTGTACTGAGTTTCTACCATGTGCAAGATGCTGTACTAGGAGCCTGATTATAAAATGTGAAAAATCTCATCTCCATCCCCAGGGATTTCAGAGTTCAATGGGGGAGGCAAACTTGTAAGTATATAATTACATCATAATGTGCACAGCATGGTCCTGCAAATGAAAATACTGCCCACTACGGAAACACAGCAGTAAGAACAAGCAAGTTGGCTTTAAAAATTAGAGAAGGAAAGATATTTAAATGCATTTAAAGAATGTTCTCTTGGGTTGAGACAGCATATGAATTTGTCTAGAAGCTTCTTCTAAATGGTACTGAACAAAGATGATTGGATTACAATTAGTTTTTCATCTAGAGATTTGCTTTCACCAAGAAGCCCAGACTAAAAGCAGCCCACTAAAGCTATTTTCCTACCTTAAATTCTCTAAAGGCCTTTGACACAGTCTCATCTCTTTGACTAAATTTAAATGGCTTAAAGACCAAGGTAATATCTTTCCATTTTTTCTAACCAAAAAATTAATAGAGATCATTAATAGAGAGTCTTCTGTAAATAAATGACTGAATTGTGGATGGATGGATAGATGGATAGATGGATGGATGGATAGATGGATGGATGGTTAGATGGATAGATGAATGGATGCCAATGAGACTATTAGGATTCTATTCTGCTCATCGCCAAACATATCTAATAGAAAAAGTATAGTATTATTTACATTACATGACAAGCCACAAGAAAGTCATTTGTGTAAATGTAAAAATATTTTCTCCACTGCCTTTGTTTCTTTCTTACTCTCCTCCTCATTATCAGATATGCTCACTGAATTCCCAAGATGTGAAACATTTTCACTAGGTTTTCTACTTTGGCTCTTTACTTCAGAGAATCAAAAATGCTTAGGTGACCAAGCCTTGTTTAAAGCAGACCTGACAAATGATTAATTTGCCAATATTTCCTTGCTGCAGCTGTGATGAAAAATGCTGCCCCTACTAGGGTGACATCATCATTACCCTTTCCCTTTCTTTAGGTGGTTGTTTCCCAACTGTATTTCCTTAAAGCCACAATTCTCGATATCTGGGAGCCTGTCCTGATTCCTGAATCCACATGCCCCATCCAGAAGGAGGGAGTGGGTGACCACCTATACTGCCTGTCCAAACTTTGATGTCAAGCCATAGAGCCCAAGTGGGTGTGCCCACTGGATCCTGGCCTACCTATGCCATTGTGAGGGCCACTGTTTATCTGATGGAGACTAAAGGTCTGACCCATCATCCAGTCTCGGTTTTCTGAAGTGGCAACAAAAACCAAGAAACAATGCCCACGCCTCAGGTAAAGAACACTTCTGTAGTTGTAGTCAAGAATCATGAGGACCACACTTTGATTTCAACTAGACTGCATCCTTCTCTTTAAAATCTCTCAATAATTGTTCCTTGAACCCAAAGCCTTTGGAGTAGGTAGAATTCTAAAATGTCCCCAAGATACCCACTCCCTGGTTTAAACACCTTGTATAATCTCCTCCCCTTGACTGTGAACAGGACCTGTGAATATGGTGGAATGTCACTCCATGATTAGGTTACATTATATGGCAAGGTTAGAGGGATTGTTCATGTATAATTAAGGTTCTGAATCACTTGACTTTAAGTTAATCAAAGTGGAAGTAACCCTAGGTGTCTTACCTAATCAGGCGAGCCCCATAAAAAGAAGGAGAAGCAAGAAGGGAGAAGAGAAGGAAGAAGCAAGAGCGATTTTAAGCAATGGAGGCTTTCAGCTCTTGGCTTTGAAAAAGCAAACTGCCATGTTGTGCAGATGCACATGTCAGGGAATGGAGGGGCGCCCTTAGAAGCTAAAAGCCTCAAGGGCGTCTATGTGGCTCAGTTGGTTAGGCGGCCAGCATCGCCTCAGGTCTTTATCTCACTGTTCGTGAGTTCGACCCCTGTGTCAGGCTCTCTGCTGTTGGCACAGAGTCTGTCCCTTCTTTCTCTGTCCCTACTCCCACTATTGTGCATGCTCTCTCTCTTGCTCAAAAATAAATCAACATTTAAAAAAAACCCACACTATTAAGAAGCTAAGGGTCTCAGCCTTACACCCACTGGGAACTGAATTCCATCAACAACCAGTGAACCTGAAAGAGGACTCCAAGCCTTACATGAGACTGCAGCTCCCGCTAACACCTTGATTTAAGCAAGGTGAGATCATGAGCAAAGGACCCCGGTAACCCATTACTAGAAACTCTGAGATAATAAACTTGTGTTCTTTTAAGTTTGTAGGAACTTGCTATACAGCAATAAAAAACAAGTACAGACTTCTTGATTAAATTTGAGCATGAATTGAATGACTTGCCTTTCCTCTGAGTTAATAAAAATAGACTGTTCTTCAGGTTTTACGCTTGTTAATATGGTTGTTTTTAGTGCAAATATAAGTCTGTAATAAATAATAATTCTGCTACAACTGAGGGTCAGGGAAAATTAGTATGGGAGTTAAGAGCTTTAGAACCAGAAACCCCCTGAGTCTCTATCCCACCCCAAGTACTTGCTAGCTATATGACCCTAGGCAAGTTAATCTTTCTGTGTTTCATCTGTAAAATGGGTTTGTAATATTTATTGCTAAGTATTGTACTTGCCAGTACCTTAATGACAGTTGTGATTAGTCAAGTGAGTGGTGTACACAAGGCCTTAAAACTGCTCCCGACATATTGGACACCCTGCATTAAGGGGTGAAAGTTGCAATTTAAGCAACTTGCCTGAGGTCACACAGTTGGACCTTAGCAGAAGAAGGCCACAAACCCGAGATGGTAGGACCTCAAAGGCCATGTTCTTAACTCCTCCTCTCTTCCTGCCATAAGGACACATAATGAATTTGTGAAGGCCATTTTGAAAATGATTTTCAAAGAGCCAATTGGTGGGTTATTCTAATTTTTCATGTTTTCCCTCCACTTTCCCATTGTTACAAAGTGTGCCGAAAGTTCATGAAAAATAGCCTTCCTTTGTTCTGCTTTTTAATCCAATGCTAAACCAAGTCCCAGATACTGCAAGATGCAAAGCACTAACCCTATTGCCACCTTGAATTACATTTTAGCCTTGAAGTCCACCTTAGAAATGTATTCCAGTGAGACATAGCTGCATGGGCCTATGGAAACCATGATATTTGTGTTTTATCGTTGTTATAAAAGTAGAATGTGTGTGTGTGTGTGTGTGTGTGTGTGTACACTGGTTATTACTATGCTACCTTGGGCTGCATCCCCTGAAAGCAACTGAGAAAGTGATTTTCTGGGGTGCCCATTCTCAGGACAAAGGGATGATGGGAAGCAGGGCAGGCAGAAGTCTAGCCTCAGCCTGACTCCTGGGAAACTCTAGAGCATGAGTCACATCACAAAGTACGTTCCTTCTTGAGGCTCAGCATTTTATACCCTTATCAGTCAGTTACTAACTTCCAGTGGTCTCTGGAGCCTGTGTAACTTCCTGGGTTTGGTGAGTCCCTTATGTCCAAGGGCGATTATCCAGAGAAAGAGGGCAGTAGTGATTTTTTAGCAGCCAGCACTCCCAGAGCTGGGGTGTGGGTGCCCTGGCCCAGTGAAGGGAATCTTTGTGGACACTGACAGTGTCACTACTCAGGCACTGCATTGCTGTGGTCCTCCTCAGCAAGGACAGGGTCCATGCCTTACTACTGTCCACATCCTCAATGCTTAGCACATGGAGTGCAACCAAACAGATGATTGATCAATGAATGAATGAATGAATGAATAAATGACATAAAAAGAAAGATTTGGCCTCAAAGATTGAAGAAAAGGTCTATCTAAACCAAGGGGAGGAGGAGTTTGTGATACAGAATGGCCATGTGGTCACCAGAATAGTGGCCCTCCAAAATACCCATGCCCTAATCCCTGCAACCTGTAAATAGGTTACATGGCAAAATGGACTTTGCAGATGGACTTATGGTTAACTTAAAATAGGGAAATTCTCCAGATGGACCAAATGTAATCCCATGTTATCACAAGCAAGAAAGAGGAGAGCTGGAGAGGCAAGAGAATGGAAGGAGGGGCAGAGGGGATTCAAAGCGTGACAAGGACTTACCCATAATTGCGGGATCAGAAAAGGGAGGGAGACTCAAACCAAGACTCCACACCCTGCAGATGACTGAGGGCAGGACATCACCCCCTGTGGCCACCCCAGCTCTGCAGTCTCAGTGGGGACCCAGGTAAAGCAGTTCTGAGACCAGAAACAGCCTAGATGAGCCCAAAACTGTTCCACATGGAAGTCCAGCAAATCAGAGCCCTTCTGGCAGCACATGTGTGGACTCTGAGGTGGATCCATGTGGCCAGAATTCATCTCCTGAGACTTATCAGTCCTTATTGAAATAGATACACAGTGCCCATACCATTCCCATTTCTCTAGCACATGTTTTCTTAAAGCTGCCTGCACTGTAGGTTAATTTGATGGCAGTTACCAGTGTTTTTTTTTTTTTAAGTTTTATTTTTATTATTATTTTTTAATGTTTTATTTATTTTTGAGAGTGAGACAGAGTGCAAGCAGGGAAGGGGCAGAGAGAGAAAGAGATGCAGAATCTGCAGCAGGCTCCAGGCTCTGAGTTGTCAGCAGAGCCTGACATGGGACTCGATCTCACCAGCGGTGAGATCATGTGATCATGACCTGAGCCAAAATCAAGAGTCAGATACTTAACTGACTAAGCCACCCAGGCGCCCCTAAAGGACAACTTTTTTTTTTTTTAAATGCTTATTTATTCTTGAGAGAGCATGAGTGGGGTAGAGGCAGAGGTGGGGTGTACAGAAGATCCCAAGTGGCTCTGCACTGAGAGCAGTGAGCCCAGCGTGGGGCTCTAACTCATGAACCATGAGATCATGATCTGAGCTGAAGTTGGACACAACAGACTGAGCCACCCAAGCGCTCAGAGCAGTTATCAGTTTTTAATCTCTTTTCAGTGCCTCTAAGTTAACACGGTCCAAGCAAATGGAGGAAGGATTATCTGTCCTGGGTACATGGGAAGAAGGGCTTTGCTGTAACAACTCTAAGGATTTTACAGGTGTTCGGTCTAGCCTCTAACTCACTACATAGGAGGAAACTAGGCTGAAGAGGATAGTGACTGGCCCAAGGATGGCAGAGCCAGTCCTCCCACTAGGGTCTCCGACACCCCCAACCCTGAGGCATAGCTGCGCCAGCTCCCCTCTATATGCCAGTTCACATGGTGCTGCAGAACCACATATCTGGATGTTTCCACGTGCTCAGGCAAAACCTAGCCCAGGCAGAGAACCAGCTGTGGGTCCCTCTAGGGGAGCTTCAAGCCTCTTGGCCCTTCTGAGCACAATCTATCCCTGCCAAGTCCTTCCAACTTACCTTCTGCCACCAAAGGGAACCCTCTGGATCAGGTTATATCTGGCCCGCTCTGACCCCCTAGTACCATTTTTGCATGCCACCACCGTGACTTTGGTCTATTTCTGCCTCCAATTATGGAGGCTTGCTCTAGGGCTACTGGAGTCTCCTTTGCCCCACATGTATAGAGACCTGATATATCTGGGAATTGACACTCCCTCTTGGCACCGTTTAATCTGTGACTGCCTGTGGGGGCATGAAAACCTGGTCTCAGGCTGGGAAAACATTGAGTGCAACTCACCCTCCAGGGCCCCCCACAGGACTTGCCTGAAATCCCATCTTGGCTTGGCTTCCTCCCCTGTTCTATTCTGCTTCTCTCCCCTCCTTCACTGCTTTTCCCCTGGAAGAGGATATCTTCAACGAATCACCTCAATAAATCCCACAAGCCTTCATCTCTGAGTTTGCTCTGGGAATCCTGAGTTCCTTACCTTTGAGCACACTGGAACTTGGGCAAAGCTGAGTTTTCCATCCTGCATGGCCTGGCGGAGAGAATCTCTGACATAGAAATAAGAGTAGCTTCTCAACCATGGTAACCCTGCAGGCTCCCAACCTACGAGAAATTATTTTTCACAAAGAAAGAACCCTTAATTATCAGCAGATAATTAAAACCTGAAGCCAAGTGCAGGGAGCCAGGGCTTGGCTCTGAGCAATGTGCCTCCTTATCATACCCAGGACGATGGTGAGGTCTGTACTTTTAATGTTGTGCACACACAACCTCTCCACGATACATGCTTTGCTAGGCAGAAGAAGAATAAGATGTATTACAGTGTGTGGGAGATGTTTTCATTAAGCTATGGAAATAGAAACTTGTGTTTTATAGCTCCAACGTTGCCAATTTTTAAAATAAGAGGTTTAGTGTAAATCTATGCTATTCAGGGAGCATGAGTCCAAGGACTCCCATTGAGTGACTGTGAGCAAAAATGCATTGTTTGATCTTTATGGTGCTCAGTTTCCCCATCTGTAAAACATGATTGTCTTCCCTGCTCAAGAATCAAAGGGATATGATTATCCATATTACTGACCTGAACAATAGGTCTTTGCTGATCTATTAAAAACCTGGGGTCCCTGGGTGGCTCAAGCAGTTGAGCATCCAACTCTTGATTTCAGCTCAGGTCATGATCCCATGGGTTGCAGGATTAAGCCCACCTGTTGGGCTCCATGCTGAGTGTGAAGGCTGCTTAAGATTCTTTCTCTGTCTCTGTCTCTCTCTCTCTCTCTCCCCACCTCCCGCCCCTCTCCTTTGCTCGTGCTCTCTCTCTCTCTCTAATAAAATAAAATAAAATTAAAATGATGATTTAAATACACACATACACCCATAGTTTGTATATATATATATATATATATATATATATCTCCAGAACACTAAAAGCATTGATGCCCTTCTGGTACTGATCTTGGACCACCCTCCCTTCTCTTCTTTGCCAATCCCCACAAATAGACACAAACATGTCCTCTGCTGAACTCGTAGAGAATGTTCCAGAAGATGCAATGGGAAGGAGCCAGGCTCTGTGTGGATGCCAGCATGGTGACCAGATAGGCACTGAGTCATTTGATACTGTCAGTACCTTGTTGGGATTCCTACCAGGCACCTTACAAATGAAAAATATATTCTCTGTGAAAAAGACACAACCTGGGATCATTAACACCTCTACTAATCACTCACAAGCAATCACAGTTATCTTATCTTTCATGATAGTTTGGTTTGTGACTTTTCATTTGTTGCTTGGCTGGTCTTCACTCATAAATCTGCCTTCCCTCATGGAGCATTGGTTGTTGTCAACAGAGTACAAGACCCATCTTTTCTCTCCCACATCATCTCCCTGCCATGGTTCTAATATATTGATTTCTCCTTTATGTCTTCATCAGCTTCTTCTGAATTGCAGCAATACTGATACCCAATATTTGTTGAGTATGTTCTATGTACCTCTCAAAGATAAGAAACTAAAGATCAGAGAGGTTAGTGATCTACCTTAGCTCACACAGCTAGAGTGAAATGTGAAGTTCACCATTTGTCATGCTGACTTCATTCAGCTGAGCCCCCTCCAGGCTCCTACAGCTAGCAAATGAGCTGTGTTCTCATTATCAATATTAACCTCCACACACTGTATTTACAAATCCTTCCAAAGGAAAACAAACCTGCCCTGGAAACAATGCTTATAATTATAATCATGGATGCTACTGTTCCTCACTGGGAATGCTTAAAATATCAATTTAAATGCAAATGAACCTTATCATCCAAATTAGACTCATTCCACTGTGTTGAAATTAATATAGAAAATAATATTGAGCCCTAAATTATGAGTAATTAATATTGACACAATGAAAAAAATGCACTCTCGTTTCAATATTTTGGGGAGTAGAAGACTTGTGTGTGCGCGTGCAGTGAGTACTAGAAGGAGTAATTAGAACACAGTAGCCCCAATGGCCGGCATGGCTGACATCCAGCATAACATGACAGAAATATGGGGGGATGACAAATGTCAATGATACATCTTAGGACCAAGTAAGCTATTCTTTGGTTGTAAAGAAAGTACACTAACCTGGTATCCAAGGGGCTACATGCTATTTAGGAATAAATTATTTCAGGGGAGCCTGGATGGCTCAGTTGATTAAGCCTCAGGCTCTTGATCTCAGCTCAGGTCTTGATCTCAGAGGCATGAATTCAGGGTCATGAGTTCAGGCTCCACACTGGACATGGAAACTACTTAGAAAAAATAATTATTTTACAAATACTAAAGAACTCTAAGGAGAGCCTTAAAAATTAATATCTTTTAAACATGAAAACAAAGAGAATCTGTGTCTCCTCTATAATCTCACTTACAGGTTGGCAAACCGTGATACACGGACCAGCCATCTCTTTTTTTAAAGTTTTATTGGAGCTCAGCCACACTCATTTGTTGTCAATGGCTCTCTTCCCAGTAGAGTGGCCAATTGGAGTAGTTGTGACAGACACTGTCACTCTTGCAAAAGTCTAAAATTTTTACTATTGACTCTTAAAAAAAATCCGCTGAAGTCCCCTGATCTAACCAACTGTTCCTTCAAGATGTAGGAAAATGGCTTTGTTAGAGACAGGAGACCAGAGAGTTGCAGTGTGGGTCCAGTCAGGCCAGTACCACTTTCCAGCAATGTGGCCTCTACCAAGCTACTAAGAGTCCAAAGGACTAGCATCTTCATATGTAAGCTGACAAAATTAGACTCTTGTCTGTTATAACCCTAAAATCTTACAAAACTCTCCCTGCTTCCAATAAAACCACTGATTAAGAAACAAAAGCTAACTTGGTTTTATAAGCAAATGAAATTGTCGAGTACTTGCTTTAGAGAATGACAGACATAAAGTCAAAGTTATGTTTCTTTTCCGTGCATAATGCTCTATATGTTAATCACTGTGACTGAGTGATTTCCAGGAGTTTAGCATTTGTTAATGTCTTGAATTCCCCCAGAAGCCAACTCTGAGGTGCTGATTCACAGATCTGCAGTTTTAATCACATATTCCTATCTGTAGAAATTTTGGAGTGGCCTCTCTGAATATATTCATAGTTATTTATTTATTCACACAGAGTATGTATGTACTAGTATAACAATGGACTATGTACATTATAAAAATCCAAGAAACCTTTCAGGGGTAAGATAAAAATAAATATTTAAAATGTGATAATACACACCCATGTCCATAGCAGCATTTATCACAATGGCCAAAAGGTAGGAGCACCCAAGTGTCCCTTGACAAGTGAATAAATAAACAAAATATCCGCAGAATGGAATATCACTCAGCCTTAAAAAGGAAGGAAATTCTATTGCCTGTTACAACATGGATGAACCTTGAGGACATTATGCTAAGTGAGATAGCCAGTTACAAAAAGAAGAATACTGTTTGATTCTCTTTACATGAGGTAACTGGAGTCTCAGTTCCTAGACACAGAAAGCAGACTGGTGGTTGCCAGGAGCAGGGAAAGTGGGAGGGAATGTGAGTTACTAACTATTAAGTATAGCATTTCAGGTTTGCAAGATGAAAAAGTTCTGGAGATGGGTTGCACAGCAATGCAAATTCATTTAACACTACCAAACAATACATTTTTTAATGGTTAAGATGGGGGCTCCCGGGTGGCTCAGTCAGTTAAGCCTCTGACTTCAGCTCAGGTCATGATATCACGGTTCATGGGTTCGAGCCCCGTGTCAGGCTCTGTGCTGACAGCTCAGAGCCTGGAGCCTGCTTCAGATTCTGTGTCTCCCTCTCTCTCTTACCCTCCCCTGCTCACGCTGTCTCTCTCTCTCCCAGAAATAAATAAAACATTAAAAAAAAAATTTTAAATAAGATAGTTAAGATGGGGAATCCTGAGTGGCTCAGTAGGTTAAATGTCTGACTTCAGCTCAGGTTATGATCTCACAGTTCATGAGTTCAAGCCCCACATCAGGCTCTGTGCTAATGGCTCAGAGCCTGGATCTTCCTTCAGATTCTGTGTCTCCCTCTCTCTCTGCTCCTCTTCTATGCATGTTCTCTCTCTCTCTCTCTTGAAAATAAACTTAAAAAAATTTTTTTTAACATAAAGGTTTAGACGGTAAATTTTATGCTATGCTTTTTTTCATTCCAATTAGAAATAAATACATAATTTTTTAATCACGCTAAAAGAAAAAGAAGTTCTAATATTTTATCCTCAGCCCCAGTGGATCATTTTACCCAGTCCCCAGGATGGGCTTGCCCCTTTTGGAGACTTTTGTACTAAATAACCAGTCTGTAACCCTATCCATGGTGCGTTTGGTAAAAGGTTCTGATTTTAAAAACCCTTTGGTCAACTAGATGTTAGGACCTCTCTCTTCACGGAAGATAAAACATTATAATAGAAATAGAGCTAGTGAGCATCATACAAACATGTGGATCTAAATTGCATTATGCCTCTACTATTTATTTACTGTGATTTGAAGCAAGTACATCAACTGCTCTCAATTATACATTCCTCAAATGTAATGGAAACATGTTTTGGGGGAACTTGGGTGGCTCAGTCGATTGAGTGTCCGACTTTTCACTTCGGCTCAGGTCATGAACCCAGGGTCGTGAGTTCCAGCTCTGCATCAGGCCCAGCGCTGAGCGTGGAGCCTGCTTAAGACTTTTTCTCTCCCTATGCCCCTTGCCCCACCTTCTCTCTCTCTCAAAAAACAAATGTTTTCATTTATTTATCCAACAACTATTTATTAAGTATTTATACTATACCAGGATCTATGGTATATTAGTTACCTAATAAAATATCTCATATGTTAGTTCTCAATATAATATTTGTGGATAACAAATTGCTCCCAAAACTTGGACACATAAAACAACAATTTTTATCTCATACTGGATCCACAGGTCAGGGAGTCAGGAACAACTTGGCTGGATGGATCTGGTTCAGGGTCTCCCCTGAAGTTGTAGTTAAGACATCAGCTGGGGCTGCATCATCTGGAGGCTTGACTACAGCTAGATTACCCCCTCCAACATGGTTCACACAGGAATGGCTGTTGGCAGGAGGCCTCAATTCCTCCCTCTGTGTGGGTCTTCGTGAACGGCTTGAGCATCCTCATGACATGGCCGCTGACCACCCCCAGGGCAAGTGATCTGAGAAGGAGCAGAATGGAAGCTTCAATGTCTCTCATGATTGAGCCTCAGAAGCCATCCACCTCCATTTCACAACATCTTATTTGATCTATGGATCAGACTTCTTCATTGCAGGACACTCTATGTAAGGTCAAGAATACCAAGGGCAAGAATTCCTGGGGGCAAGCTTGGCTACATTGATGAATAAGGTGGACACAGTACTTACCCTCAAGGACCTTATTGTCTAGAGGGAAAATTTGACTCCAAATAAGTAATTACAAAAAGAATGGTTTATTGGTGACTATGATGTCTTGCTATGATGGAAGAGTACTGAGTCTTCTAAAGGTGTGTAATGTCAAGAATTTGATCTGGTCTGCTTTGTGAGGGAAGTCTTCCCTGGAGAAGATGCCTTAAGGATGAGGAGGAGTTGGACAGATATCTGGCAGCAATGGAAACAGCTTGGGCAAAGACCCTGAGGCAGGAATATGCTCAGCCCTTTCAGAGATCTCAAGAAACCTTGTGTGTGTGTGTTGAAGGAAAAGGAGGAGCATATCAATTCAGGGAGAAAATGGCCCCAGCTGACACTGGATGAGAGGAAAGATACCTGATTGTGTGAACTTTGTGAGCCATAAGGATTTGCAAATTCATCCTAGAAGCAAAGAGAATTTTCTTCTTCCAGGCAGTGGTGGGGTGTGGAATGAGATGCCTGGGATTTGGTGTTTTTCAAAGATATGTCTGGTCTGGAGATGAGTTGTAAATGGGCAAGAATGGAAGGTCAGGAGACCATAAAGGAGGGTTTCCCAAGAGAAAGATTACTTGCAAAAGAGCTGTCATTTATTTTTAAACAGAGAGCAAGAGAAAATGTAAAGTACCCCAAATTTAGGAAATACTCCCTAAATATTACTTACCTCTTCCCCTTAAAACAAACAAACAAACAAACAAACAAGTCAGGAACATTTAAAATAAAATGATATGTGCAGAACAGATCTCTCTACAAAGAGAAGTCAAAAATATCCTCAAATACTGCAAGGCTCATTAGGCACCTTGTAAGCTCAGGCACTAGGGTCCAGAAAGAGCCTTGTCTTGGGAAACAGAAGGATTTAGCAGCAATCTTAAAGCCTTGTTCTGCCATCAGCAGGAATCCGGACCAGCCCACAGAGAGCTCTGAATAGCATTTATGATGCTTAATCAGAAAGCATGCAGCGTTGATCTGGAAATTAATTGGATGCTCAGGTGTTTCACACATCATGGAGAGTTAGACATCACAAAGAATTTGATAGGAATATATTTAGTAACAGTATCACTGATGTTAAGTCCCAAGCAGAGACCCATATCTACTTTGGGGCTCATTATATCCTGAGTGACAATGGGTACTTAGCAAATCTCTTTTGATTATGATGATTAACCACATTGCTCAGTGTCTTTAATAGCTAGTGAGGAATTGGACCAGAGCTGGGGAGGTTTCTAAATGTGACCCACTGTGCAATTATTTATCATTTTTACTCCACTCACTGTTTTAACTTAATAGATTGTTTCTAAAGGTAACTGTATGTTACCACCATAATGGAAAACCTCACTTGCTATACAAAGAAGGACAATCATTAAAGCACAGTCCACTGCTAGAATTCCCTGTGCACAGCCCATAGCGGGTGCAGCGTGCCCTGAAAAATGCCAGCCTGGGACGTGCCTGTAGCAAAGGAGCGCGGAATGAATAACCAGGTCATTAGTCCCCACAGCTGTGTGTGCTGGTGACACTCAGCAACTGATACAGGGAAAGAATGAAGGAGAGTTAGAGGGAGATTTCTCAAATGAACAGCAGGGAATATTGATTGCATGTACCTAAGGAAGTAAACTACATGGAAAGGATTTGAAAATACGCTAAGGCCTAGAGACTTCTTAGACTTTGCAGCTCCAACGACCACCAGCTAGAAAAACCAGAGAGAAGGGATGCCCCTCCTGGGACAGGGCCCGGGTCTCATTTATCTGGTGTGTCTATAATCTGGGGAGGGGCAGGAACTGAACTCAGTAAAGGCTCAGCACTGTGTTTCCTGCTGCTAAAAGTTTCACACGGAAATAGCTACAAAGGCACTGGAGGTAGGTATTTGCACGGGGCAAAAAATCTACCTGTAAAGGAAATGCGAAACGGGGCACTTTGAAAAGAGTTTTGGCAGTCGCCTACAAAGTTAAACACATGCAACCATCTGTCCCGCCCCTAAGTACTTACCCAAGACAAATGAAAGCATATGTTCATTTAAAAAACAAATATAAGGATGTTCATAGCAGCTTTATTCATGTTAGCAAAAACTGGAAATAATTCAAATGCCCATCAACAAGTGAATGGATAAATGAAATCGAGGTGTGTTTGTACAACAGAATATCATCCTCCAACCAAAGGAACAAACTACTGATGCATGCAACAAAATAGACGGACCTCAGAAACACTATGTAGGCTGAAGAAGGCTGAGGATAAACACAGGAAAGTACACACTCTCTGGTTCCATTCAAAATGGTGGTTGGTCGAGGTACAGGGGCATGAGAAGGGCATGACAGAATTTTCTAAGAGATGGAAATGTTCCCTATCTTGACTGCCAGCATGGTTACATGGGTGTACGTACTCCCAGCCACACCCTTTGCATCACATAATGCGCTACAGATAAGTTATACTTCATTTTTTAAAGTACCATTTTAAAAATAACCTATTAGCAAAAGAGGTATTTTAAAAACCAGTTACTACTGAGAATGTCCCATGAACATGGGAAAAGCAGGAATTCGAAGGTCGGCATTTTCACTGCCCCCTAGGAGAAGATACACCCGCCTATCTCCTTAGGTTGTCTCAAGAATAAAAGAAGAAAATAGATGCCAAGATATTTGGAAACTCTCTAGTCGCTGTATAGGCTGAGAGGGGTATACATGTTTAACCATGATTACTAAACCCTGAGAGCCACATCACTCTTGTTTTTTCCATATTTGCATTTTTAATACAGAAGGAACTTGCTCATCATAAAAGAAAAACTGCATTTTCCCTCTCCCCCCTCTCCTATCCCTCATCTACAGCCCCCACTCACATCCCAATTTTAATGATGTAGCAGTTTTGTGTGAATCTTCCAGATTGTTTTCCCCCAAACCAGAATCATACAGTAGATTGTAGTGGGTAACCTGCCTTGTTATACAACAACATGGTCTCTTCGCATAGTATGAATGTACCATAATTTATGTAACTAAGCCCCCAAAATTTGACTTTTTGATTCTGCCCCCAATGATTTGCTACTGTAAACTCTGGAATGAATATATTTCCTTGACCAGAGGTCTTTGAATTCTTGTGTGACTGTTCCTTTAGAATAAATTCCTAGAGGTGAAATTTCTGGGTCAAGTAGTACATGCATTTTAATTTTGATAAAGCTTATCAAATTATTCTCTGAAAAGATTGAATCAGTTTACAGCCCTCCTGAGAGCATCACTTCTCCTTCTGATCTCACAGAGAGGGAAAATAAAGGAAATGTTGTGATGTTCAAAGACTCTCCAATGTCCTTGAAAAACAAAGGTGATGCTGAGGCCAACGTGTCCCTATTTTCACTGCTGACTTGAAATTTCCATAATGAGGAAATAAAACACATGATTAAAGAAAAACTGTTAAGGAATGAGATTAATGAGAGTTGAGAGCCTATGACTCGAACATTTGCTGGTTAATGGATTTAGGGATAGAAACAGTGTTGCATCAATTACAGTAATTAACTAGAGATGAAGACGAATTGAAGGCAACCTCTCTTGCCAGCCAAGCCTCAGTTTAAATGCTGAGTAATGAGCTGCTGGTGGTGATGGGAAGGCGAGAAATGGGCTAGTATTGAGAAAAGAATGAAGCTCTCATTCTCCAAGATGTGTGCCAGGTTCTCAGAAACAGAGTTCCATTCTGCCTCTGAGAACCCCATCTGGAACAGCTTGCCTTTCAAGAAACAGGACGCTTTTTAGCAAACACATTTTGGCTATATCCCCCAAGGTATCTTTTTTCCTCCGTAAATGGAGTTAAACTCTTTCTGAACCTGAAAGAATACGACCCTGAAGGAAACATAGCCTGTCCCTGTGATGGAATGCACAAACAAGGAGAAACACCAAATACAGCACTTCCACATCTTGCTGACCAAGTCAGAGAGAATTCATGACCCACCTAGTAGTCAATTCTTTTGGAAATAAGTCTTTAGAATAGGAAAAAATAAATAAAAACATTTGAGGGAAAAGGTAGACATTCCAAAGCAATAACTAGAAATCATCTATAATACTTCACCAAGATAAGAGCACTTTCCTTATTATTACATATAGTCACTCTGGCCAGAAAGTCAATGGCTATTTTTAATTTCCATTTTTTTTGACAGAAAGTAAAATTTATCCTTTTTGGTGCAATGTTATACAAGTTTGACAAATGCATAAAATCACATAACTACCACCACAATCAAGAGACAGGACATCCCCATCACCCCAAAACACTTCACCCATGCTGTCCCTTGTGGTCAACTCCTCTGAAGCCCCCATCTGCAGTCCTTTACAGCCACAGATCTATCTTCTGTCCCTATAGCTGTACCTTATCTAGAGAATGTAATATACATGGAATCTTAGCCTTGTGAATCTGGCTGTGGTCATGCATTTATGACTCATCCATACGGTTGTATATATTAATACTTGTTCCTTTTCATTGCTATGTAGTATTCCATTGTGTGCATGTACCACAGTTTATCCGTCGCCCAGTTGTGGGACATTTGGATGACCTCCAGTTTGGGCAATTATAAATTAAGACACCATATACATTCACATGCAAGTTTTTGTGTGAAATTAATACTTCCTTTATTTTGGGATCACTGGGCCATATGGAAACCCAACTGCTCTTTAATCTCCTTAGAGTACAAAGAGCCTAGAAACAGTTCAATTGCTCCTGGGGTTGAATACTCTTTTTATTGAACACTGTTCTCACTCATGTAGCATGAGTGTGAGAGTGAACAGGCTATCATCTTGCCTTGTCCGGCTGTCCATTCCAGCTATGTCCCCAGCATGAAATAAGGAACTCAAGATGTGGACTCTGATGCTTTCAAGCCCAGTGACTCCAGAAAATCACTTGCCCATTTTGGGGAGGGCCTTAAGTCAAGCTAAAACAGGACACTCCATTTCCTTTCCTCTTCCCATCAATGTCTGTATCTTAAAAGTTTCATAAAAATTTGTAGACAGATGGGATTTTCAAGTAAAGGAAATACATTTAAATGGAATTCTGATTATTTTTCCATTTGAAATTTTTTCCGTGACTTTCTCATTTTATTTATTTATTTATTTTCTTAAATAGTTTATTGTCTAGCACTGCTAGGAATTTACCCAAGGGATATAGAAATGCTGAGGCATAGGAGCACATGTACCCCAATGTTCATAGCAGCACTCTCAACAATAGCCAAAACATGGAAAGAGCCTGAGTGGCCATCAACAGACGAATGGATCAAGAAGATGTGGTTTATCTATACCATGGAATACTACATGGCAATGAGAAACAATGAAATCTGGCCTTGTGTAGCAACATGGATGGACCTTGAGGGTGTTATGCTGAGTGAAATAAGTCAGGCAGAGAAGGACAAATATCATATGTTTGCATGTATAGGAGGATTAGGAGGAACTTAACGAGGACAATGGGGGAGAAGAAGGGGGGAAATAGTGGGGGAAAGGGGGAGAGGCAAACCATGAGAGACTCTTGAATGCTGACAAAAACTGAGGACTGATGGATGTGGGCTGGGGTGGGCACGGAGAAGGGCACTTGTGAGGATGAATTATCCCCACATATAACATATATATAACACTAAGTGTTATATGGAAACCAACTTGACAATAAACTATTTGTAAAAAAAAAAAAAAGTTTATTGTCAAGATGGTTTCCATATAACACCCAGTGCTCATCCAAACAAGTGCCCTCCCCCATGCTCATCACTTCTCTTCCCCTCTCCCCCACTCCCATCCGCCCTCAGTTTGTTCTCAACATTCAAGAGTCTCTCATGGTTTGTCTCCCTGCCTCTCCCCAACTATTTGTCCCTTTCTTCTCCTGCATTGTCCTCTGTTAACTTCCTCCTAATCCACCTATATGTGCAAACATATGGTATTTGTCCTTCTCTGCCTGACTTATTTTGCTCAGCATAACACCCTCTAGTTCCATTCATGTTGCTACAAATGGCCAGATTTCATTCGTTCTCATTGCCATGTAGTATTCCATTGTATATAAAGACAGTCCTAAGAGGAAAGTACATTGCACTTCAGGCTTATTTCAAGAAATTAGAAAAAGCTCAAGTGCAAAATCTAACAGTGCACCTAAAGGAACTAGAGGGAGAGCAACAAGAGCACCTGAAACCCAGTAGGAGAAGAGAAATAATAAAAATCAGGGCAGAAATCAACAATATAGAAACCAAAAAAACAGTCGAACAGAGCAACGAAACCAAGAGTTGTTTTTTTGAAAAAATAAACAAATTGACAAACCTCTTCCCAGGCTTCTCAAAAAGAAAAGAGAGAGCACTCAAATAGACAAAGTCCTGAATAAAATAAACTTAATACAACTAACCTCTCAGAAATACAAGCAATTATCAGGGAATACTATGAAAAATTATATGCCAACAAACTAGACAACTTAGAAGAAATGGACAAATTCCTAAACACACACACTCACTACCAAAATTCACACAGGAAGAGACAGAAAACCTGAACAGACCCATAACTAGTGAGGAAATCGAATCAGTGATCAAAAATCTCCCAACAATTAAGAGCTCTGGGCCAGATGGCTTCCCTGGGGAATTCTACCAGACATCTAAAACAGAATTAATACTCATTCTTCTCAAGCTATTCCAAAAAATAGAATCGAAGGAAAACTTCCAGACTCATTTTACAAAGCCAGCATCACTTTGATTCTCAAGCCAGACAGAGACCCAGCAAAAAAAAGAGAACTACAGGCCAATATTTGATGAATATGGATGCAAAAATCCTCAACAAGATGCTTGCAAATCGAATCCAACAGCACATAAAAAGAATTATCCACCATGATCAAGTGGGATTCATTCCTGGGTTACAGGCCTGGTTCAGTATTCGCATATCAATCAATGTGATACATCACATTAACAAAAGAAAAGATAAAAACCATATGATCCTGTTGAGAGGTGCAGAAAAAGCATTTGACAAGATACAGCATCTCTTCTTAATAAAGACCCTCGAGAAAGTCGGGAGAGAAGGAACTTACCTAAACATCATAAAAGCCATCTATGAGAAGCCCTCAGCTAACATCATCCTCAATGGGGAAAAACTGAGAGCTTTCTCCCTGAGATCAGGAACACGACAGGGATGTCCACTCTCACCACTGTTGTTTAACATAGTGCTGGAAGTCCTAGCGTCAACAATCAGACAACAAAGGGAAATAAAAGGCATCCGAATTGGTAAAGAAGTCAAATTTTCACTTTTTGCAAACAACATGATACTCTACATAGAAAACCCTACAGACTCCACCAGAAGCCTACTAGAACTGATCCATGAGTTCAGCAATGTTGCAGGGTACAAAATCAACATACAGAAATTGGTTGCATTTTTATACACCAATAATGAAGCAACAGAAAGAGAAAGCAAGAAACTGATCCCATTCACAATTGCACAAAAACCATAAAACACCTAGGAATAAATCTAACCAAAGATATAGGAGATCTGTGTGATAAAACCTATAGAAAACTTATGAAGGAAATTGAAGACACAAAGAAACAAAAAAACATTCCATGCTCATGGGTCGAAAGGGTAAATATTGTTAAAATGGCATTACTACCCAAAGCAATCTACACATTCAATGCAATCCCAATCAAAATTGCACCAGCATTCTTCTCAAAACTAGAACAAACTATCCTAAAATTTGTATGGAACCACAAAGGGCCCCAAATAGCCAAAGTAATATGGAAGAAGAAAACCAAAACGGGAGGCATCACCATCCCAGACTTTAGCCACTACTACAAAGCTGTAGTCACCAAGACAGTATGGTATTGGCACAAAAACAGACACATAGACCAATGGAATAGAACAGAGAACTCAGAATTGGACGCACAAATTTATGGCCAACTAATCTTTGACAAAGCGGAGAAGAGCATCCAATGGAAAAAAGACAATCTCCATTTGAAATTTTTTTGAAAACATATGCAGTTCCCAAATTTGCTCATTAATGTGAGTTTATAATATGAATATATTCCAAGAAAGCTAAAAATATTATCATAATTATATAATCCCTATTATATCTAAATTCTTAGATATAATTTTTGATGATTTGTCTTCGAAAAGGTAAAATATTTAAAAATTTTTCTTTTCTATCGCAATTGAACACAGCTGAGTTAAATTCAGTAAGTATTCAATTGAGGCTAAAGATTTGCCTTTTGCAACACACATAATGATTTCTATCTTGTTTCAGTTGAATTAAGTGTATGAGACCTCTGTTTTTATATCTAGTGTCAGCTTATTCCATTTTTCCAATTTCCCCTTGTTTTTCTGAAATAATAAGGAAAAATCCAATTAAAATATGCAAATAATGCTGCATACAGCACCACCATAGTTAATCATGGTATACATAAAGTAGTAAGACACTGGCACATAAAAAAGGAAGTTTAGGGAAGTCAACATCTAACGCACAAAACCACGACTAATGAAAAGGTGAATATTAGAGGTTTGAAACGCCATGGAAGCATGCTTGTGTCGTTCTGCCCAGTTCCAAAAACAAACTGTCTTATTTTAATAATCTTGTTAGTATGTAGAAAATGAGCAAGTTCCACCTGATAACTTACATGGTCAAATGAGACTAGAGTTAACAAAATGATTTTAGACAATCATTTGTCTTGTAATTAGTTCATTCATTCATTCATTGAATATGCACTGACATCCTCTATGTCCCCATAGTGGCATCAAATAAAATATGGTCCACATCCTTGAACCACTTACAGTAAACTGGACGGGATGGAAAAGTGAGGCAAGTATTGTGGATGGATATCTAGCCAAAACAGAGGGTCACATGGGGAGAGATCTTAAATGGGATGATATTTGAGCTGACTCAGCTTAGCCTGATTTAGGGAGAAAAGAACTCTCTACAGATGAAACAGCACAGAGCATAGGCATGGATGGAGTGCTTGGCAGGGTGTACAAGAAGTTAACACTAGAGCCTGGAGTCCTATACATGTTTCCTAGACTGCTGGGTGGCTTATAACCACAGAAGTTTATTCTCTCATAGTCCTCGAGGCCAGAAGTCTGAAGTCATGGTCACAACATGGCTGGTTCTTCCAGAGACTCTGAGGGAGATTTGGTTCCATGTCTCTCCCCTGGTCTTGGGTGATTGTGGGCAACCCTTGGCTTTCCTTGGCTTTCCTTTCCTTGGCTTTCCTTTCTAATCTCTGTCTTCACCTCCAAGCTGACATTTTCCTCCCTCCGTGTCTCTGTCTCTATCCCCTCACATGGCTTTTTTTAGATTAAAAAGTTTATTTCTTTATTATGAGAGAGTGAGGAGAGGAGGGGCACAGAGGGGGTGGGAAGGAGAGAGAGGGAGAGAATTCCAAGCAAGCTTCATGCCACCAGTGCAGATGAACTGTGAGATCATGATCTGAGCTGAGATCAAGAGTCAGACGCTTAACCAACTGAGCCACCCAGGTGCTCCCATGTGGCATGCTTATAAAGACACCAGTCATTGGATTTAAAGCCCACTCTAACCTAGTATGGTCTCATTTAACTTGTTTACATCAGTAAACGTGGTATTTCCAAATAAGGTCACATTCACAGGGGATTTGGTCTTCCATACCAAGGTTATGACTTCAATAAATCTTTTTAGCAGACACAATTCAACTCAAGAAAACAGGTTCCCCCAAACTGCAGCCCACACATTGCCCTTTTGTGGTTGTTGTTTGTAAATAGAGTTTTATGGGAACACAGCCACACCAACTTGTTCACCTAAGGCAGAAGTGAGTCATTGTGACAGAGATCATATGGTCCACAAAGGCTAAAACATTTACCAGCGGGCCCTTCCAGAAAGTTTAGGGACCCCTGAGAGAGATCAGTAATCATGAATGGCTTGGGGGTTAAGCCGAAGAGTGAGACAGTGGTGCTGCCCACTCTAGGGAATGTGGTCTGATGCTGATAGAAAGCATGCAGGCGCCAATGGGCTGGTGAAGTCACAAACAGAAGGTGGAGTGGGCAGGGGATTTGCAGACCCCAGTGAGATATCGTGAAGGTCAGTGAAGGAAGGGGTAGGAGACCATGCAGTGGAGAGCAGAGAACGAGGTGTGGTATCTGTGATTGGGACAGTTATGCGTTATGAGAAGGTCAAAAGGGAGGTGCTCAGATGGGACTGAAGAGGAGTCATTGGGGTGGGCAGTGTGTGTGTGGGGGATGGCCACGGAACAGGAAGACAAGGAGGAAGATGAGCATTCTCCATGGGTCTTAGAAATGCCAAACCTGAAGCTGGTAGCGAGGTGGTGAGGAGCCCCATGAGTGAGGGCATATCATCCCCAAAAGGTCTAGAGCACTGTATTTCCTTCCCCAAAAACCTAGCACCCATAATTCAACCGGTGCAACCCCTGTGCACAAAGTGATGGTGTGATTAATGTGGATTCTGGCACTCCATCCTTGTAGCAACTTAATAAGGTATGTGCACAGCCTCCAAATGAAGGCTGTAATCACTTTTCCATAGTTTCTGAATTATGAAGTTGGATTCCCATCACAAGCGCTGTCAAGTTTTTTTGGCTTCAAAACCAATTAAAATGATGAACAGCTGTGAAAGGAGCCAGAAGTGCATTTCATCTTTCTCCAGAACAGTGAGGGATCAGTCCTTTTCTGTGTCACATTTCACATTAGCTGGGAACATGAAATTGGGCTTGTTCAAAGGTAAGACTCAAACAACTTCTTCATGGAATGGAACTGATCCACTTAGGTTTTTTTTTTTTTTTTTTTTTTTTTCCCAGCTGTAAACACTGAGGTATTTACAATGGGCCTTGTCTTCCTTTGCGCTTCTCTCCCAAGGTCATAACACTCTGTATCCATCATCTCCTGTTAGTAAGGTTATCCTAAAAAGAATCACTAAAGCAGGGATTAACTTTGAAAAAAAAAAAAGACAAGAGAAAAGATTGTGGGAAAATTTTGAGCTTGATTTACTATGGATGCAAATGTAAGTGACAACGAAAGCCTTGAGGACCCCCCCTGAACCACACACACACCTTGCTGCTATATCATTTATCTCAGGTATTAATGTTCCCATCCAATTCCAAGGGTGCGGAGTCTCATCATTTTTCCCCCGTGTTTTATGGTAGGAATGACCTGCAGATGTCTTGCAGGAAGAGAGACTGAGAGAAGAGAATGAGTCTGCGTCTGATCACATTCCTAGAACAAAGTCAACCACTTCTAATTGAAAAGCCTTGAGCAAATCACACACCCCCAGAGCCTCAGTTTTCCTATCTATAAAATGGGGGTTACAATACTCAATTCTCAAAACTATTGTGAGTTTCAGCTGACATTAATTTGTGTTGATTTATACATGTATGTGATTTATACCTAAAACTTGTACCTGTATGTATAATAACAATAGACCCTTGAGTGATCTTTTTCTTCTTCATATTGCTATGCTTTTGACAGGTGGAAAAAACATTGTTTTTGGAGATAGTTTCCAATAAATCACATTTGGACTGAACAGCCCCTTCGCTGAGGTGACTGTTATTGGTGAGCTCTTTGCTATTTTTAAGGCTGAATAAGGAGAGGCGGACGGTACAGAAGTTGTCTAATCAGTTAGACCGGAAGGGCTATAAAGCAGCATCTCCCTCTCTCCCAGGATATCTGGATTCATAGTCCAGTGGCCTGGGACCCTGCAGCCATTCAAAGGCAAGCGGAACACTCACAAAGGACCCTAGGGGGGCAAAGCAGTGATCTTTTATCTCTACAACATCGCAGAATACCCAGTCAAAAGAAGGGAAACACAAATCAACTTGTACCTTGTCACCTTGACAACACAAATTTAAACCCTGGCTGCTAGATGCTCTCCTGATTCCCTTTCCAAACAATGTCTTTCTCTCGTCCTGCTGATTTACACAGTTGCTATTACAGGGACTAAGAGCACACTCTGTCTTTGTGAGACTGGGAAAAGTGAGCTTGAACAGCCTTTGAACAGGCTACTCCCAGCCTCTTCAATCTACCTCCCAGACGAGATGTGAGGTCCAACAGCAGCTACTGTCAGCCCCTCCGAGGGTGCCCCTCTTCCGTCCTGGGTCCCGGAGGACATCCCTGCAGTCACCCTGGGAGATCGCTCCCCCCACCTTCTCATTAAGCTATTAAGACTAACTTGGACTGCCTTTCTTAAACCCGCATCTTTTCTTTTCCTTCAACCTGAAATTAGCTGCTGCCTCTGTGTCACCCTCTCCCGACGTGACGGGTAATGAAGTGATAGAGGCTCTCAGCACTGCTGCGAGCTGCCTTTGTACAACTCGCTCAAGGTCAACTCTGTCCTTGTGGGGACCCAGAGACACCTTGGCGGTGAAGGTCCCCGGGGAAGAAGGGGATCCAGCAGTGTTAGCACAGGGCCAGAAGGAATGACCACCCGCCTGATTGAACCACCTGATTGAACCAGTTGTGCGCTAACATTGGCTTCCAGCAGGATCTATGCTCAGAGGTGATTGTCTCTGTGCACTCTCATTTTACTAAATCCAGATTACAACTTACTACATCGTTAGCTTTAGTTTCTCTATGACACTTGTTAGAATCCAGGAAACACACGTTGTTTCTTTTCAGGAAAGAGGCAGGTGTGTACAACTGAGAGGGTGTTGAAATATACACACATTTTTAAAGAAATGCTTTAATTCTCATTGCTATTAAAGCAGGTTGACATTGAGTTTTGTCTATAATTAAGTATATTTTTAAAGTTTTGACAGAAACTTTATTTTAAGCAGCAGGAAGCAAAAAATAATTCACACCTTAATATTCATCCAAAATTATTTAACAGCAGGAAAACCTTCACTTTGAACTTCCACTCTTTCTTGCAGAATCAATTCCTGTGACAGTTCTCACCTGCCAGAAGCATAGAGAAGCCCATAATATTATGCATAGTAACTGCACACTTTATCTTGCTTTCTTGTTTTCCTTGGTCCATCAGGCCACTCCTTCAGAACCAAGTAATCCATTGTAACAACTCTATTCTCAGAACTGACTTTCTCCATGGAAAGTCACTTCACTCTGAGAGATGCCAAGAACTCCTGATGCTTCCAAAATACCACCCTTCAGTCTCTACTATTAGAAATTGAGTTTTTTGGCTCCTTTCCATGTCCATTCTCTTCTGCTAATGCAAATAATGCTGGAAAAGGCACCGTAATAAACTTATTTATGCTAAGATATGAATGGCTTATCAAATTCAATTTCTTCCTGTCAGAGAGTTTAGGTGGAAGGGGGAAGAGAGAAAGTGGTGGAGAAGTGGGTGTAACAGGGAGATTATGGATATGTAAGCAGAAAAGAGGGGCCAAAGACAGGCTTGACCCCTTGCACCCACTTTACAAATAAAAGAATCATACACGAATCCCCTAGAGATGCAGGTAATATGTGGATTCACATTCAGTCAGCTGGGGGTATAGTCTCAGATTCTGTGTTTCTAACAAGTGCTCGGGTGATGTCGGTGCTATTTATCTATAGGCCACACTGTATGCAGCAAGGGAACCAGAATATGAGTAATAAACAAGGGTGTTAGCTCACCTTGACTATACATCAGAATCACCTGCAGAGCTGGGTTTTTTTTTTAATTTTTTAACATTTATTTATTATTGAGAAACAGAAAGAGACAGAGCATGAACGGGGAGGGGCAGAGAGAAGGGGAGACACAGACTCCGAAGCAAGCTCCAGGCTCTGAGCTGTCAGCACAGAGCCCAACGTAAGGCTTGAACTCATGATCTGTGAGATCATGACCTGAGCCGAAGTCAGATGCTTAACTGACTGAGCCACCCAGGTGCCCCAGAGTTGGGTTTTTTTTAACTACGAATGCCCAAGCCCTGCCCCAGATCAATTGAATCAGAATCCAGGCGCCACTCAAGTATTCATCCTCCTAGAAGTTCCCTGGGTAATTCCACTGAGCAGCCTGAGTTGAAACTCACAGTGGCTGCCAAAGACTGTGTCGGAAGCTTGGGTATCCGTCCATAATTCACGTACTCGCTCATGACAGCCAAGGGCAAGGCGCCTCAGCTCGTGTATCTTCCTCTCCAAAAGTGGCTTGCTACTCTACCATGACTGGCAAGTAGTTGGCACTCGAGAAATATTTGTTCAATGAAAAAAAATAAATGATAGGCTGAATGCATGAATAAAGGCCAAGAGCCTATAGAATGTAAAGAACTGAAGCTAGAATGTTGAAAAGACAAGTGATGTGATTGAGATTTGAGGATTGAAAGTCTTTTCCATTAGTCCTTCAGATCTTCAGTGCAGATAGTCAGTTCTTGGCCCCTCTTGAGGCTGAGTCTGCTGACAACAGAAGAATCTGAAGCTGTAATATTGACAGTGCTTTATGGCAGTGGTTCCCAAACACTGACCAGCCCCAAACACACCTGCACGATTCTCACCATGAGTGCTATTATTTACCTAGGAGGTTTCCTTAAATTTACTCACCTCTTTTATCGTAAATGAATGTGCTTTGAAGGGAAACTGTGAATCACTATTTCAAACAGATAAACAACCAATATCCCTTGACATAAATGGAAAGTAACTGTCAAAATAAATACCATGAAAACAACTCAAGCTGGCTACCCTGCCTGCCAATGCTTGCCAGATAACAAGGCAAGGAGGAGAAAGGTATTAAAGACACGGTGCACGCAATGGAGACTTGCTGTTGGCATAATAAGAACAATCAGGGGAGCGCTTTGAAAGAAGTCACGGTCTGGTCTGCAAGACCGTATTATTGAAGGTGCAGAGTGCATGCATCCCATGAAACACCTCTCTTGGCCAGCGATTTTCAAACTGTGCTCAGAAATCCAAGGGCCACCAAGGGGCACCTGGGTGGCTCAGTTGGTTAAACATCCAACTTCGACTCAGGTCATGATCTCATGGTTCATCCGTCTAAGCCCTGTGTCGGGCTCTGTGCTGACAGCTCAGAGCCTGGAGGCCTGCTTCAGATTCTGTGTCTCCCTCTCTCTCTGACTGTCCTCCACTCACACTCTGTCTCTCTCTCAAAAATAAATAAACATTAAGAAAAAAATTAAGAAATCCAAGGGCCACCAATTAGTGTTGAAGAGGCTCTGGAGAAAGAAAAAGAAGTATTTCCAAGATTTCAGTTTCTGAGAAATCCAGTCACCCATGCTATTACATATACTGTGAGGTTTGGTTTTCAAAAAGAGTTCTACTTCTAAGAGGAACAACATAATCGAGAGGGAAGGGGACTGGCTTGAAGCTTGCTGTTGAAAGCAGAAGGAGATTTCTCTTTGAAAGCACATTTGCTGCTTTAGGCTTCAAAGGCGTCATACCTACCTTGGATGAGAGCGTTTACTAACCGAAACTATGCTGTTTGAAAAATGAATGGATCATGCAAAGTAAGAGAGGTGCTTCCTGGCTCTTTAGTGAGTGCGTCCCCGGGTGGGAGTTAAATTATTGGCTCAATATATATGCTTGGATTGAGACAGAATGACCCATGGACATTGTAGAGAGTAAATACACTAATCATTCCCTTCTGTTTGCTAGGCATTTTTTCTCTTTTAAACAATGCATCTAATAGTATGTGATGGTTATGTCCTTTTTAAAAAATGTTTATTTCTTTTTGAGAGAGAGAGAGAGAGAGCTCATGCTAGCAAGGGAGGGACAGAGAGAGAGGGGGACAGAGGATCCAAAGTGGGCTCCATGCTAACAGCAGAGAGCCTGATGCAGTACTTGAACTCACAAACGGTGAGATCATAACCTGAGCTGAAGTGAGATGCTTAACTGACTGAGCCACCCAGGTGCCTCTGTGATGGTTATGTTCTTATGCAGAACAGAAAGGCTGCACCGTTAGAAGAGGGTTTCTCTGGAGTCAGACTGCCTGATTGATTGATTGATTGATTGATTGATTTTGAGAGAGAGAGAGAGAGAGAGAGAAAGCTCTAGGGAATCCCAAGCAGGCTCCATGCTGTCAGAGACTCTGTCTCTTTTCCTCTTTGTGACCTCAGGCAAAATACTCAATGTCTCTGTGCTTCAGTTTCCTTGCTCACAGAATGAAACTGAGAAGAATATTGTCTACCCCCTAAGGATGTTATGAGGAGAAGCTGATGCATACAAAGCATCCAAAAGAGCCCTTTGCACAAAACAACCACTCATTGTGTGATACTTGTTGTTATTATGGCAAAAAAAAAATTACATAGAATAAAATTACATGAAAATTATGTTTTCCTTCCACCCCAGACCCTATGACCCTCCCTAGAGGCAAAGTACCATATAGATGTTCTTAGGTATCTTTCCAGATATGTATTTACTGTATGCATTTACTATAAAGAATATCCTCTCAAACCACCTGGGTGGCTCAGTAGGCTCAGGTCATGATCTCATGGTTTATGAGTTTGAGCCCCATGTAGGGCTCTATGCTGACAGGGTAGAGCCTGCTTGGGATTCTCTCTCTCTGCCCACCCCTCCCCCCATCTCTCAACATAAATAAACTTTTTTGAAAAAATGCTTTAAGAATATCTTTCTCCTCTGTGCAATTAGGAGCACACGAGGCACTCTATTCTACACGTGGCCTTTCTTTTAATTTTTTTTTAATGTTTACTTATTGTTTTAAATGAAGATAGTATTGGCGTCTTCTTCTTTTTTTTAATGTTTACTTAATTTTGACAGAGTGAAAGAGAGAGCATGAGCAGGGGAGGGGCAGAACTAGAGGGAGACAAAGAACCTGAAGCAGGCTCCAGGCTCTGAGCTGTCAGTACAAAGCCAGATGCGGGGCTTGAACCCACAGACCATGAGATCATGACCTGAGGCTCAACTGACTGAGCCACCCAGGCACCCCAATGTTTACTTATTTTTGAGAGAGACAAGAAGACAAGAGTGCAGGCTGGGGAAGGACAAAGAGAGGGAGACACAGAATATGAAGATGAGCTGTCAGCACAAAGCCTGATGTGGGGCTCGAACCCATGATCTACACAAGATCATGACCTGAGCTGAAGTCATATGCTTAACTGACTGAACCACCCAGGCACCCCTACACACTGCCTTTCTTATTTGACTATACCTCTTAGGGAATTAGTTCATGATAGGCTTGGTCCCCCATTCTTTACTGAGGCTGCAGAGTTTGACATCTGATGGAGTCCCCATTGTTTATTTAGGTTGGCTCCACTATTGAACATTTACAATCATGCTGCCATGAATGCATTGAAAAGCAAGTATTTCATACATGTACAAGTATATCTTTAGGATAAATTCTTAGAAGTGGGATGACTTTGTCAAAGAGTCTGTGGATCTTTTATTTTGATAGATATTGTCAAATTCCTCTTCCAAGAAATTGCACCAATTTGCACACCAACCACCCGCATACACAACTGTCTCCCCTCCTTCTCAGAAAAGGATTTTAAATTCATAAACAAAATACATGAGAGAATCAAAGAAAGCAACTATGTTGAAACACAGTTATCAACGTGTAAAAATACAAGTGTGAAATGGTATATGTATCATTCTTTCTAAATACATTGAACAACAAAATCTAGTAGCAGGTAGGCGCGAGTAGAAAAATAATTTCAGCCTATCTGCAACAACTGTAACGTGATATGAAAATACGTGTTGGTGACAAGCTCACAGGTCCTGCTAATAATATTGTGGCTTGTAGTCTCCAACCATAATTAAAGGAAATGCTAAATCTGACTTGGCAGCTAGTGATAATAAAGATGTAAACTCTTTCTGAACAAGTGTGAGACCCTATCAACGGGACCAAGCCAGCCCTCAGAGATTAACTACAGTGAGTGGCAGCTTCTTCTCAATGAAGATCAGCCCCAGGAATTCACACTTTCAGGGAAGATCTTAAATTTTGTGGGTGGGAATCAGCCTCATCTAGCCAGAACCCATTTCACTGGCCTTATGAAGTGATAAGACAAGTCAAGATGTGGACAGGCAGGGATAAATCTACAGAGGTGTTCCTCTGACTGTTTCTTAGACATAGCCCCACCTCTTCCTTCAGTACCATCTGCTTTCTTATCCCTAGGGTTTGGGAGAACATTAAATAAGAGATTTTAACTCCTTTGAAAACTAAAAGGTGCTCATTCTTTTTCTCTTTAATTGTTTTCATGTTTGTTTATTTTAAGAGAGAGGGCACATGTGTGCAAGTTACAGACGGGCAGAGAGAAAAGGAGGGAGAGAATCCCAAGCAGGGCTCAATTCCCCCAAACCGTGAGATCACGACCTGAGATGAAATCAAGAGTCAGATGCTTAACTGACTGAGCCATCCAGGCGCCCTTAAAGGGCACTCATTTTTAAGCCTCTGTGATAACCATTGGGAATTAATATTATTTTCTCTTCTTATGTGTACTGCTTAGAACCTCTCTCTGACTTGCTGATAAAAGCAACCCTGCAGGCCAAGAAAGGAGCTGCTTAGCTTTGGAAAATATAAAAAGTCTAGTGGTCCAGGACATGGCCTGGGGACATAGTGATGCTTGCCCAGCCTGACTATGATGTTACCTTCTTCTCTTACCCCAAGAATACTCCAGTGACTAAATTACTGGAATTTACCAGAGCAAGAAGGAAGTGATGGAAGGAGGTGTCAAATCCATCATGAGATAACACCCCATCACTGGAAAAACACACAACTCTTGCAATCTTAGGAGTAGAAAAGAAAGATTTCAAACAATTTTCTGACTATGCATCTTTTTCTTAAATTTTTGAGTGCTGGAGAAATGTTAAATTTCATTAAGTTTTACAGCCAGACTTAATATAGACATAAATCCCTTTAATGTTGGTTTCAGTCAAAAGTGAGCTGAACATTATCATTAAAGCAGCACATGTGGGAGAATTATTTGAGGAAAATCAAAATAGGCACAGTTGGGAACATTCAGCCATGACCATATTAGATGCAAGTAAGCACAACAGCAAAATTCTGCAGACTCTAAAGGACTGGGCTATTTTGCTGCTCAGTTTCCATACAGATGAGCTTTGTTCTGGGGCAATATGGTTGCAGTTTGCAAGTCTATCTGGGGAAGCTCATTTCTCTTTCATTAGTCCATGAGCTCAGTGCAATTTCAGCTAATACAGTTACACAGCTCCTAGCTGGGTTATTTGGTTAAACGCCTTCAGGGAAAGTAGCAAGCCAGAATAAAGAGACAAATGGGATGGATGTACTTTCTTGTTCTGAGAGCCTATATCTGTAGGAATCTCATTGACGATTAACCATATACCACACTGTACTCATAAACTCCCATTGTTTGAGATATTATTGAAGTCTGGTATTCCTTGACATTTCACAGGGCACATCTTGTCTCCCTAGTACAATTTCTTTGATGTGTGAGCTTATAGATGATTCTAACTAGGGAGATCTACTTGCCGTGGTTCATGGACATGGTAGTACTTACATGTATATGTGTGGAATTGAAGGAAGCACACCCCTACTGGTGGATGAGTTGCGAAATTGCACCCTCCTTCCAGGCAAACAAATTAGGAAATGTGCTCCCTTCTAGGCTAACAAATGAGAAAATGGTGCCCCCACCCCAGGGCTGGTCAATTATTTTTTTAAAGCCCCACCCCAGGGCACACAGCTTGTGGAGTCAAGTGCACCCTTATGCAAGACACAACCTGCACAACTGTGCATGGGCAGCCCTGATTTTAAAAAATAACACATTCCTAATATTGTAGTCAGGCCATAGAGGTTGCTCCTTGATGCTCTAAAGATAAGTGTTCTCTCACAGCCGTGGACCCATGTTAATCATATTGCCTCTGAGGAAAGCAAAGTATCGTCATAATGTCAATGCAGCATCGTACTTCAAAATGGAAGGTGGGTAAGGCCTTGTGTCTAGAAACAGACTTCATCCAGTGATGGACAGGGGGATAGACAGGGGGATGGACAGGGGGATTGTGTCTAGAAACAGACTTCAACCAGTGATGGACAGGGGGATGGTGGAAATAGTGATGAGGCTTCCCTGCCATCCCAGCCTGATGCTCCCTTCTGCCTCCACAAGTGTCCCCACCAGTTTCTGACCACAGTAACACCTGATGAACCACCTTTGACTGGCATGAGACCCAGGAGAGGTCAATGTCAAACTCCTAGCAACATAATAAGGCTAGTGTATATCAGATTCCTTTTCAGCAGCTACAGCCCACCTAGACAGGATGGGACATGGGATGGGTATGTCTCAAAACAAAGGGGTCCCCTCAGGAAGACAACGACTGGGCAAGATGCTATAGTGTAGACCTCAGGCTCTCAGAGGCCAGCCTGAGTTGCTATAAAAGTAAATATTTTAAGATTTGTTGGTTTCTGTCACAACTGCTTAAGCCTGTTGTTGGAGTCTGAAAGCAACCATTGGCAATTAAACAAATAGACCTGGTTATGTTCCAATAAAACTTTAATTTCAAAAACAGGTATTGAGCGAGATTTGGTACATACCATATTTTGTGACTCTTGCTATAGGTGATCAAAGAAAGTGAAGAACACAAAAGAAGTAAGAGTGAGAGAGTGCCCACACTTTGGGACAATGCACTTGCTAGCTTACATCGATTCTTTCATTTTATCCTCACAGCAACCAGGTACTTACATTTTATCATCTGCATTTTAAAGTTGAGTAGGGGCGCCTGGGTGGCTTAGTCGGTTAAGCGTCCGACTTTCGCTTGGGTCATGATCTCGCAGTTCGTGGGTTCGAGCCCCGCGTCGGGCTCTGTGCTGACTGCCAGCTCAGAGCCTGGAGCCTGTTTCAGCCTGTGACTCCCTCTCTCTCTGACCCTCCCCTGCTCACGCTGTCTCTCTCTCTCCTAAAAATAAATAAAACATTAAAAAAAAAAATTTAAAGTTGAGTAAACTAGGGTTTCCAGGACACAAGATAATTGTCAAGAACAAACTGCTTATATTTGACACCAGATCTGTCTGGCTTGAATACTTCTCTCCCTTTCTCTAGTCCAAGCTGATGCCTACAGACACATTTATTGTGTACAACCCCAACAGGGATAGTCCGCAGGTCCTAGAGGTATTAACTTCCAGATCTGGGGTAACAGTGGCAGTGCTGGAGCCAGGTTCAGTCTCGGGGGGGTCTTAGAAGCTTCTCTGTGTATGTGAAAGCCAGGGACATGGTTGCCACTGGGTTCACCACTGGCTTTCACAGTGAGACCAGCTCTGGCATCTGACGTGTGGCATTTGTCGGCCTATGACTTTGATGGCTGCACAAAGGTGGCACCTGGGACATAAGAAGTCAGAAGATTACTTGAAAATAAGTAAGGTCCTGTACTTTCTTAGCTTAATGTTCAGGAAGCTTAAAGTGCAGACAGCTTTCTGATGGAAAACTCAAAGTACAAACAACAACCAAAGTCATAACTATTAAGCTTCCTTTCTACGGGCTAATCTAGTCCTGCTTTCTGACTCTGCAGTCAAATATTCAGAAATTAAGCCTTAAAATTATTAAATACCAGAGGGTTTATTTTTTCCTCTAGCATTCAATTCCTATAAGAGAAATGAGCCATTATCAGAAGTTTCTTCCAGAAATAACTTCCTTCAAGGCAACTCTGAGGTCAGTTTGGATTCAGTCCAGCCTTCTCACTTTCTGCACGATGGGACAATGATAATTCAAGTTCTTCGTGATGACTCTGAATCATCCTGATCCTGAATCATCTGTGATTAAATTATGTTTGCTAAACAGTTAGTATTTTCTAAAGCAAGCAAATAAGACTAATGCATTTAAAAAAGAAGTTATAGAAGAACTCAAACCAAAACAAGCAGTTGGCTTAGCCTGGAATGACCAGAACATTAAATTTACAGAGACACCACTTCCCCCTAAATGTCCATGTTAATGGCTATTTTAGAAAATTCCAGCATAACTCAAGGCCAGTTTAATTTATTCCTGAACACAAATAATTTTATGGAAGGCAACACTGTAATTCAAATAAATAAATGATTTGGTTTGGGCCATAAAAGTATAAACAGAGCACTTACAAAAAATTGCTTACTGTTGTTTCTTGTTATAAACCATTAGATTTTTAGCCAAAAGACTTACACGCACAACTGTTTGCCTTCCTTAATACTCAGCGTAGACTCTTACACAAGGAATTAAGCCTTAGTCACCAAATTAACTAAAAGACGACCAAAAAAAGTTTGTAAGTCACCAACCATTTCACATTCAGAAGTGAATTTGACCCCAGACAATACAAGGTCTTTCTCTTGTTATAAAAGTGGGATCAGGGCTCTGTGGATTCTCAGCTGCAAGTTCTGCCATTAGACCTCTTCAATGTCCCCTCCAGCCCAACCCAACTCAGGGCAAGCCATTTTCTCCAGGATCAGGAATTGGAGCCAAAAAGCCTAAGTCCTGATCACAGGTAATAATTATAAACCAGAAAAGTGAACCAGGGTGAAAAGCTTGTGAAAAGGGCAATCAGGCAGCAAACACAGAGGTGCAGAAAATTTCAACTTTTCTTTTCTCTAATGGAATTTAACTTCTTATCTGCCAACCTGATTGCACCGGATCAAGGCAGAAATTTGACCTTGGTCAGTTCAGGTGTTACCCCACCCTGCTGTCTCCAGAATTGTCCTTGAGCTTCAAAGGACCAGCACAGCACTGAGGAGAGGATGCGGAGTGCTCGTGCTAACATCTCATCGTCTGTACCCCTGGATTCCACTCTTGCATCCCCATTCTCACTGATTGGTCGTTGGTTCATGTGGATCCTGCCTGAGCTCTGGATCCTCAGTGTCCTAACTCCCGAGCTTTCTAGGCCAGCTGGTTCTTACTGTCACACTCTCTGCCTTGCCAGCCTCCCACAGAATATTCTCTTGCCCCCTGCTTCACACTGACAGTCAAAGAAATGCAGAGTGGGGCCACCCCAAGTCCCTGAACTCAGACATCCCGGGGAGCCACTACTGATCTGCAGCAACACACCCCGTCCTAAGATGAGTCCCAGATCTCTCGTTGTTGGACATTCCAACATACCCCCATCCCACTCCAGAACAGAAGAAAGAGAGCCCCCGTTGAGGGCCTCACAATAGCAACTAGTTGAATGTTCTGTTCAACTTGCCTACACCAGGCAATTTTTCTGTCTTCTGTAGAGAAACAAACCAGGCTTAGCATACAGTTTTCCCAATACATTGTTTAGGCTTTAATCTCAGCTTTCAAGCCCCAAAGAAAAAGCGTTAACTTGGGTTTCTCTCTATATTCCATGCATCAATTCTACCTAAGAATGCTCTTGTCTCAAAAATTCAGAGAAGGTTAGGGGTAACTGAATATAGTAACTATTTCAAAACAATACCCCTCAAAAGAACTGAAATCCAAACAGTTCAAGAAAAGTAAGAAAATAAAACACACCAAAAAACCATGCCAAATCTGAGAGTGTCTCCTAGAGACAGGAAATATAGACCATATAGAGAATAAAACCTTTTAAAATGGTAAATAAATGAGTGTAGTTTGGGACTTAAGGGGAGAAGGAGGAACACATAATTTGGAGCCAATAATTATGGCCAGAGGAGATAGGAAGTTGTCCTCTCTGGTGACCAGGTGTTAAAAGAAGACCTAGATTCAAAAAAAAAGATAGGATTGTTCAACACAGAAGATGCAATGATTGGTTCAAATTTTGAATGAAGTAAGAGAAGGTGGAGAATGAGGAATTGATTTTTGAAGTTTCAGTTATGCACATGAGTAAGTTCTAGAACTGTGCTGTGCAACGCAGTCAATAATACAGTATTGTGTGCTTTAAACTATGTTAAATATTTTCACCAAGACAAGAACAAAAATAACACACAGACACAAAAGAACAAAAGGAAATTTGGAGAGGCAATGAACATGCTTTCGGCACCTTGTTTGGGGTGATGTTATCGTCGGTGTATGTATATGCCCAAACTCCTTACACATGAAGTATATCGATACCTCAATAAAACCAAAAATTCTTAAATTAAAAAAATTTAAAACCATAAACAAAAATAAATCCAATATGGATGAAAGAGCTAGGTGTGAGACCGGAAGCTGTCAAAATCCCAGAGGAGAGAACAGACAGTAACCTCTTTGCCATTGGCTGCAGCAACTTCTTACTAGGCATGTTTCCTGAGTCATGGGAAACAAAAGCAAAAATAAACTACTGGCACCTCCTCAAGATAAAGAGCTTATGCACAGTGAAGGAAACAATCAACAAAACTAAAAGGCAACCTTTGGAATGGGAGAAGATATTTGCAAATGGCATATCCGCTAAAGGGTTACTATCCAAAAAATATAAAGAACTTAAAAATTCAACACCCATAAAACAGAAAATCCACTTAAGAGAAAGGAAGAAGACATGAATAGATGTTTTTTCCAAAAAAGACATCCAGATGGCCAACAGACACATGAAAAGATGTTGAATGTTACTTATCATCAGGGAAATACAGATCAAATACACAATGAGATGGGGTGCCTGGGTGGTTCAGCTGGTTAAGCCTCTGATTCTTGATTTCAGCTCAGGTCATGATCTCACAGTTCATGGAATTGAGCTCCACATTGGGCTCTGCACTGACAGTGCAAAGCCTGCTCAGGATTCTCTCTCTTGCTCTCTCTCTCTCTTTCTCTCTCTCTCTCTCTCTCTCTCTATCCCTCCCTCCCTCCCTCTACCCATCTCTCCTGCTTGTGCGCTCTCTCTCTCCCTCAAAATAAATAAATACTTTAAAATATGCAATGAGGTATCACCTCACACCTGTCAGAATGGCTAAAATTAACAACGCAGGAAACAACAGGTATTGGCGAGGATGTAGAGAAAGGAGAATCTTCTTACATTATTCGTGGGAATGCAAATTGGTGCAGCCACTCTGGAAAACAGTATGGAGGCTCCTCAAAAAGTTAAACATAGAACTACCCTCTGATCCAGCAATTGCACTACTTGGTATTTGCCCAGAGGATACAAAATACTGATTCAAAGGGATACATGCACCTGTAATGTTTATAGCAGCATTATTAACAATAGCCAAACTATGGAGAGAGCCCAAATGTCCATCGACTGATGAATGGATAAAGAAGATGTGAGATATATAGATATATAAGGGATTATTACTCAGCCATCAAAAAGAATGAACTCTTGCCATTTGCAGTGACATGGATTGAGCTAGAGAATACTATGCTAAGCAAAATAAGTCAGTCAGAGAAAGATAAATACCATATGATTTCACTCATATGTGGCATTTAAGAAACAAAATAGGTGAACATAGTGGGGAAGAAAAAAGAGAAGCAAACCAAGAAACATATTCTTAACTGGAGTCTTAAACAGATTCTTAACTAATTGGGAAGGTGGGTGGGGGATGGGAGTTAAATGGGTGATGGGTCTTAAGGAGGGCATTTGTGATGAGCACCAGGTGTTGTATATAAGTGATGAATCATTATATCCTATACCTGAAACTAATATTACACTCCATGTTAATTAACTAGAATTTAAATCATAAAAACTGGAAAAAAATTAAAAACACAAATTTCAGGGTGCTGTCTATCCCAAACACAACATTTATTTAAATAAATTAGTATTATACTTCTGATTCCTACAACTACTGGTGACTAATAGCCTTTTGTCCATCCAGGAAATGGAAATACAAACTAATAGAACTCATCAATTTGCTTTGAAAAACATTATTCCACTAATGCATCAGATTTACAAACTGAAGTATTTTACCTCATAAAAGGGCACAATTCTTGAAAATGTCGCAGGACCCATGGAATCAAGAAATGCCCACACTGAAATATATATCTAATCCAGTGCTTTTTAGCCAAATGTATACTGTGGACCAGGAAGCCATCTGGATCTTTACTGAAGAGCTCAGAAACAGAGCGGAGGAACATGGGATTCTCATTCTGAGCATTCCAGGCAAGCAGAGAAGGCAGTGGGAAGGGATGAATTAGTCACCAAAAGGTGGGATCATTTCCCATCAGAAGCCAAAATCAAATGTCAGCCAACTAGACAACTAAATGGAAAACTAAGTGGATACGTAATTGATTTCTGTGAGGAGAATATTCTCAAAGGGAAAAATGGAGGTATTAGAGTGCATAGAATTTAAACTTCTAACTGAATATTGTAGGGTATAAGAGTATTCTCAATTTGTAATTGTATATTTATGTATTTGGTCATTTGATTGATGTCTGTGCTCCCAACTAGGCTGTAAGTTACACAAAGACAGGGATGGCACCACTGTGTTCCCACATCTGGCATAATCACTGGCATGTATTCGACTCTTACTGAACTTGTTGAGTGAATAAATGAGTTTGATATTGTGCTGATGTTAGGGGCTTGGGCAGAGGCTTAACACCCATAAGTATAAAGGAGACAAGCCTATGTCGGTCTGAAGCAGGGAGCTGAAGTGAGATTTCTGCACAAAGCAAGAACACTCCAGAGGTTGCCTCACTTGTGACATAAGATCTAGAACATTCTGACCATCAAGCCCAGGAAGCGTAACATAAATCCTGGATTCTAGGTGAACCCCATTCACCTACAGATAGTAACTCAACTTAAAATGGAGACAGTCCTGGAGAGCACAGGACTCACATTTTCTAGTTCATTGAGGGCCTGAAGTGGAATGGAATGAGGAAGGCTGGAAAGAGGATAAAGGGAGGGACAGAGAGATCCACGGACACGCTGGCTCTGTCACCCCTTTGTAAGGGCTGGCCCAGAAAGGAACATTAACACAGCACTCCACAGAGGACCTGTAAACATCACACAGTCGTGTCTTGCTGCACCCTCTCTGGTCTGTCCATCTGGCTTGACTGACCTAATGAGATGCCTTGTGTTTTTCAGAATGCGGAAGCGAGCTATGACTTCAGCGGCAATGACCCCTATCCCTACCCTCGATACACAGATGACTGGTTCAACAGGTATACTGGGCCTCAGGGGCCGCCTTTGACTTTAGATCTGGGGGTTTTGTTTGACTCTGTTTTTTAAAGCTTGACTATCACCAGCAAAATAATCTCAGTGCTTCCCTAAATTATACTATGATTTTTCTCCTTCATAGCTACATTCTCTAAATTCTTGGATTTTGTTAATGCGGCAATGTTCCTCTAGAATTGTCTTGGGACTATTTTGTTCAGTTGAGTTGGGAGTTATTTGCCTCTTTATTAAAGATAAAAGAGGGATACCTGGGTGGGTCAGTCAGTTAATTGTCTGACTTCAGCTCAGGTCATGATCTCACAGTTTATGGGTTTGAGACCCACATCGGGCTCTGTGCTAACAGCTCAGAGCCTGAAGCCTGCTTCAGATTCTATGTCCCCCCCTCTCTCTGCCCCTCACCCACTTGCACTCGATATCTCTCTTTCTGAAAAAATAAACATTTTAAAAAGATAATAGAAATAATCAGAAATCCTTTTCAACTTGCCACAAGATGATAAAAAAAAAAAAAGTGCTATTTCCACTTGATGTGTTGAAGAGAACTGTTTGGCCTCTCTGCTCTGTTTCTACATGATTTTGAAAAGTGCTTCTGCTGTAACCTTATAAGGGTTCACGTAGTTCTTTGCAACTGAGCAGTAAGCATAATCCTCAAAGGTTTGAAGTATTTTTTTTAGTTGAAGTAAAATTGACATAAGATATTATATTAATTTCAGGTATACAACATAGCAATTTGATATTTGCGTGTATTACAAGATGATCACTGCATTAAGTCTAGTCAGCATCTGACACCACACATAGTACCAAAAAAATAGTTTTTCTTCTGTTGAGGTTTTTTAAGATCTATTCTCTTAGACATTTTCAAATATGCAATGTGGTAACATCAACTGACAGGTTTGAAGTATTGCTTGGCATCCTACCATGTTGAACTACCCAATGGTCCATCCAAAAGTATGACTTTTCTTCCACTGGTTTTGGAAGAAAATATACAGTCTCTTTTTTCTCCAAGTAAAATTCTTGCCTTTATGGTTGATTGCATGTAAGAAATACTGAGAAATAAATATGTGTGACTTGCTTGTTCAAAATCAACTAGACTTTAAACCTAGTGCTTCCTTATTATTGATGTTCTTGGATAAAGTTCATAAGAACCGTATGAACTTCAATTAATGGTATAATGATATGTGTACATCACTTAACTCATTTCTTTTACTTCCCATGGCAAACTCATGTAGGTAAAATAAATGTTGCCACTCTCTGTTCAGTGATAAAGAAACAGGCTCAGAGAGGTTGTGTGTCTCTTCCCTGGTCAAACTAGGATGTGTCAAAGTCAACACTTGAACCCAAGCTTCAGACAGGTTTTTAAATCAAAATTGTACCACTCTTTCATAAAAATCATTTTTATGATAAAAGACAGAAAGCATCATGGCCAGATAGTGGCCAGAGATGGGTCCCCAGTGGACCAGGTGACTTATTCTCTGTCCCTACAATTAGCAAGTTGACCAGAATGTGACTGGGGGACAGAAAGGGCACATAGGTTGGGGAGTTGGCAATTACAAAAAATACAGAAAAGAATAAAGAAGAAAAAGCGTTAAATTTGCAACATTTTAATTAATTAATTTATTTATTTTAATATTTTTATTTATTTCTAGGAGAGAGAGAGAGAGAGAGCGTGAGCAGGGGAGGGTCAGAGAGAGAGGGAGACACAGACTCTGAAATAGGCTCCAGGCTCTGAGCTGGCAGTCAGCACAGAGCCCGACGCGGGGCTCGAACCCATGAACCGTGAGATCATGACCTAAGTGAAAGTCGGACGCTTAACCGACTAAGCCACCCAGGCGCCCCAATTTGCAACATTTTTAAAAAGATCATTACCGATGTTCAACAGCACAATTTACTCTTCAGCACCTTCTTCAGCAGCTTGAAAATTATCATGCAGCATTTGAAAGGTTGTGCTCAGGAGATGATGATGTATCACGAAGGTCTGAGAACTTCTGACATGAAGTTCTCATACCCTCCACAACTTACAACCCAAGATCCACACTTACCCTTGGCAAATAAACCATTTTCAGACACAAAGATGTGAAGTTCCCAAACAGATGTCACTAAGCCGGGGGCAGGACATAATTGGTAATGGTGGTTTGGACCACTGTACTGAGAAGGACAAAGAGGGAGTGCCTGGTTTCAACATGACTGAGTACCAATTGTCCACATGGTAGCAGGGTGGGAGCAATACATGTGTCACTTGCCTTCTCTCTAGTAGATACTAAATTAATCTTTGACAGACTGATGCAGGCACAAAAATATAACCAACACAGTGGCCCACCCCTCTCTGCCACATCCCATTTTCTGAACCCAACACAGCCTCCCTAAGCAAATCTGCCTGTGTGATATGCTGTAAGACTATTCTTTAAATAAACAAAGAAGAAAAAAAAATAAAATTGGCTTCTATTTGAAATGTTTTCATTTGCAAACTTGTTCTTGAAACTTCAATTTGAAACTGGCTAAAATCCTCTAACCAGGACTAATTAGGGCTTATTGCAATACAATTCTTCATCGTCAGCGGTAAAAATTCCCCAGTGTCCAATTGCCTGAGACACAGTATAATGAGTCAGGCGTGTAGGATCCTTGCCTGGTAGGAAGCCACTAACTCAAGACACAGGAGCCACATTGACCTATAAACAGGGCTTTTCCCAATTATCAAGTTATGTTCAAAGGTCCTCATCCACCATGGTTTGTTTTTATGAAGACTGGATGGTCATTCAAATCATGACCCCTCCAAACCTAATTACTATTGTAAATGCTTATGGAAGGAAACTGGGTCAAAATACAAGCCCCCAGGACTAGGGAGACCTGTGGTCTGAAAGGTTGGGTCTGTCCTGGAGATGATTCCTTCTTGGCACAAGGAGAAATTGAATATAGCATCCTTCCCATAAGTGTAGGATAAGTTTATTGAAAATTCCCTCTGGATGGAATATTGCCTGGTATTCTCTTGAGGTTTGGGGTAGGAGGAAGGAGAATGAGTGGAGGAATACAGAAAATAATGGTCATGGGTCAATAATTGCTAAGGCCTATCATAGGTACATGAGATTTCAGTGTACTTTTGTAGATCTCTGATTTGTTTTCCATAATAAGTAAATTTTAAAAAGCATGGGGCACAATTTAGTTTGGTATTTATGAAACTATTAGCTTTGGTGTGCGAGCTTCTAAGGAGCTTGCAAAGTGTCCTCTGAGTGGAGACAGATGCCCAGATCACCACAGTGCTAAGCATAGCTAGGGCTAAAATAACTGTTTATTAAGTGGCTACTATGTTTAAAGCACTGTTTTTAAGTGCTTTGCATGTATTAATCCAGTTCTCATAATAACCCTTTGAAATAGCTACTATCAGGGTGCCTGAGTAGCTCAAGGGGTTGAGTATCCAACTTCAGCTCAGGTCATGATCTTGCAGTTTGTGAGTTTGAGCTGTGTGTTGAGCTCTGTGCTGACAGCTCAGAGCTTGGAGCCTGCTTCCAATTCTGTGTCTCCCCCCACCCCAGCCCTCCTCTGCTCATACTCTGTCTCTCTGTCTCTAAAACATAAACATTAAAAGAAATCGTAAAAAAGAAAACAAATAGCTATTATCAGGATTATCCCCATTTTGAAAATGGCGGCATAGAAAGGCTAAGTAACTTGGGCAAGGTCATATAGCTGTAAGTGGTAGAGACAGGATTTGACACCAGTGAGGGGGTCATTACCCACACTGCCTCATAACAAAGATGGCTTGGACAGTATGATGCAATGCAAAATTATCTCTAGCAGAAGTGGGGACAGGCTTCCTTCCCTGAATGGATGGCATTTACTCTAGTATGCGAAGGAAGGTAACTGGTAGAGTTAAGGGGTATATTCCAGAGTGAGGGTACAATTTAGGTGAAGGAGGGGAGGCAGGAGGTGCAGACATATTCAGGAGGTAACCTGGACACCTGGTCTGGGAGTTAGAGACTGGGATGAGGGCAGCATTCTAAGAAGGTTTCATGGAAGAGGTGTGCATGAAAAAATCGCATAGGTTATTAGGAGAAAGGAGGAGAGATTTTGTGATTGGGTCGGAAACTGGGATAGATGAGGACCCTTCTCTCATTACACTCAGGGAATGTTGCTTCCCAGAGGCTCCGGGACTCTCGAGCCCAGCACCTGCCTTTGGCTGGAGCTGTGTTTACTGCTGCTCCAGCATGAGCCCCTGGCCAGTTCAGCAGCCACCAAGGCATGCCCGTTTCCTCAGGTGTTCTCCTCTGGGTGTAAGGCCCAAATCCATCACCCATCTCTGCAACAGACTGGGGGTTCCTAAGAAATGTTAGTTTCAGCATGCACTGAAACTCCACTAAAGGGCTCACAGATGCTGCCCAGCCATGTTCTTGCTGCTGTTACTCTTCCAGCCACACTGGCTGGTGCAAAGGTGGGTTAGAACTCAGAAGCAATTGCCTTGCAGGAAAACGTGGCAGCTCACATTGCTTCACATTGCAATGGGAAATAGAAAAGAAAATGCACGACCCAGGGCACTCTCAAGCAAGCGAGTAAAGGGTTCCTCTGGCTGGGAAACCGAGTTCAATAGCAGAGTGTCTCCCCTCACGCTTTAAACTACCCTATCATCCCCTCTGTACTTATTTATTAACTTGTTTTCCTTCAAGTGCACATTTCTTCAACAACAAAATTAAAACTGCCAGCCAAGGACTGTTTATGAAAGCAAACTTCATGCGTATACAGAACTGCTTGTAGGGGGTAGGTATATTAGAATTTCTTGCCCAGTGTTAAATTTGATTTTGTAGGATTATTCCTTTTTAAGCAGAGCCAGTGTATTTATTCTACTGTGAACCATTTAATAATTACATGAAGTATCTGAGCTCCAGAGATATATTTGAAACACTGTTGAGAAATTTGCAAAGGGAGTAAATTTCCTCCTAGTTTGCAAGCAGAGAGATACAGATGGCCAAGCAAAATAATAATATAGTAGTAGTAGTAGTAGTAGTAATCCAAACTGCAAACAGGTAGAAAATCATACACATTTAATGAACCTCACTAATATGCAGAACAGATATAACTGACTTCCTGTGTGGTATCAGGATCTAGCATTACATGCTTTTCTTTGCTGGCATTCAGTAAATGTTGACTGACTGGCTGATGGATGGGTGGCACACCTTCTCAGCCATGCCAAGATGTTGAGTGGCCTTGACATCTGTCCTTTTTAAAGCTGCCCGCTTCTTCTAAGTTTTGCGACCCACGCTTTGTCAATAATCTTCCAGCCTTGTTTGGTTTTAGGTCAATATTTGGTGATGCACTGCAGATCTGTATTCCATTACCGTGCTGCTGTCCATAAAAATCCCTCTTGCATAGCATTTCTTTGACAGGCATTCACCACTGAAATGTCATCCCTGCCATTGGCAATATTTATGGAGCGTCACCAGGGTGCAGCACGCTCTATCTATTAAGCTCTAAAGAGTAAGAGATTTGGGATTCGATGCAAGTCCTGGTCACAAAAAGTTTACTATAAATTCAGGAAGAGAGAAGACATTTATTGCTCAAGCAACCCGAAAGGAGGGTGAGGGAAGGAAGAAGGATAAATGGATACTGAGCAACATTTATCTCTACGTGGGCTCGTGTGATTGATAGCATTAGTTAAACCTTCAAATAAGAAGGATCTTTAGTGATTAACTTTTTTTCTTATTAAAAGTCATATTTCATTTTGAAGAACCCTATGTGACAGGCCAAAAATGAACACGTGAGAAAAATGACCATCTCTGGTTGGTTATTTGCACGTTGATGGAAACCAATACTTTACCCTGGTGACATTTAATGGTTTAGAAATGGATGAACATCTTCCTCTTCTGTCTTTATGAACTAATTCTGAAATCACCTCTTGGATAATAAAATTCAAACTGCTTTCGAAGACCTAATCTAACTTTCTCTCTCCTGTGAGCTCTGAGACAATCTCATAAGTCCATATTAGCTCAAATGTGGCTGTTTGTAATCAACAGTCTCTCTACCCAAAACAGGGCACAGTGAAATCCAACACAGTATAATTTTGTGAGCCACACTGAGCCATTGGAGAAATGCCACAAAGTTTTTTTTAAAGTTTATTTTTGAGAGAGAGAGAACACACATGCGCGCAAGCTGGGAAGGGGCAGAGAGAGAGGGAGAGAATCTCAAGCAGGCTCTGTGTTTGACAGCACACAGCCCCACATGGGGAACCAAAATCAAGAGTCCAATACTTAATAGACTGAGCCACCTAGGCACCCCCACAAAGTTCTTTAAAAAAATTCTGGTCCTCTACCTGGATTAGGCAAGTCTTCATTATTTAAATTTTTTCCCTCATCTAAAAGAAATAGACATAACACAGATTTGGGGGTTATGGAGAGAATTATATAGATTGTAGAAGGAATCTGCATGTTGGTACTGTTATTTCTACTTTGGAAACAAATGTAATGCATGCCATATAGGGAGATTTTATGGTACTCAGGTGACAATAATTCTTTCCTTAGGGGAGAAAAATACAGCAGATTATGATGAACAAATGGAGTGTCGAGTTAATTTCTTGGCATAGATTAAGTGATCCTTGAATCAGTTTCCCCTATCTGTAAAATGGGCCTGAAACTCCACCATGAAAGTTTGTGTAAGGGACTAGAGACACATACTTAGTTCAGAGCATAATACATAGTAGGCATTCCCTAAATGGCAGCAAATATTAATTGTGAAATTCAGTGAAGGGATGTCTATAGGAGCTAAGTAAAAGATTCCCCAACTAGATAGAAAATGAAGAGAATTTGTTGCAAAGGAGTTAATGGATGGCCCAACATTTCACCCATCTTTCTTAGCCATTCATTCTCTCATTTGAACCTTTGACAGAAATGAGACAACAGTAGCTCAAGGTTAAACTTTCTGGACAGAGTCTGGTATCTGTGTTTCTGCATTGCTGATTAAAAGAGGAGTTATATCCAGAGATAGCCTAAATGCATGAAACAAGATTGATTGTGTGGGGAAAATTGAAGAGCCTAGCATCTAGCACCAGAAAGATGGCCACATCATTCTCCAGAAAGTACTGGATGCTTGCAAACAGATCCAAGGTTTTCCCCAGAACCAGCTATATATTCTTACCTATCTAAACCTTTGGGCTTACCTCAAAGTCTTACCCTGTACAGAGCTTTGGATATGAACCGGCAAACATGACCAATCTCTGAATTTCAACTCCAATATAGGTGACATTAAAGCATCTTTCTCCAGGGGCGCCTGGGTGGCTTAGTCGGTTAAGCGTCCGACTTTCGCTTAGGTCATGATCTCGCAGTTCGTGGGTTCGAGCCCCGCGTCGGGCTCTGTGCTGACTGCCAGCTCGGAGCCTGGAGCCGGTTTCAGTCTGTGACTCCCTCTCTCTCTGACCCTCCCCTGTTCACGCTGTCTCTCTCTCTCCTAGAAATAAATAAAAACATTAAAAAATAAATAAATAAAGCATCTTTCTCCAAAGACATGGCTGAAAAGACTGTAGCTAGCCACTATAGAGCTCTGCTTGTCTAAGAGTCTGTATAGACCTAGGGAGACAAGAGTCTGGAGGACAAAGACAGCCTCGTGTCCATGAACCTGGACAAGTTTCCCACCAGCTTGCTGAATGAATTCCCCTTATCACCAGTATCTCGGTGAATGCACAGCCCTAAAACATCATTCTAAGACTTGGCTGTGGGATATAAAACTGAAGAGTCCATTAAAACAACCAAGGGAACAATAACCAGGAAAGGAGCCCAAAGGAAAAGAGAGAAAGAAAAGGAAAAAGTACCCTCCAACTCACCATTAGCCTACAAACTAACATTTCCACAATATCTAGAAAAAACACATCAAACACAATCTAAAAGTCAGGACATGAATTTATACCAGGTGAAATTAGTTTTACAGAAAGACTTGAAAAAAACATTAAAGTAAGTTATGTTTAGTTTGCTTAGAGGGGTAAGTGCACAGATAACATCCATTTAGAAAGAAAAATAAATGATGGGGAAACACAAGCAGAAACAGACATGAATATAAGAGGAATCAACTGCACTTGGGAAATGTAGTCTTTGAAATGAAATCTCAACAAATGTGATAAAATCCAACCAGGGTGCAGTTGAAAAGATAATTATTGAATTGAAGATAACACTGTTTATTAAAAAATCTACAGCAAACATTCTTCTTCGGCAGGTGGGGGGAGTGTAGTTGACATACAATGCCATATTAATTTCAGGTGCACAACATAGTGATTCCACAGCTCCACACCTCAAGCTATGCTCCCCATGATAAGTACACAATTACCATTCATCAGCATGCAACACCATTACATCATTACTGATTATATTCCCCATGCTGCACATAAGCCCCGTGACTTACTCATTCTCTAACTGTAAGTTTGAACCTCTTAATCCCCTTCAGCTATTTTTCCCACCCCCCTCCCCTCTGGTAACCACCAGTTTACAAACATTATTCTTTAAAAATTTTTTAAATGTTTATTTATTTTTGAGAGAGAGAGAACATGTGCACAAGGTGGGGAGGAGCAGAGAGAGAGGGAGACAGAGGATCCAAAGCTGTCTCTGTGCTGACAGCAGACTGCCCAATGTGGGCCTTGAACTCTCGAACTGTGAGATCATGACATGAGCCAAAGTCAGACGCCTAACTGCCTGAGTCACCCAGGTGCCCCTATAAACATTATTCTCAATGCTGAAATTTTGATGGCATTCTCTTTAATGCTGGGTGAAATTAGAATTCCTTTATTTGACACCATTCCACATCTCATAGCAATGAAATCATTACAAATCTAAGAAAAGATACATGAGAACATTAAAGAGAAAATTATAAAATTTAGAATAGGCATCAAAGAAGTCCTGCATGAATGGCATTGCCTACTAAGTTGATGGATGGGAAGATGGAACACTATAAAGATATCAAGTTAATTCGATGCAATCTCAACTAAAGTCTCAATAGTATTTTTCTGTGAAACTAGAAAAAAATGATCCTAAAATTGATATGGTTTAGCAAAGGGCCATGAATACAATAAGAAGACAAAGAAGAAGGAAGAGAAGAATGAACATGAAGAAGAAATAAAAGAGAAGGAGAAGGTGAACCACAATAGCCAGATGGGGAAATTCTGCCTGCCACATATCACACATCATGAGAGAATAGCATTAGCATAGGGAGTGAAAAAAAGATCAAAGAAACAGAATACAAAACCCAGAGGCAGCCCCCTATATAAAAGAATCTTAAAACATGACCAAGATGGCAATAAAAACAATGGAAAAAAGATGATGTAATGATATTCGATAAATGGCGCTAGTTATTCATAAGGGAAAATAGGGGTCCACCTCACTCACCAAGTTTATTTTTTTATTGAATACATACTAATATATTATTTTTATAATCTTAACATTAACTATTATTAAAATTATTCAATAATATTTTTAAATGCATAACAATCTGTTCTTTTTTTTAATAGTTTATTGTCAAGTTGGTTTCCATATAACACTCAGTGATTGTCCCTACAAGTGCTCTCCTCCATGCGCATCACCCCCCTTCTCCTCTCCCACCCCCATCAGTTTGTTCTCAGCATTCAAGAGTCTCTCATGGTTTGCCTCCCTCCTTCTCCCCAACTATTTTTCCCCTTCATCTCCCCCATTGGTCCTCCATTAGGTTCCTCCTAATCCACCTATATGTGCAAAATACAGTATCTATCCTTCTCTGCCTGACTTATTTGGCTCAGCATAACACCCTCTAGTTCCATCCATGTTGCTACAAAGGGTCAGATTTCATTCTTTCTCATTGCCATGTAGTATTCCATCGTACAGATAAACCACATCTTCTTGATCCATTCATCTGTTGATGGACACTTAGGCTCTTTCCATGTTTTGGCTATTGTTGAGAGTACTGCTATGAATATTGGGGTACATGTGCCCCTATGCATCAGCACTCCTGTATCCCTTGGGTAAATTCCTAGCAGTGCTATTGCTGGGTCATAGGGAAGTTTTATTGTTATTTTTTGAGGAACCTCCACACTGTTTTCCAGAGGGGCTGCACCAGTTTGCATTCCCACTAACAGTGTAGGAGGGTGCCCGTTTCTCCACATCCTAGCCAGCATCTATAGTCTCCTAATTTGTTCATTTTAGCCACTCTGACCAGCATGAGCTGGTATCTCAGTGTGGTTTTGACTTGTATTTCCCTGATGATGAGGGACGCTGCCCATTCATTAAGTTTAAACAAGTTCTAAGGGAATTAAGACCTAAATGTATGTAAATCTTTAAGAATTAAAATGTAAGAAAATGTCTTTATGATCCTAGAATAGAGATGGATTCCTTAAACAAAACACGAAGCCACAAGGAAAAGGAAAATATTAAGAAAGCTAAGTTAAAATTAAACATTTTGAGGAGCCTGGGTGGCTCAATCGGTTAAGTGTCCAACTTCGGTTCAGGTCATGATCTCACGGTTCATGGGTTCGAGCTCTGCTTCAGGCTCTGTGCTGTCAGCTAGCTCAGAACCTGGAGCCTGTTTCAGATTCTGTATATCCCTCTCTCTCTGACCCTCCCCTGCTCACGTTGTCTCTCTCAGAAATAAATAAAACATTAAAAAAAATTTTTTTAATTAAATTAAATTAAACATTGTGGTTCAAAATCACAATAAACAAAGTTAAAAGATAAGCCACAGACTAGGAGATATGTGCAACAATTTCTATGAAACAAAGGGTTAGTATCCAATAAAGAACAGCAACAAATCAGGGGTACCTGGGCAGCTCAGCCAGTTAAATGTCTGACTTTTGGTTTGGCTCCAGTCACAATCTCACAGTTCATGGGACTGAGCCCCATGTCGGGCTCTGTGCTGATAGCATGGGGCCTACTTGGGATTCTCTTTCTCCCTCTCTCTCTCTGCCCCTCCTCTGTACTCTCTCTCTCTTTCTCTCAAAGTAAGTAAACTTATATATTAAAAAAGAAAGAACAGCTACACATCAATGAAAAAAATAATAATAGAAAAAATGGACCAAGGTTATGTGCAGATTATTAACAGAACACCTGAGCTAATTCAGGTATGAAAAGTTGCTCAACATTTCTAGTAATGAGGAAATTGCAAAATGAAACAATGAAATACCATATCACAGCATTTGGATAAGCAAAAAAGTCAAGATTGATGATACTTAATGTTGACAGAAGGTCAAAACCTGCTTTTACCTTTACATACATACCCTCAAGGAATGGTCACACATGTGCACAAGGTAATAATGTGCAAGAATATTTACTTTCAAATTATTTGTAATAGCAAGCAAATTGCAATCTAAATGCCTATCATTAGGAATATGAGTAAGTAAATTGTAGCCTATCTATAAATGCACTGCTACACAGCACTAAAACTGAATGCACCAGAATTTATGAAGAAACCTCAGAAATTCAAGTGAAAAAAGCAAATTTTAAAAAGATTATATACAATGAAATATGTATACAGAATTGAAAACAAGCAAGTGGTGGCATTTATGCTTATGTATATCTGACTATAAAGTAATTGTATAAAAATATGCAGGAGGATTCCAAGTATCCCTCAGTACAGCAGCCACTTCTGAGGAAGCAAAGAGAGCTATGGCCCCAGGGATGTCTTTGATTGAACCTGTAAATACTTATTTCTTGAAAAAATACTTATCCCTACATACAATTCATGGACTGCACCCCTGTAATTATACACTTTTTTGGTCAGGAGAATATCTAGGATACCTTGATTAGTAATGCAGAAAACTCCACACTTTGCTCAGAAAGATGGGGATTAGACTAGAGACTGTAAACTGTACCACATATTTGTTCTTCCATTTAATTTTGTGGGGTGTGACCAGAGTCTCCATGACAAATGGGCTACATGTTCGTTGTTCTACCTGCCCTTGTGTTCCTTCAAGGGTTCATTTTCCTCAGGGCATATGCTTTAAAATTAAAAACGATATGGTCTATAATACAATGAAATTAGATACATGGTTGAATGAGATTTAATTTACCCTCATGCGTAAACTGAAGGTATCTTAAGAGAACAACATTAGAAGTGCTTGTTATATCACCAAATCTTGCTGAAAAACACCCGTGTTCCTGAAATGTTTCGAATCAATTTCCTATATTCCCTGCACGCTGCCACTGCCTTAATTTTCATTCTATCATCACAGCAATGGCTTTGTCTTCCTGCTCCCCTGAAGAACAACTACCATTTTGTTAATTACATTATGTGTGATCATGGCATTGTGGTTACTTAGGATATTATCTTTTTTCAGAGATATATTAAGCAGTTTTGGGTGAAAAATCTGTAGTTTTCTTTAAGCTGATTTGCAAAAAAGCTTAATCAAGTATGGCATAATATTAACTGTACACATATGCACAGGACTAAAGAATAAACACAACCAAATGCCTATCAATAGATGACTGATTTAATAAACTATAGTATACTCACACACACACACACAAAATCTCAAGTATGGAAAACATTTGGCTTTGACAGAGTTCAGTGGTGGCCACATGAGATTCATATGAGATTATTATTCATTGAGTTTGTATTATTTTTAAGTTTATTTATTTTGAGAAAGAGAGAGAGAGGCAGAGACAGAGAGGGAGAGAATCCCAAGCAGGTTCCATACTGTCAGCACAGAGCCTGATGTGGGGCTCGATCCCACAAACTGTGAGAACATGAACTGAGCCAAGATGAAGAGTCAGACACTTACTGACTGAGCCACCCATGTGCCCCTGTTTGTATTTTTTAAATAATAATAATAATAGGGGTACCTGGGTGACTCAGTCGGTTAAGCATCCAACTTTGGCTCAATGAAGTGCATATAGAAGTACATGCTTTAGGCTAAAAAGAGCGAGAGGGATGGCCTAATGCCTCTAGTGAAAGGCCAGGAATGTGGAAAGAATGGGTATGCCTGGGCTGTCTCTTTGGAGGGTCGGGGCTGCGCCTCAGGTGTTCACTTGGACACCTCCATAGCCACTGCAGCTGTTCAGGGAAGCCCCAGTCTTCATGACAGTCCAGGTTTGAACCCCAGTCCTCCGTAGGTTAACCATGGTTGTCCCTCTCGCCTTGCTTGTCTATTGTATGTATGAGTTATCAATCGCCAAATAATGTCACATAACAAATCATCCCAAACTCAGTAGCTTAAAACAATAAGCACTAATTATTGCTCACACATCTATAGGTCAGCGAGGCAGTTCTGTTGACCTGGACCAGGCTCGACTTTGTGGCTGAGCTCACCCATGCACGCATGGGCAGCCTGCAGGCTGGCTGGGGCCTGATTGATAGGATGGCCTCTCTCATATGTCTGGAGGATGGGCGGCTGTCAGCTAGGGGACCAGGGGTAACGGGCTGCATGGCCCTCATCACTTGATAGGCTTACCTGGGTTTGTTCGCTTGCACCTAGGCAGGGTTTAAAGACAGACAGAAGAAGCTGCAAGTCCTCTTGAGCAGTAAGCTCCTCATTTCTACCACCTTCTTTTGGCCACAGCAGGTCACAAGTCCAGCCAGATTCAAGGGAGGCAGAAACTATGCTTCACCTCTTCACAGAAGGAGCAAGAAAAGCACATTGCCAAGGGCATGGACCTAGAAGAGTGGGGTGTTGGAGCCATTCTGGCAACACAGCATCATATGACTACTCCCACCTGCCTCCCTCCCTTTGACCTCAGTTATGAGGAGGCTGACCGAGCAGCTGATATGTGTTCCTCAACCCCCCAGAGCTCCACATCTGATAGACTTATGCTTTATTCTAGAAGGGAGAGGAAACTCCTGAACTTTCTTAAGAAAGCAAAGAGGACAAATGAAAATGGATTTGGAAAAAGATTTTCCTGACTTTCAGGGAAGAAGATACATTTGTCTGAGACAATCAGGAAGGTAGGAGACAGGGGAAGGCCTTGGAGGCAGTAGGAACAGAACCTGTGAAGGCCCAGGAGTGTGGAAAGACATGGTGTCGTGAACAATGATAGGGAACCTCCACTCATTGTTTGTAATTAATTAGTGTTGCCTAATTTAGCAATGAAATGTTTCTTCCCATATGTTCCTCTGGAGGGCCCACAATATTTGTCTCCCCACTTAAAGGCCAAAATTAAGGACATGCAAGCATTGAGTGCCTTTAGTTCACTCAAGCCAGTTCACACCAATGCATGCACTAACCTTTGGGGAGCAGTTCTAGGGCAAAGATAGGGAGGGTAGGGTGGCAGTTCAGTAACCAAGTGTTGGTCTCAGCCCGCCCCAGCCACCTTCCAGCTGTGTGCCTTTGGGCCAGCACCTCTGAGACTCAACTCTGATATCTGTGAAATGGGGCAGTGGCTTCTCCTAGCCCTCCCAAGAGGTCTGAAGGGGGCGAGGCAAGTCAGGCATTGAGCATGGTATCTGGTAGTAAATAACGGCCTAGTGAGTGGCCAATAGGTGTTTGTTTCCCGACCTCCTTCATCACCTAGAACAGGACTCCACTCGCTATGAGGCCATCCGTGTTCTTTGAGGATGCTGGTAAAAGTGCAGACTATGCCAGGCAAGGCCTAATTGCACACTTCAGGTCTTGGAGAGTAGATCTTGACAGGGCTAATTATTAAATAATAAGGAAATTAGTGCTTAGCCAAATTAGACATGGCATTGATATTTAAGCTTTTATTTAAATATTTATTTGTTCAGGGACACCTGGGTGGCTCTGTCGGTTAAGCGTCCAACACTTGATTTTGGTTCAGGTCATGATCTCACAGTTTGTAAGACTGAGGCCCACATCTGGCTCTACGTCGTCAGCACAGAGCCTGCTTGAGATTCTCTCTCTCTCTTTCTCTGCTCCTTTGCCACTCTCCCTCTCTCAAAATAAATAAACATTTGATAGATAGGTAGGTAGATAGATAGATAGATAGATGATAGATACATACATACATGCATACATACGTACATAAATGCTTCAGCGTGAATGAAACAGCAAACAAGCAAGCCAAAATTAATCAGTATCAGGGGCACCTAGGTGGCTCGGTTGGTTAAGTGTCTGATTGCAGCTCAGATCATGATCTCACAGTTCATGGGTTTGAGCCCTGTGTCGAGCTCTGTGCTGACAGCTCAGAGCCTGCAGCCTGCTTCAGATTCTGTGTCTCCCTCTCTCTGCCCCTCCCTCACTTGCACTTTGTTCCCTCTCTCTTTCAAAACTAAATAAACATTAAAAGAACAAAACATAAAATAATTTAATCAGTAACCATTAAAGTTCCATTTAAAAATGTACATATGGATATATGTAAAGGATATACATGTACTTTGTATCTGGTATGTACTTTTTGTAAGCATATATTTAAATATATATGGATTGTATAGAATGCAAAAGTCTGTATTATACTTACTTATGTACCTTTAAAGTAGATCTATAAATAAACAAAGAATGTACATATTTCAGGGGCACCTGGGTGGCTCAGTCAGTTGGGCGTCCAACTTTGGCTCAGGTCATGATCTCGGTTTGTGGGTTTGGCCCCCATATCGGGCTCTGTGCTGACAGCTCAGAGCCTGAAGCCTGCTTCAGATTCTGTGTCCCTCTTTCTCTGCCCCTCCCCTGCTCATGCTCTCTCTCTCTCTCTCAAAAATAAATAAACATTAAAAACATTTTTAAAAAAGAATGTACATATTTCATTATATATACATATACACACATATGTGTGTGCTCCATGCTGCTTTTCAGAACTGTATGTAGCATTTCCTTCAGCATTTGGAATAAGGTGGCTGTGAAAATCACATCCATGGTAGATTCTCCCATCAAATTAAATCATAACAGCACCTTCTCAAAAACCTCAAATCCAATCCACAGAAATCTTTAGGACAAGTAGACAGCAATTTGTTCAGCACTTTGTTTCATAGATTTTTTTACCATGAGGGCCATTCTCTGCAGTAACTACATGGTTAATTTGAACAAAATACACGGATTTCATCCTCTTTTTTTGTAGTTTTTATTTATTTTTGAGACAGAGCATGAATGGGGGAGGGGTAGAGAGAGAGGGAGACACAGAATCTGAAACAGGCTCCAGGCTCTGAGCTGCCAGCACAGAACCCGATGTGGGGCTCGAACCCAAGAACCGTGAGATCATGATCTGAGCCGAAGTCAAACATTAACCGACTGAGCCACCCAGGTGCCCCCAGATTTCATTCTTGTTCCAAAGGAAATTTAGAGCCCATGAAATATGTAGCCTTTATGGAGGTAGGATTTACTGCTTTTTACTTAAACATTTTTTTTTTAATTTTTTTAAATGTTTATTCATTTTTGAGAGAGAAAGAGAATGAGCAGGGGAGGCGCAGAGAGAGGAGGATGGGCCCTACACTGACAGCAGTGAGCTAGATGTGGGGCTTGAACTCATGAGCCGTGAGATCATGACCTGAGCTGAAGTCAGATACTCAACCGACTGAGCCATCCAGAAGCCCCTACTTTTGATCATATAATATATTGTGAATATATAATTATATATTCTCCCCCTCCCCACACCCAATCCCCAGGTGTGATTCTTTAAGGGCTGGTACAATAGCTTTGCTCACCCCAAGAGGATGATGCAAAGAGCACACAAGTCAACAACGTGGAAATCTAAACTCCTAGGGCCATACAGCCAATAAACCCCTTCACCCACATTTCCTTACTGTGTTGGGAAAAACCAACCCTCACCACCCTGTCCCTCCATGAGCTGTGCTGACACTACTCCAGCAGACTGGATAACGTGACCCATTTAATCCTTCAGCTGCTTCATGGACCATTAGGATGGACTTTTTGGGATTGGGACCAGTAGTTTCAGATGCCTTGTACCATTGGAACCTCCCACATCTTGAATGCTGTTTAGGGCTAGAACACAGCATTCTGCTAGACTCAGAGTTTATGCTGGTTTCAGTTCTCCATTGTGGCTTTAACAAACTACCCCAAAACTTAGTGGCCTGTAAAAGAACAGTTATTTGCTCACAGACCCATAAGCTGGGCAGGGACAGCCAGTCTCTCTCCACATGCCGCCCACCGGGGTGATCTAGCAAAGTCTGGAGGAGGAGGAGATCATCCCTCACGTGCCAGGAGCCCCACCCAACGTTGGAACTGCAGAAATTGCTGGGCGGAAAATGCTGGGTGTCTCTCTCTCCCCACATGGTCTCGTCCACTTGTAGGCTCGCTCAGGCACCCCTATATGACACCTGGCACCAGCAGATGCCAGCCGACGCTGCCAGCCCTCTTAAGAAGTAATACGTCATATCTCACTGCGATCTGTGGGTCAAAGAAAGTCACCAGGCCCTGTCAATTCCTGGGAGGAGAAATGCATACACGACGAATAGAACTGTTTAGAATCCTTTAGTAAAAGGCAGGAGAGGGCAAAACAAAAAGGATAGAATTAATGGTATCGGTTGCCAATAACATTCTAAAACATAAACCATAGGAGGGCCTTGCTCAGAATCGTAAGGCTGGGCAAACCTTCGAAAGATTATCTAATCAATGGCCGGTGTACTTAATCTGGTCAGCCTCTTAATCAGGTTATGCGAGTCCCTTGAAATTGCATGCAAAATGTTGCCAATGCATTCTTTCTGATTCCTGGAAGAAGGTAGGAATCTATAGCATTCCGAATGCCCTCAAGGAAGCTATCTTCCAAAAAAGGTAAGTAACCATTATCCAGTAACTGACAGGCAGCCTTACATGCCTGGGTAGAGACCCCACCTTGAGAATAACCACTAGCCCGCAATCCCAGGACCCCAACCAGAAATGTTACGTTTCTACCAGCACACGCATGTCCTACCGTGTTTGGTGTTCACTGGAAGCCTCTAAGTGTATTTTCTGCAGGAAGATACTTCAGATTTGAAAGTAAAGATCAAAATTCAAGGTTGAAAATGCTCTGAGAAGGCTCTTTATTGTAGAAGCAGGTCAAGGTCAGGAAGATGGGTGGGAGGAAGAAAGGAGATACACAGATGGAAAATTGGGTGGGCCATGTGCCGTCTCCGGCTAACTGGACCATCGACAGCAAATTGCTTCCAGTTGACAGATTTTGCAGGACCTCCCCCCAGGTCTTTTGATGCTGTATCTAACTTGCCCCTATTTTTCCCCACAGCCACGGAACCCGATGTGCAGGGGAGGTTTCTGCCGCAGCCAACAACAATATCTGTGGGGTTGGAGTGGCATACAACTCCAAGGTTGCAGGTAAGCTGTCCCTGCCAAACGGGACCAGAAGGCATCACACTGCAGTCTCCAGCTTGACCGGGGCCTGGCAAAAGTTCCCACTGGAGCAGCAGAGTTGGGTCCAGTAGATTTAGCAAGAGTGCAAAAACCAATCCCTTTAAGCGATCTGGCAGTATCAATCAACAGATTTTTTTCCCAGTGTAACATAAATACAGAAAATGCACAGCTCATGAGCTCAGTGAATTTTCACAACCCACCACATGGAGGTAAACCATCAAGAAACAAAACATTACAGGCACCCACAGCCCTTGTCACGTCCCCTCCCAGCTAGTACCCATATACACAAGAATAACCATGATCCTGGGGTGCTTGGGTGGCTCACTAGGTTAAGCAGATGACTTTTGGTTTCGGCGCAGGTCATGACCTCACAGTTTGTGGGTTCGAGTCCTGCGTCAGGCTCCGCGCCAAAAGTGCGGAACCTGCTCGGGATTCTCTCCCTTCCCTCCCTCTCTCCTCCTCCCCTACTCAGACTCTTTCTCTCTCTCAAAATAAGTAAATAAAAAAAAACAACTTAAAAAAAGAGAGTAACCATAATCCCGATTACTAACAACAAAAGTTGGTTATTACCAATTTTTAAACTTTAATATAAATGGAATTGTACTGCTGTACTCTTTTGTGTTGTTATCAACAAGACTCCAGTAAAAAAGAGTTTTTTACACAGTGCATCTCATCTTTAAGGAAATATATTCTACGTAAATCTTTGTATCACATTCCACTGAAGGATATTTGACAATTTCATCCTTATAGGCTTTAGAAATGAAGGTGGCAGATCACTAGAAATTTAGAAACCAACATCTCCCTCTCAAAATAAGAGAGAGGGAGTGAGAGTGAGGGGTTCAGAGCTGTGAACAAGATGCTGGAGAATGGAGTGGCTCCTGGCATATTCCGAGTTTTGCATCAAATGGTTTCTTAATTTATTCAGGCTGAGTCACTCAGCCTTGTTTTTCTTTTTTTACAACTGTCTTGGTATTTTTTTCCTAGCAATTTAAGGGAACCGTAAACATCCTTTGTGCTGACACTTGCATTTCCAGGGACCTAAATAAAGCAAGAGCAACCTATACAAACCCACCACTAACCTCTTTCAACACTGTTTGCTAGGAGGCTTGCCTAAACTGGGTGCTGAATTTCACAAAAGAATACATCTGCAGGGTTCTGAAATGCAAAATAGGGGAAGCTTCGCCCCTCAAGTTTCTGCTCTCTTTGTTTTGTATGCATTCAAAATGCTGGCTTTAAAATGTCAGGAGCCATTATGAGCTCAGGAGAAAGAATAACACCCAGTTAATATTTTATAAGCCAGGGTCATACCTTGGGTGATATCTGAGGTGAGGTGGGTTCCTATCCACAGGATAGAACTGGAGGCAGCTGAAAAATTCAAGCCTGGATTTCTCAATCACAATGATGGTTTTCAAAATAATTTGGATCCCAAAGTATAGTTTCAAAGTTGTTTTGGAGCCTGAAGTAACGGGTTTTTTTGAACAAGGGATTCCTAGAACTACTGCCTGCAAAACTGAGTTAGGAGTAGCTCAAGGCGTTAGGAGGGTTCCCTAGGGTCCCTTTCTCCAACTCTCTTCTATCCTTTTCTCTCTTGGTATCTGCACTCTGAAAACATCCGAGCAGCTCACCAAATGTACCTAATTTTCCTGTTCTTTTCATTGGAAATTCCCTTAAAGGGAAACACGAGACAGAGATTTGAGTGTGTCAACCTAAGCAATACAAGAGCCAGTTCTTTTACCAGCAAAATGGGTTTATATTTAGGACAACAGAGAATTGCAACTCGGGACGTGCAAGCTATGGCAAAACCACAGCCAAGTCCCACAAAGTGGGGGAATGTCATTTTACGGAGAAGGAAGTTGGGAGGATTGTTTTGAACAAAAGTCCATTGGAGAAAAGCAGGAGGAGTTGGGGGCAACGGTGGTTTCTCCTTGGCTGAGTCGCAGGGGTAGTCGATTTCTCGCAGGAGATGCAATGTACATCTTTTCCAGTTGGGGCTGGAAAGTATTGATTTTTTCCTGTTGACAGTTCTGCTGGGATCTGTAATTGACAATTCTTCCTCTAATTGATATTGAGTGATATGGCTCCCCCTTCTGGACTCCAGATTCCATTTTAGTGAGGGCTCCCTTTATCAATTGTTTACAGGTGCAAAGAGTTTCTTCGGGAGGGTGATCCCAGGAAGGCAGAGTGAGGGAAAGAGAAAGAAAGACAGCTAAGGGAGGGGAGCCAACAAGGGGTGTGGAGATGAGCTGGAGACAAGCGGGCTTCTGAGCAACTATAGGGACACCGCCTCAGAGTTGTGTCCCTGACTGAAGAGGCTGTTTATCCACCAACTCCCACCCCTCACTGGAGTGGAGTGGGCCCTCAGCACCCTGTCCAGCCTGGCAGTTCACATGGGTGGAGCACAAATCCTGAGGCAAAGAATGCATCCCACGCAGACACCTGGATAAGGTAGTGGATCCCAGCAGGTGCCACCCATAAATTCTGCCTCCCCTGCTGACTGACTCCCAATCCCAAAGGTGAGTGAATGCAGCCTGATCCCTCAAAGGCATGACCTAACCTGTGCTTTGTGAAACCCCAGACAGCTCAGGTCTCACAGCAATGCTCGAATGTTTCAGATATAGACCAGAAGTAGAGGGAGGCATGCCGAGCCACACAAAGATTTTGAGCAGAGGAGCCTCCTTGTCTGCTCCCTTAATCTCAGCGTTGCTCCCCTGTAACCACTTCTGCTGATGCTAATTGCTCAAGGAGCTCAGAAGTCTGGTCCCTGTTATCCTGTGCCTGTTAGGACATCCAGTGTCCTCTGGGCTTCACCAGAGCAGAGGAATTCTATGTCATGAGGAAGCCCTAGACTGTTACTCAAGAATCACATTAAAGGGGAATTTCATCCTCTTAGACCTAACAAATTTAGGGGGAACATTTTGTTCCTTCTTGCTGGCAATTTCAGAAGTTGGCTAGTTTTTATTACTCTAAACGAACCATACCTTTCCAGAGAATCTTTCCTTGCGGGTTTCTGAACTAGGGATGTCTAGTGCGCCACCTTGTGGTGATCCAGGATCATTGCTAGTCCCTAGCAGTCCGGAGGTGTCCCGTTACAGGTTAGAGAGGCGCTGGACGTCTTGTCCAACCCTTCCTGAGCCCTGTGTCTTTCTTCATCCTGTCTTCAAAAAAAAAAAAAAAAAAAAAAAAAGGCTTCAGTTAAGGTGATGTAGAATTTAGTCCAGAAATAGTAAAGTGGAGATAAGATGATAAAATGGGTTCTCTGAAGGGAAAAAAGGAAAAAATCATACAGAATTTCTTCATCTGCCTATTAGCCTCTCAGGTTTCTCTTTTATTCATAAACTTTGCTCATTTTCCCACTGGGTTCCTGTCTTTGTCTTGTTGATTTGCATACATTCTTGATATGTCCTAGATCTTAGCTCCTGGTCAGTTACAGTCAGTGCAAATATCTTCTCCCAAACTTTCACATGAAGTCATCGGTCCATCTGGATTCCATATTAGCATGTCCTGCTGTCTGGGGAATCCAGGTTTATTTTTCTCCAAACATGAACCAGTGCCCCAATGCCATCCATTCAATAATCCATCCTGTCCCTTTGATGTGTAGTGCCGTCTTCATAGTATGTTAAGTTCCCGTGCATACATGGTTCGTCCCTGGGTAAATGTAATTTAGCTAAAACTGCCTAGCAAATGTAAAGTAGGAAGTGTAGCCACACTCCTTGCACTGCTGGGCCTTTGTATCTGCTCTCCCTCCTCCCAGAATACCTCCCCCATAGGCTCTACCCGACCACCTCCTCTTCATCCTGCACTTCTCAGGTTCCCCACTGCTTCCTTCAACATCAGCTCCCAGACCAGCCTCCTCATCTACACTTGATAAAGCATATGGAGTTTTTTCTTCCCGCCACTAACTACTGTCCAGTTATTGCACACATTCTTATACGTGCTTATTTGATCAATATCTTTCTCCCCAGGCAGACAACAGGCTCCTTGAGGACACGGGCCTTGTCTGTTTTCTCTTACTTCTGCACAAGGTCTGGTGCCCAGAAGATGCTCAGAGCCTGTTTGCTGAGTGACAGAAAGCAAGAAAGGAATAAAGAGAAGGAAGGGTCAGTGAATAAACCCATGATAAGCAGTAGAGATTAGTCATTGAATAGAAGAATGGAGGGGTGAATGGAGTAAGATTAAGGACATTAGGATCTAAGGACCCAAAGCTGATAGAATTTCTATCAGGAAGCAAAAGTATCTCCTCTTGTACCAGCACCATCTCACCTTTGCTACTTTATCCCAATCAAATTAGTTCCAAGGAGACTTGAGCCTTCTTATATCCTCTCCACTCTTCCCTCCCTTCAAAGGGCACCATGGTAATTTTATAAGTCCTAGCACCACTAGTAGGAGCTGCCCCAGGGCCCGCCAGGGAAAAGGGGACCCCTTTACACCTGCACGCTAAGCCGCTCCAGGGTGATAAGCATCACAACCTTCTATCGACCATGTGTCATTCAGATGTTACAAATAGTGTGTGTACATTTCCAGGGGCTCATCATTTCTACCTATTCATTGGAACCTTCAAATCTTGGGCCCCATAGATCCTTCAGTCCAAAACCCCATGGATACTTGTTGTGTAAGGATAGCAACAAAATAATAATAATAATAGTAGTAATAGTAAATAACACATTATTTACTCTTCCAACGTGTAAAGCACAATGCAAAACTCTTTACTTAACCCTTTACACAATCTTATGCATCATTATATATATTATATATATATTATATATTAGTATCCCTCTTTTACAGGCCACACAGCTTGTAAGCTGTAGAATAATTTTGCACCTACCATGCCCTGGGCCAGAAATTTTAGCCTTGGCCTTGTACACTACAATGTTTGAACAACTTCTCTTTTCCTACTCTTCTAATATAGTCAGGATTCAGCCTGGATCTGTACACCTCCAGTAACAGAAAACTCACTCCCTTCCAACGTAAACTGCTCTGCCTTTGGATATGTGTAACTTTGAGAAAATTCCTTCTTAAAATCAGTTCTCTGGTTTATTTCTGTTGCCTGTTTTCATGGACAGAGTTGATACCATCTCTTCTAGATGACACATTGCAGGGAGGGAGGAAAAATTCCAATTAGTCTGGCTCCTAAAGAGTAAACACTCTAACATGTAAACTCATATATATGGGATGTCCCAGAAGTCTTAGTGCTCACCCTGAAGCTCTAATACTTCAAAAATATATGTATTCGAAGGTTTAATTGTTTACATTTCCTTGTCCACTTGCTTACTTTTATAAATTTTGAAAAAAAAATTAATTTCCATTTTTTTACTTTGAAAGTGCTTTATTCAAATAGTCTTTAAGAAAATAACCTAATTCTTTCCTTAATTTTGATATTTAAGTAACATCTTTGATCAAAAGGATTAAGACAAAGAAATAAAATTTAAATGTAGTATTCAAACTTTGCAAAAGCAAAATAAAATGTACAACAAATATAAATAATGAACCCTTCAAATGATGTTCCTTGTGAATTTGTCAGATGTATACTCTGAGATTATTATACTTGCTGACAATCCATTCCAGGGCTCAACAATGACTATTGGGTGCATTCCATGTCCCCAGTTCTGCTGTGGGTGGGGGACAGAGCTGTGAGCCAACCAATAAGACACCTGTCTTCACATAATTTACAAGGTGTGAATGAAGAATGAGCACATAAACAAGACAATATCAGACAATGGTGGCTGCTATAAATAAAACAAGTCAAGATGGCAGTGAATAATGAATAATGAAGTTAAGGGCACAGTAGCCAATTTGTGGGCGGGTTCTACAGGACCACACCTGGGCTTCAACAGAGCTCCTCAGAGCACCCCAGAGTGGGGCCAGTCCAGGTGGGATTGGCCTTAGCTGCCTTTCTTGTTAAGCCAGAGCATTCAGATTTATGCATTGAGCTTTGAGAATGGGATTGAAAGATTCTGAAAACGAGTTTGAAAACTACTTGGTTGACTGTTATCAAAATACCCTGAAATTTCTCTGCAGCAATGAATTGCTTTCACATATTTGACCAGTATAACTCCTAACATTTCAGTGAGCTCACAGGTACTTTATCTGAGTTTTAAAAGAAACCAATGGGGGCACCTGAATGGCTCAGTTGGTTAAGCATCTGACTTCGGCTCAGGTCATGATCTCACGGTTTGTGGGTTCGAACCCCGTGTAAGTCTCTGTGCTGACAGCTCAGAGCCTGGAGCCTGCTTCAGATTCTGTGTCTCCCTCTCTCTCTGACCCTCCCCTGCTCGTTCTCTGTCTGTCGCTCAAAAATAAAGACATAGAAACATTTAAAAAGGAAAGAAAAGAAATCAGTGAAAATCACATATTAGCACACGAGGAACCTGTTTTCAGATCCTTAAGACCTAGGTCAGCAGGAATTCACTCCTGAGCCTGCAGACTAATATTCATGAGCACAGAAGGTGGTGATTAGTGACAAGGGTTTGTGGGCAGGTGCAGTATTTGCTGGTGTCGGGTACAATTGTAACATGAGCAGAGGTAAAAAAGATTTAGCTCAAATCGCTGGGCCTTGGCAGCTCTTAGAGAAGGAAGTCACCGAGTCCCCATCAGTCATTAGTGCAGTGATCAGGACGGCAGCGGGGGGGTGGGGGGAGTGATGTTTGATGTGCACTGTGTTTCTCCATGCCATTGAATCACACCAGCCAGTAGGAAGGATTTTACAGATGTGAAGACACTGAGTCCTAACCCCCTGGGCTTCCCTCTCTTCCTCTGCCTCTCGCCCTCTCTTGCCTCCCCTTGTTCTTTCTTTCTCTGTCTCTCTGTGCCCCTCTAACTCTTACAGTATCCAGGGACAGAGGAGAGAGAAAACCCTTGGGTCACCCTGAGCCTCTGTCTTGGCTACTAATGGTGTAGTCGCTTGCAAAAATGAATACTGTATCTCATTCAATTAACACACGCCTCATTCCTCCTGAGCTTAACGAGATTAAAGGAATTTCGGGCGCCTGCCCCCAGAATATGAATGAGAGCCTTGCTCCCAGTCTGTGGCGGGCCCTGCCTCCCTGGACTCTGAAACAGTCAGAAGATTAATGCACAGCAGCTCTGATGTTCTGTGCAGCACAAAGAAAGCCAGGGAAGGCAGGAAGAGGAGGAGGCAGAGACACCGGAGCTGCAAAGAGAGAGGGTAAAGGGCAGGGCTAGAGGCACCAAACTGGCTGGAGGATGAAATGCAGTGTTGCCATCTGTTGGCATGTGGGATGGTCCAGGTCCACTTTGGCAGGGTTGAGTGTCTCTCACCTTCCAGCTGAAGCAGGCTGTTCAGTCCGTCTGGTCATCGACACTGTACACAAGTTCAAGACTATTTGAGTTTTCTCCTTGCAGGCAAATGAACACCAGCCTCTCTGCGAGATTTCCCTACCCACCGGATGGGCATGACTTCTTGCCAAAAGCAACTGCACTATTTGGTTTATTTGGTTAAAATTTGTTGTTGAACAAATTTTTTAAATAAATAAAATTACAGGCAGACCCAAAACAAAATGTGAGGTTTTAGATTTCCTGTCCCTTATAAAACAAACCATAAAATTAGCTCCTGGAAAGTTCAAACCAAAGATTATGCTCATTCTGTATGAACTTCTTCCAAGAAAAAGGACACTAACTGATAATTGGATATTTGTTGGGAAGAATAGTGACCTGATTTATGGGCAGAGGATGGAAAATCTCGACATGTTATTAATTTGGCCTTCTGGACCTGTCCTTTTTGTTAGGGGGAAAAATCAACTCAAGTAATGATACTATACATCTATTCACCAAATATTGATCAAGCTTAAAATAATGCTGATAACCCAGGACATAAGAAAAGAACAAAATGGATACATGCCCTACACTCAAAAGATTTTGCTGTCTGGTGATGAACGTGTTGACCCAGGAGAGCTATGAAGCAACTAAAAGCATTTATTTGGGTCTCAGGGATTGCAATCTGGGAGACACAGAGTCAACTTGAAATCCAAGTGTTTGCAGAACTGTAAGTGGGGAGCACAGGCTTAAACAGGCAAAACCCACAAGGTCCCATAACTTCTTTTGGAAGCATTATCTTTGGTACTAACAGAGTTAAACTGACTCTCTGAGGTTGGCTATTCAGCTAACAAATCCTATCTTTATTTTGGTCTAAAGTCAAAGGATGTTTTCCAGGAGGTGGTGAAGGTGCAATTAACAAATTGTAATTGACTGAAGTCAAAAGTCCCTGGCTTCCAAAACTGGAAACAAGGGACGGACATGCAGAGGCCTTGCCTTCTCCATGTCCTCCCCCCACCCCCATTTTGGATGACTCTCTTAGCAATGCTTGCTTTAGGTTATAATCTTCCACAAATGAGACTCACAAATAAATAATTATACTGGAAGGCTGAAAGTGCGGTGCTCATGGGGGATGCCGGAAGCTGGAGCCAGAAAGACTGCTGGGGAAATGCTTACTGAACACATAGGTTAGTCAGGAGAAGGAAGAGCATTCGGGGAAGTTGTATGCAAGGACAAGGGGTAGGCTATGGGACACTGAGGAGAGAGGAGAGACCCTTAGAGAGTAGACCACTTCGTGTCAGTTTCACAAGCCCTGCAAGGACCTGGGTTATCCTCATTTAAGTGTATGCTGTGTTAGAGAGAGATGTGTGTGTAATAATGTCTTTTGGCCATGGTAAATAGAGACAAGAGGTGTCAGGATCCAGGTTTGGACTCTGTGGGGCCCAGCCTCTTTACTTCATAACTCCTGTGGACAGAACAACTTAGGTCAGCAACTGTAACATTCTAGGCTGCTCACCACAAAAGAGAAATAGTGTGTCAAGTAGAGAACAGAATGACAATATGGCACCAGACAGCAATGTCTGGAGGGTAGTAGCAGAAGGACAAAATGCCCATCCCGTTGGCTGTGGCTGCACTGACCCAGGAGAGGCTTGTTCTGGTCAGCCAGAAGGTGATGTGAACATGGGAACCCACAAGCGTGTCCCTTTGTGCAGCTCAGGCTTACCCACACACACTCACGGACTGTAGGACTCAACCTTTTCAGTGTCCCAGCAAGAAGTCACTCCTACAAGTTGTTGGAGTAGCACACACTTTACAAAAGTGACATAGGGGAGAGAGAGGAGTGGGTTGTATCATGCACCCCATTTCCAGTATATTTCAGAATTAACCCGTACGACATTTCCGTCCTCCCCACAGCTCCTTCTCAGCTACCGTGCAACTTGGGAATCATCTTTTCCTGACACTCCTGATCTTTGCATTGCCTTTGTTCCTCTCTCTGCCCCCTAACCTCTAGGATTTACTCTTAAATATTTAATATCAGTTGAATTCCCCCCCAATGTCACGCACACTGGGTCTATTGCCCCGCCCCCCTCCTCTGGCTCCTGGTGAATACCCAGTCACTGTAGGCTGAGCTTCCACTTAGAAATAGACTTATTGGGATGCCTGGGTGGCTCAGTGGGTTGAGCATCAACTTCAGCTCAGGTCATGATCTTGTGGTTCCGTGTCAGCTCATGATCCACATCAGGCTCTGTGCCAACAGCTCAGAGCCTGGAGCCTGCTTTGAGCATTCTGTGTCTCCCTCTCTCTCTGCCCCTCCCTGGCTCATACTCTGTCTTTCAAAAATAAATAAAACATTAAAGAAAAAAATTTTTTTTAAAAAATAGTCTTATCAAGGAGCGCCTAAATGACTCACTTGGTTGAGTGTCCTAACTCTTAATTTCAACTCAGTTCATGATCCCAGAGTCATGGGATAGAGCCCCACGTAGGGCTCCATACTGAGCTTGGAGCCTGCTTAAGATTCATTCTCTCTCTGTCTTGCTCCATCTTCCCATCCCGCTCACATACCTGTTCTCTCTCTCCTTCTTTCTCTCTCTTTCAAAAAAAGCGAAAGAAAGAAAAAAGGAAATAGACTTATCAAGGAATTTCTTCAGTAAAGGTGGTCTCTCTCCATTAGAAATTCTAGTAAATTCTAGTAAAGTTTCCTGGGGGAACAAATTACTTCAAACAGGTATATAAGGAAAGGTGTGGGCAGAGTCCAAAAAGGATTGAGTGGGACAGGCTATGTGTCCTTCTTTAGCCTCTAAACATGTAGCCCACACAGCCTGAGGTTGGACTCCAGATTCTATAGCATCCCCCAGGACACCCAAGTGGCAGACCTCTCTAACCACACCCAGGACCTGAGCCCTCACCAAGCCCCCACCATCTCCAGTGCACTGAGGGACCAAAACATGGTGTTTCCCTGCCCAATTGGGTCCCCAGGTATCCGGATGCTAGACCAGCCATTCATGACGGACATCATCGAGGCCTCTTCCATCAGCCACATGCCTCAGCTGATCGACATCTACAGTGCCAGCTGGGGCCCGACAGACAACGGGAAGACAGTGGATGGACCCCGGGAGCTCACGCTTCAGGCCATGGCTGATGGCGTCAACAAGGTAAGGTCATTCCTGCGGCCACCAGGCCCAGGTCCTCTGCAGGGAGGGCTGGGGAGTGGGGCGTCCAGCGGAAGTGATGAGAATGAAACAAGGGGCAGGGAATAAGGCAGAGGTCAGGCTGTTACCCTGTGCGTTTGCTCAGGGCCTCCAAGAAATGGACCCCCAAACAGAGTTAGCAGTGCAGATTTATCAGAGAGGGCTTCTTTACAGGGCAAAGGGGAGGGAGCATGAGGTGGCAGAGGGTGCTTTCAGACGGTGATGCTAATCTGACCCCAGTGAAGAGCGGGGAGGAAGGACAGTCACCCTGGGGGTCTGTGCTGGCCCCCCCACCTTGTCACATGACAGCTGGGAGCAGCCCCCAGGCAGTGGAGTGAGTCTGGGTGCAGACAGGGTGGTGGATCCATTATGTTCCCATGGCAGAGCTGTGAGCCATGGGTTTTCCAGGCCACCCATCCCTGAGGTTAGCCCAGGAATGGTCAGAGCCAAGGAAAAGAGACCAAGGCAAAGCCCCAAAGGGAGGGCAGCAGGGTCAGCGACCAGTGGAGGGGAACAAGGTACCCTCCATGCATCTCAGAGTAGGGGTCACATCAGACAAGATATGAGCCAAACCTTGGCATCAGAGTCTTCTAAGTTCAGGTCCCATTTCTTTTAGTGAGCGTTTGGGTGTGTCTGCAAATGACTTGACCTCACTGCACCTCTGTCTTCTTGCCTGTAAAATGATGATAATCCTACATTGCTTCTGGGATCGTTGTAAGGTGCAAATGAGATAAATATGCCAGTGTTTGGCTCTGGGAAGTGCTCCAGGAAGGGTTGGTATTTATCCAGGTCATTGTGGATGCTTAACCTATCTCCCCAAAACTTTGTGGAGTAAAGCACAGGCTTTTTTTTTTTTTTTTCACTAAGCTTGAGGATTTTATGGGTCAAGAACTCAGATAGCACATGGCTTATCTCAGCTGGGGATGGCTTGTCTCAGCTCTGAGAGTCCTGGGCCTCAGATAGAAGCCTCCAGCTTTGAATTGCCAAACAGTTGTGTCTTCCGGTGCCCTTGTGATGTGTCAAATTATTGTCATTGGTGTCACAATACCAACCACTCAAGAGTACTTAGTCATTGTGTCATATTTAGTGTTTTCTTCAGGATTGCACTTGCCATCAGATGATAGTGATGCCCTCTCGATGCTTTTAGTTTGCCTCTCTAATCGGCCATGGACAGGAGTCATATTTTCCCAAGATCACAACAATAGTGTGTAGAGTAAGATTAGCCAGGTCCTAAGTGAGGGAAAGACAAGTGTGTGAGGTTTAGTATATGGACTTTTGGAAGTGCCGTTTAGGAATTTTTAGAAAGTCTGCTTTTTGGATTTTGGCCAATTTCAAATGGATGAAATGGATATATAGTCATATTTGGATATATAAACTAGCACTGTTATAAATTAATTGCAAAATGCATCTGTTTTATGTTTATTTACAGTTTATGTGAAATATACATGAAGTTATTATTTACACATTTATATCACTAAAGTAGGTATGTGTATGAAACGCCCTACATTTGACAGTAGCTTAGAAAGGTAAAAATATTGAAGAGAATTAGAGAGGACAACTGAAGGCTAATTTTTGTTGTTGTTTTAGTGTTATAATATGCCAGCGTTGTGTTTTGGTTTTTAACTATTATCAACTTTAAATCCCACAACTTACTCATCTTGTAACCCTTTGACCTACATACAGTATCCCTAATCCTCTTCATCTCCTAGCCCCTGGAAACTCTGTTTCTATGAGTGACTTGTTTTAAGAGTCCACATATAAGTGCTACCAGGAAGTATTTGTCTTTCTCTGTCTGGCTTATTTCACTTAGCATAATACCCTCAAGGTCTAACCATGTTGTCACAAATGGAGGGATTTCCTTCTTTTAATGGCTAATATTCTGGTGTGTTGGGGGAGGGGTGTGCACCTGTGTGTGTGGGGGGGTATATATGTATGTATATATACAGTATTTTCTTTATGCATTCATGCATTAATGGACACTTAGGCTGTGTCCATTTCTTGGATAGTGTAAATAATGCTGAAGTGAAATGAGAGTGCAGGTATCTAAAGTCAGTAATTTCAGGGCCATCTGGGTGGCTCCATCATTTAAGTGTCTGACTCTTTCATTTTTTTTTAATTTCTGAGAGAGAGAGTGAGTAACAGCATGTGCAGGAGAGGGTCAGAGAGAGAGGGAGATACAGAATCTGAAACAGGCTCCAGGCTCTGAGTTGGCTGTCAGCACAGAGCCTGACGTGGGGCTCGAACCCACGAACTGTGAGATCATGACCTGAGTCAAAGTCAGACGCTTAACCCACTGAGCCACCCAGGCACCCCAAGCATCTGACTCTTGATCTCAGCTCCGGGTTTGATCTTACTGTCATGAGTTCAAGCCCCACTTTGGGCTCCACGCTGGGCATGGAGATTACTTAAAAAAATAGTATTATCATTTCCTTCAGATTATTCCAGAAGTGGGATTTCTGAGTCATATGGTAGATCTGTTTTTAATTTTTTGAGGAGCCTCCATATGTTTTCCATAGTGGCTGTGCCAATGCACATTCATTCCCACCAACAGTGCACAGGGGTTCGCTTTTTTTCCACATCCTTGCCAACACCTAACTTTTTGATAATAGTGAAGGCAACTTCTTCTATACATTTCCTAAGGTCAGAGAACAGGGCTTTTCCTCTCCAGCTCTTCTCAGAAACTGGCCTAGTGCTTGAAAAGTGGATCAGCTGTTCAATAAATAGGTGTGGAATTAATACATGAATGAAATTTGATGGTTGAAAGATTAAAAGTCCTATAGAAATCTGTCCTGATGTTCCTATAGTGAACATCAGTGGTGCCCACTACATCTTCTTTATCAGTGGCGAGGGGGAGCCCCCAGCTACAATGACTCACACAGCTGCCCCTTCCCTGTAGAATGATAGGAGGCTTTCATCCAGATGGTTATGCCCACACACACACCCAGGAGGCTGCCCACAACCAATGATTGGTTCAGGTAGAAGAGGCCAGACTGCTTGCCCCAGTGGGTACCATTCTAAGGTGTAATTTATGCTCCAGAGCCCCCTGTGAATCAGACCAAGGGTTGACTTTGCTTGAGAGCATGTCGTTTTGAGATTCCTTTCTTGCTTATCCTGTTTCACTCCCTTGTTGACAGATTTCCCCTAAGTGCACGTTCTTAATATACGTGGTGAGCTCAAGTCCCTGCCTTAGGCTCAGCTTCTAGTGAACCCACTCTAAGATATTAGCCCATTGAGGTTCATTCTTTCCCTTGGCTTCCAGGAAGCTCAGAACTAAGTTTGTGCCTAACAGTATAGGTTTTTTCAAACTAAGTTTTCTCCTACCCCATTTTCTCCCCTCTTTTCACCAACCATGGCCTCTAAAATCATTCCTTAGCTTTTGTTCCCATGTCCTTTTTCATATTTCTATGGAATCCAAATCTATGAATACTAGGAAGTAAAAAATTTATAAAAGAATTGATTAAATGAGCTCAGTTTGATTTGATTAAATTAAGGTGTGCATTTTAACTTTGGGATCCTCAAATTGTTTCTTGCTTCCACAGTTCCTAGTCTTCATGGACTAAACCATCTCAGTGGACAAAAATCAACAGTGTCTGGGCCCTTAACAATAGTAAAGAGTAAGTCAAACAAAGTGCAGCCCGTTAGAGACAGGGTCAGCCCACAGGTCAGACCCAATGCACTAGCTGTCTTTGCAAATAAAGTTTTACTGGAACACAGCCAGGCCTCAGTGTCTTTCCAACCACAATTTCTCTTCCAATCACAGCTGTCGCAGGCTCCACATGCAGGGAAACACCTGGGTCCCTGGATCATTATCAGAACCACAGGCTCTTCTGCTGGCCTGTCCCCATCTTCATCACTAGACAACCAGCGTTGCATGAAAGGAGGTGTGCTTCTGTAGCATGGTTTTTTTTTTAAGGACTGGGATGAACAAATTAGAGAGCTGAGCTTGAGAACTGGGAGGCCAGAATTCTCATCTTGACCCCACCTCTTTTTGGCCGTAGGACTCCAGATTAGTACTTAGCTTCTCTGTGCCTCATTTTCTTCTTTGGTAAAACAGTCCACATCAGTGGTGCTCCAAGTGTGGCCACTGACCCACCTGCAAGTTTGTGAGAAATGCAGAGGCTCCGCCCCACCCACCCACCTGATATATCAGAATTTGCATGTTAACAAGGTCATGCTCAAGTTTGAGAGGTACTACTATAAATGATTTCTAGAAAATGTATCTGGTAACCCTAAGATACTAAGACCACAAGGTAATGTGGTTTTAAAAAATCCCCAGTGATGGAGCACCAGGGTGGTTCACTCAGTTAAGCCTCTAACTCTGGGTTTCAGCCCAGGTCATGATCTCATAGCTCATGGGTTCGAGTCCCACATCAGACTCCACAGCTGGCAACATGAAGCCTGCTTGGGAGCTTGGAATTCTCTCTCTCTCTCAGCCCCACCCCTGCTCACCTTGTCTCTGTCTCTCTCAAAATAAATAAATAAATAAAACTTAAAAAAAAAATCCCCAGTGACTAAGAAAAGACAGTAGAAGTGACTCATTTTCTGGAAGTAACAGCACATCCCCATCCAGGTAGTATGTTGAAGGGACTGATTACCAAGCCTGATGCTCTGGTTTGTCTCTGAGCTGCATGTAGGAGCAGAGGCCCAGGTGGCTCAACTTCAGGAGTTTCTTGTAGGGATGTATGAGGAGAGACAAGAGCACTGGAGGGGATTCAGGCAGGACCTCATATAGGCTGGGACCAGACAGATGTTCTGGACCCAGTGTGGATGAAGGGCTCTGGCCAGAGGAGTGTGTGGAGATTCCACTGGGATCCCAAGGTCATGAGGCTTGGCCACGCTCATCATTCTTGTTTCTCACTGGCTTTGGGTGTCCCTCTCTGAATCCACTTTTTCTCTTCCTTGGGACTTCTGTTAACGTGCTCCTTCTACATGGACATGACACCGTTAGCAGCCTTGTTTGTCACAACCTGTCAGGCTCTATTCCAACTGCCATTTGCTCCCCTCCAATGCTTTAGGGGGAATCTTATCTCTCTGGTGGGCTCCAAAACTAGCAAATGTGGTTCTGTTGGAAAGGTTTAGAACTTGAAGAGTCAGAGATCAGTCAGCAGGTTGCTAACAGAGGCCTTCTTTTCCATTCTGGTAATGTCAAGTGGTAGTTGTCTACTTTCACACTGGCTTTTCAGACCTCTGATGGACAAGTTTCTTCTAAACTGTTGAATTCTTTTAGAATTCTTGATAGAAATATAACACCATATGTTTCTTCTCTGTTATGGGTTGAGTTTTGCACACACACCCCCCAATCAAAATTCATATGCTGAAATCCTGCCCCCTCCCCATATCTCAGAATGTGACCTTATTTGGGAATAAGGCCAAGGCAGATGTTATTAGTTAAGATGAGGTCATTCTGGAGCAGGGTGGACCCCTAATCTGATATGACTGGCATCTATATTAAAAAAGGTAATTTGGACACAGATGCACAGAAAGAATGCCAAGAGAACATGAAGGCAGAGATCAGGATGATGCCTCTAGAGGCCAAGGAACACTCAAACTTGTCAGAAAACCCCCAGAAGCTAGGGGAGAAGCATGGGACAGATTCTCCCTCCCAACCTTCAGAAGGAACCAGCCTTCTCAACACCTTGACTTTGACCCTCCAGAATGGCTAGACAATACATTTCTGTGGTTTACACCACCCAGTTTGTGGTATTTTCTTACAGAAGCCCTAGAAAACCATACACCTTCCAGTCTTTGAATGGATAGTCAAAGGAAGAGATTTGGCCAGACTCAAGCAGTGCAGAAACAATATGGTCCCTTTTTTAGTTACTCTTTATGTCACCTGGCTCCCTTTTTGAAAGCCAAGATGGCTGACTGTTGATCCCATTACAACTTATTCTCATCTGGCACCTTGAGAGGCAGCTTTTCTTCATTCTCTGATATTGTTCCTCAAAGGAGAGGCTTGCAAAAATTCTCACGATGCCATTGACATGCAGCCCATCTGAGATAGGGATAAAGGGCCCCTGACACTTGAAAGGCACAGTGCAGTTTACAGAGGGAGTTTAGCAACAGGATCAGGGGGTGCAGGGGTAGGAGGTGGTGGTACTGCCCCATTTCAGTGCCTCAACCCTTAGGAGTTTTTAGGATGAAACTTTGACACACAAGCAGCTTGTTTGCTTATTGCACTGTTCACTGTGTGGCTGGAGAGAAATGGCTGCGCATCCAAGTCTAGGACCAGGTGACAAGTCCCCTTGGGGAACCCTTGGCAAATGTCCTCTTTTCCCAGCAGACATGGATTTCCACTAAGAAGTGTTTTTTGACACACAAGGCTGACAGAGAGATATGTAGGTGACATCTGCCCTCAGTCCCAATTTTCAAATGCACATGGCATTCAATGAAGCACATTCCCCAGTGGCACCTGTCATTTTCCACAACTTCTGAACTGTTCCCCACATCTCAAGTCTGAGTATTTCTCTCTCCTCCATCTGTAGCCTCCCCTGCTGCAACTAAAAAGGCCATTTCAAGTGTGATTGTTCTGGAAAGCATGCCAACTGCGCCAAAACTTAAGAGAAAAATTGTTATGACTTATCTTCAGATGACAGCATGTAAATATTTTAGAAAGTGAAGTGAGTATAATGAAAAACACATGATTCTTCATTCAACTATTGAAACCCCAAGCTGTGAGAGTGGTTCTTTCCTTGTTTCAAGGTGACAATTTGGGGTGGGGGTGGGGGGACAGAACTGTAGAATATCTTGTGTAATGGTATATGATATATGAGCAAAGATTTCCTCTCAGTTATTTCAGTTGTCTGGCCCACTCTAAAGGAAAATTCACCACTGAAAGATGGTTTCTGCCTAAACCTAGGAGTCAGATAATTACCTACTGGACAAAAGTAGGTCTTATGCTTGTCTTTGAATGTTAGCATCCTGCAGGTAGGTTTTGTTTGACCAACACAGTGATGATGGAGGAAGAGGAAAAAGAGGTTGAGAGACCTTTCTTGGGATGTACTCTGCCACAGACCTCCCCACTCCCAATTGTCTGACCTTTGTTTCCCACAGAAACATCACCAACCAGACTTCTTAGGGATCTGAGTTTGTATCTCCTAAATTTGCTCAATGAATACCTGAGACAGCAAGGAGCAGATGAGAAAAAGAGAAGGAAACGTTTTCCCCCTTTATTCCTCTTTCTAGTCTACATGTTGACCATACAGTAAAAGCATTTTTCACATCTTCTATGGGAAGTAGGTGACAGTCCTAGACCCCTGAGTTATGAAATATGCAATAACTGACTTATTTCTTAATTTGGGATCCCCCAAAAGCAGACACAGAGACAAGGATTGAGTTCAAGTAGTTGCTTTGGGAAGTAAAGGGAATCCCAGTAGTGAATGGGGAGTATGACAGGGAAGAAAGGGCCAATAAAGTGTGTGCTATCAAGCCAGCCACCACTGTGAACACCTGGAGCTCAATCCCACCAGGAAACTGGACAGCCATGTAAGATCGCACCCTGATGCTGTCAGGGATGAAAATCCTGGTCTACATAAATGCCACAGCACTTCTGGCCCCCAGGGGCAAGTGGGCAGAGCAGCTGTCATCCTCTTGGGAAAAAGCCCTTCTACAAAGAGATGCCTATGCTGTGCTGGCATTTGGAAGTCACGGTGCACAGAATGTCTAAGGGATGTGGCCGACGCCCGCTGCCATCTGCTACCATCTCCAGTGTGCAGTTTGACAAAACCTAATCTTAGGCTTAGAGTCATCGCTGTCTGGGAAATAAAGGACCAGTAAGGTGATGTGTTTGCTGGTCAGAAAGATGCAGCCTTTGCAGAGACTGGTGGAGTAACAGAGCCCAGATGTTGCAAGACCTCGGAGTCTTCTGTTGTCCTGACAACCAGAAGGGAATTCAGACAACACAGAGGGCCTTGAAAGTGACAATTGATTCATGAACTTCTTTCTGCATCTTGAGGAAGTACAGCTACCCGGGGTAACCCTTGTAAGTCTGTGGCTGAATCTGATGGCTACACCCCAACCTCTTATTAATCATGATTCAGGATTGCTACTGGAGGGAACATCTCAGGAATATTTCAAGACAAGGCCACAGAAAGCCCTCTGAGGCACAGATGAGACAGAGCATTGATTGCTTATCAATGAATCCTTGTGGGCTTTCAAAGGACACCAGCACAGATCCCAGATCTTCAGGCTGGAATGCAGTAAAGAGAGATCACTTGCGAGAGAGTGACTTGAAAGGCACCATCCAGGGGGGCAAAGGGCTGTCTAGGGAGATACTGATGAACTGGCATTGGTGAGGCAGAGCTCTGGTGCAGCCTGCTGAAATTTAATCAGAGCAGTGGGGCTGACACAGTGGCAGCAAATGATGGGGGCCTCTGGCAGGCAATGGATGCCTCCTGCCAAGGAGCTCTCAGGAACACTCCATGAGCCCTGATTTATGCTTTGAATCCAAGCAGAGGTTCACAGTTGAGCAGGAGCTGCCAAAGTGTGGAGTCTGCAATCCATTCTCTGAAATGATTGTTGCACTTCCAGTCCCTACTTTCATTTGTGATCAAGAGAAATGGAAGAAAAAGCTGGCAGGTTTTAGGTGATCCTTGTAAAGGACTGGCCAGCTGCATGTGGGATAGCCAACCATCTTGGTTTCCCATTTTTAGCACTGAAAGTCCCATCTCCAAGGAGGAATCCAGTCCCAGGTGAACCAAGACCCTTGGTCACTCACCCTGTGGCCTTATTGGCAGTGGTGACTTATTCAAACCCAGTGAAAACACCAGCCAGCTTAAGGGATTGACATGAATGTAAGCCCTTCACCAACCCCCTTGACATTAGAAAGGTTAATCATGGTGTGTTTGGATCCTGCTAGAAATGAGACAGGATTGCATGAACGTCTTCCCTCCAAAATGGATACATGGAAAAATAGGTCATAGTTAGAGGCAACTATAGGTGCCACTAAACATGCCCTGGAGTGAAGGATTTAGTCAGAAGTCAAGGGGAACTGTAGCATCCTTTGTTGGGCCTTTCCAGAGATCATGACACCACCAGCACACTCTTGAACTCCCATGGAACCCAATGGGGACATGAGGCAGACGCTGTGATCCTGGTGACTTGGCTGTGGCACACAGCTCCAGCCAGCCATAGTTTCCTGCTCACAGCCAGCCGGCCTCTCTGCTCCTCTGGGTGAGGGACCTGCCAGACTTCACTGGAGTGTCCTTTCCAGTGTGCACATAGCCCATACTGGGAGGAGCTAACCCTCCAGGGGCCACCGCCCAGCTGCACTCTCTAGAGGGATTGACCCCAGCTTCCCACAGGGACAACCTGCTCATCAGCTCACACTTGGCTGGGTTTTCTCCCTTCCCCATTTCCTGTTCCGCTACCACTAACTTAACGCTTCCTGAAATCACCTCCCCCCAAATTAACTACCTGCTCCCTGCTCACTGGCCCTGGTCTCAGGGTCTGTTTTTGAAGGAACACAAACTGAAACCAAACCCTTTCTCCTACAAGTGTAGCCAGCAGCCTTCTGAAAGTCAGTGTAGTTCCTTACAGGAGGATCCACTGTTCCCATTTAAAGCCCTTTGTGAATTTGCTACCACCTTCAACATGGAGTACAGAAAAGACTAGAAGTGATAAATAATAAACACATAAAACAGCTGTATGGAAACATAATCCAATCACTGATATTGTGGCAGAGAGGGACTTTCTAAGCATAAAAGCAAAGGGAAAATATTTACCAAAACTAAGTAATAAATATTACTACATAAAACCTTTCAAATTTTCTGCAAGCCTGGTCATTGTTAAAGCTCAGTAATGGATCCGCGGGGATTCATTATACAATTCGCTCTACTTTTGTTGTGCTTAACATTTTTCAGATTAAAAGGTTTTTATTCATCCCCCAAAATAAAAAGCAATTCAGTAGGTGGATAAGTTGTCAAAAGTAAGAATACACAATTTAGGAAAAATGAAAACAGCAGCTGCTCTAATATTATACAGATGGCTACTTGTGGCTTGGGATAAAAATTCCAAGGACTGCATTACACAGAAAATTTTTTTTAAATGGTGCATTTGATATAACCCAAATTAAGGGAACATGATGAACTGTGTCATTAAGAAGAGGCTACATTATGCTGTGGTAACAGATAGCCCCAAAAGGTCAGAAGCTTCAGACCACAAAGGTTTATTTCCCATTGAGCTATACATCACCAGGGCCAGTGGGGAGCTCTGTTTATCACAGCCTCTCAGAGAACAGAGCCTACATCTGGGACATTGCTAGTCACTGTGCTGAGGGAAAGAGGGTGTTCTACAGCATCTGTCCCTGATGGTTCAGCCTAGAAATGACACTATGTATCACTCACTGTGACTCAAAACTCATTGATTAAAATAGCTTACAAGACCCTCCCAACCACAAAGAGATGTTGTCATGAACCCAAACAGTGGACAGCTAGAAATTCATCAAACAGCACCAGTGACTACAACAATGAGCCCAAAACAACTTCAAGGTGACTCAAAAGGTAACAACACTGATTTAGTGAGGACACAAATGTCAAAGATGTGTGCAAATAGTTTGAGTAAAATTGCTCAATGAACTGTGAGTGCAGAAAGGCAGCACTTGTAATACATTGTTCTATGTGGTAGTTAAAATACGTACTTGCAAAAATTAATAGGTTTATGCAATATAGTGGGAAATTTTCTGCAAGTTAAATGCAACATATAAAAGAGAGGATTGAGGGGGCGCCTGGGTGGCTTAGTCGGTTAAGCGTCCGACTTTCGCTTGGGTCATGATCTCGCGGTTCGTGGGTTCGAGCCCCGCGTCGGGCTCTGTGCTGACTGCCAGCTCAGAGCCTGGAGCCGGTTTCAGTCTGTGACTCCCTCTCTCTCTGACCCTCCCCAGCTCGCGCTGTCTCTCTCTCTCTCCTAGAAATAAATAAAAACATTTAAAAAAAAAAAAGAGGATTGGGTAAATATGTATGTAATATAAATGACAGAAATTTGGCTAAGATCCTTATTTTAAGAAGAGTTCTAACAAATCAAAAAGAATATGAAAAAAGAAATAGGCAAAGGATATTATCTTTATAGCTTGGTACTTTGCTAAGCTTATTCGTATAGCAACAATACAAATGAGCAGTAAGTATGCAAAAAATTAAACTTAACTGGCCATGGAAAAATATATAACTCAAAACAACAAGGTACCATTTTGGCCCACCAAATTGGCAAAACTAGATTTTAAAATGTATGATTTTAAATCTTGACCCATGGGGACTGATTGTGGAATTTTACACACTGCTGGTTAAAAAAATAAATTGTTCATATGCTTTATAAGGAGCAATAGGGTGGCAATATGGATCAAGAATCTCCAAACATTTATTGCTTTTTACCCTAAATTACCCCTTTTAGAATTCTGCCTAAGGAAATAAACAGAAATACAAAGATACATAAAAAATGATGTTTATTGCAGAACTTTAAAACTTAGAAACAGCCTTCCAGGTATGTCTAGATAAAGGAGTTAATAAATTATGGAATGGCTATTTAATAATATTAATAAAAACTACAGTGTAGAGGAATGTTTAATTACATTAGGAAATGTTAATAATATAATAGTGAATATACATTTGAAGCTCTCTTGACACAGAAGTGGGTATATTTTATGATCCTAATTTTATTCTTAAACCTGTTCTTATACTTTGCATTTATATACTAACTTGGCAGGAATCCACAAAATATCACCAGGGATTTTCTATCTGTGGAAGATTAGAAAGGTTTTTATTTTCCTCTTCAGAGTCTAGATTTCAATTATTCTACAATGAGTATGATTTTTGCAATAAGAAATGAGATAACTTTTTTTTAACTATGTTAATGTTGTATTAAGATGTCAAAGTGACTGGAAAATAAAAACTAGTCTGAGTGTTTAGGAGGAGGCAAGCTGTAACAGGCTTGCCTCCCTAGTATCTGCAAGCGGGTAATACCAGTGGGCCAGGGCCTGGTCTGGTCATTTGTCCAGGTTGCTACCTATTGGTGAGCAGGAGGGACTGACAAAGTGGGATTTCCACCTCCTGGGATAGGCGATGTGCTGGGTGGGAGCACACAGAGCCACAGCACCAGTCTCTAGAACTTTACTTTAGCAGACGGCAAGCAATTTGTGACATTTTTTTTTTTTTTTTACAAATAGTTTATTGTCAAATTAGTTTCCACATAACACTCAGTGCTCATCCCCACAAGTGTCCTCCTCCATGCCCATCCCCCCCTTCCCCCCACATCCATCAGTCCTCAGCTTTTGTCAGCATTCA